>NC_058135.1:25982085-26022834 GCF_016433145.1 Gracilinanus agilis
CCCTGCAGTTTTTGTCAAATAGTGGATTTTTGTCCCCAAAGTTGGGCTCTTTGGGTTTATCATACACATCTTGCTGATGTCACTTACCCCAAGTCTATTCCACTGATCCTCCCTTCTGTCTCTTAGCCAGTACCATATTGTTTTGATGACTTGCTGCTTTATAGAACATTTTAATATCTGGTACTGCTAGGCCCCCTTCCTTCACATTTTTTTTCATGATTTCCCTTGATATTCTTGATCTTTTGTTATTTTAGATCAACTTTGTTATAGTTTTTCCTAATTCAGTAAAAAAGTTTTTTAGTAGTTTGATAGTATGGCGCTAAATAGGTAAATTAATTTGGGTAGAATGGTCATTTTTATTATGTTAGCTCGTCCAACCCATGAGCCATCAGTATTTTTCCAATTGTTTAGGTCTAGTTTTAATTGTTTGGAAAGTGTTTTGTAGTTGTTTTCGTATAATTCCTGTGTTTGTTTTGGTAGATAGATTTCTAAGTATGTTATATTGTCTAGGGTGATTTTAAATGGCGTTGCTCTTTCTACCTCTTCCTGCTGTGATGTGTTGGAAGTTCAAGCCTGTGTTCAAAATCCAGGTCCTCACCTGAGCTCAGGATTCATTTCTGGGCTTGGGTCCACGCCTGCACTCATGCCTGAGCTCAGGATCTGCGTTCAAAGTCCAGGCGCGTTCTTTAATCTCTTAGGCTCTTAAATCTTGCTGCTCTCAGGAGCATGCCTGGTGACCCCAGGTAGCTGCCAAGGACTTAATCCATGCCCCAAACTTGCTCTAACTCTTGTGTGCTGGCTTTGGCACTGCAGGTGGTGTGGGGTGGGGGAGGGTGTAGCTCAGCTCCCGTTTTAGTCCACCCCTTTATAGCATGGAACTGCCCTGATTCCACATACCTCCAATGCTGTGCCCTGTTGTGGGTTCCCTTTGTTCCTCTAGATTTGTTTTTATGTGTTCTTGAGGAGTCCTGTATGTTAGGAGAGGTTAAGCAGCTGCTTTTTACTCTGCCGCCATCTTAACCAGGAAGTTGTTTCTCTACCTTTTAATACGACATTCTTTATAATATATATATACACATATATATAATGTCCATATATATGTGTATATATATGTATAAATATATATATATATATATATCATTCATTCATAAACTACTAGATATCTAAAGTCATTTCTCAAGACTCTTTAAAATTACAATTTAAATTCTTAAGTCATCATATTCTCCAAAGTTTTATACAGACTGTAAACAGTTTTGATAGAATCTATTCATAATCATATATGTGACAATTAACAAAGGCAAAAAGGAAGAAAAGGCAAACATGAAAAAAGCAACATGTGACCTAGATAGTTGAGATGACAAATCCAGGATACATAAGACTTAATGGCTTTTTTACAATGATATCTTGTTCAGTAAAATCATAGGGAAATGGTACAGATAAAGAATCATAACAGAAAAGATATTGATTAGATTAATACAGATAAACTTAAAAATTTAAACCTTAAAGAAATCAGCAAATACAATAATATCAGCAAATAACAAGGTACAGGCAGTGCAGTCAAAACCTTTTTACCAATTCCAATAGATTTGTTTACTATTAGAGAGGGGAGATAAAACTCAAAATATTTAATAAGCAATGAACTCCCATATATCCTTAAGATTCATTCCCCTCCTCTGTATTTATTATTCATTTGCTTTCGTTTGTCAGAGCTCTGAATTTAGTCATAGTGAGGGAGAATTATACACTGAGCTTTTAAGACTTTCAACACTTTGTCAAAATATTTTAATTTGGCTTCTAGTTTAAACAGCCCCCTAGCTTTTTGTGTATTCTTGAGAAGTAAATAAAGTGGGAAATCTCCAATGAAAATAAAAACTCCCAGGAAAAGAATTAAGCAGATCCATACTGCACTTTGTAACTTTACCAACTCAAATTGTTGTTTCAGTGTTTCAAGTATGCTTTGAAATAGCATTATTCCTCAAAAAAAAAAACTGAATGGGGTTTGTTTATAGGAAATAGGGAGGTGGGCAAAATTACTAGGGAGGACAATAGGGTATTTGAATATTAAAGATTGGCAAAAAGGTAGAGGCAAAATCCCCAAAAAAATTTCTACTTCAAATCTACTGACTTAGTCTCTCTGCCCTCAAAAGAAAAAACTGTAGAGAAGTAGAGAAGTCCCCTCCGGGGGGGGGGGGGAAGGGGGGGAAGAGAGAGAGAGAGTCACAAGTCTCTCTCAACCAGGTTTCCAGAGTCAGCTTAAGATCTATTCTGTTTTCAAATTTGGTTTTCTGGCCCCTTGAAGCCCTTTGTCCTTGATCAGTGTTGAAGGGTATACAGAGGTCTGGAGCCTTGCTGCTTCTAAGTTGCCATCTTCCCAGAATTCCTCAAAACAGCGTATATCTAATTTCTGCCAGACTATGTTCCAATTTTCCTAATATATTACATCTTTGGATTGACCAAATAACTAAGTTACTGTTGCCACTGACTTCTGTATTTTATGTACTTAATCTAATCTACTGCTCAATCAATTACTTTGTAGTTATCTAGTACCAGATTGTTTTGATGATTTGATATCTGGTACTCTAGTCCACCTTCCTTCTCTTTTCTTTCCTTCTTTCATTTTTAATTGATTCTCTTGAGATTCTTGGCTTCCTCACTCCCAGATGAATTTTCTTATTTTAAAAAATTCTTTGTTAGTTTGGTTGGTGTGACACTGAAGAAAGTAAATTACTTTAAATAGTATTGTCATTTTTATTATTTTGGTTCAGCCTGACCATGAGCAATTAATATTTCTTTATTTTAATTGCTTAGAATAATTAAACTAATTGTTTAATTTAATCAATCTGTCTTAATTTGGGAAATGTTTTGTAATTGTGCTTATACAATTAATGTGTGTGTGTCATGTTAGATAAATTCCCACATATTTCATACTTGTCTGTAATCATTTTAAATTGAATTCATCTTTCTATATCTTTTTGCTTAATTTTATTGGTAGTATGTAGAAATCCTGATGGTTTATGTAGGTTTATTTTTCATGGTGAAACTTTTCTAAAGCTGTTAATTGTTTCTACTAGATCTTTAGTAGATTTGCTAGGGTTCTCTAAATTTAGTATGCTTATTGAAAAGTTTTTTAAAAGGGTGCTAGCCAATAGGGGTTTTATACTGCAAGCACACCATGTTCTGCCAGTCTTCATCCCATGAAGGATGTTCAATGAGGCTATTTCTAGGCATACATAATGGAAGTAATTACTATTCACTTTATAGCATGGACAGACATCATTATTCATAATGCCTTTTATCTAGCTGTTAATAGGCAAATCTCTCTGAATCTCACTTTTCTCATCTATCAAATGGGAACAATGACATTAGTACATCTAATTCACAGAATTGCTGGATGGAAATAGCTTTGTAAACCCTACTCTCTAAGATGAGAATGAGTTATTTAAAAGAGAAAGCATAAAATTGAGGGACCAAGGAATTTAGCATGTAAATCCAGCTCTGTCCTTAATCAGCTACATCTAACAGCATAATTCTCTTAATCCTTTTGGTCTATACTAACAGTTTCCTTATGTATAAAATGAACATTTTGAAATAGATAAGCTCTGTAGTACTTTCTTCTTTTCCATCTCTAACATTCCATGATTCTTTGTTTAAACATGTCCTGCCTAACATAGTTTATCAGTTCTGGGAAAACATGACTTTTGTTAAAACAACATTATGAGAACCATTATTTCCAAACCAACATTATGAAAGGGATATACATTCTTGAGCAGTCAAAAATTAAAATTAAATGCTGAAAATTAATATTTAGTAAGTCAATGACTAGGAGAGAGATAAGGGTTTCAATAAAATATCAGACTAGAAACCTATGGACCTAAAAATTAATGATATTTGAGGAATCCCTAAAATGTTCAGTTTTACAAAACTTTAGGAGAAACAAATTTTATCTGGATGATGGATTATTTGTTAATAGAGAAGGCAATTATGTTAACAGACTTAAAAAGGGAAAGAGATGATAGCTCTTTACAAGTTTTTCTACATAGTTTGCGGCTTTCATAACACCTGATTGCCATATATACCAAAGAGAATAGGGAAATATTCAGAGTTTTTTCAGAAATGTAGTTGTTATTCACTTGTTAATCCATTATCATCACCTCAGACGTTTGACATATTCTGTGCCTAAGATTTCCAATAAGACATTGTGCATAAGACGTTCTCCTAGGGGCATATATACCCAACGAAAGGAAACACACACACGCGCACACACACACACACACACACACACACACACACACACACACACGCACGCGCGCACACAAACCTATATAAGATATAGCAACATAGAGATAACCACACACGTCAGCAGAATTCTTAAATTTGAACTACCCTACCCCAATGAGTTAGTTCTCATGTGGCTGTCTTTCTCTTCCTTTAGTCAACAATACCCCACAGTCTTAGCACAAGTGCCAATTCAGAAACCCAAATTATCTCTGATTTTATAAGCTATTCAACTTCTGAATAGAAGGGGAATATCAACCTCATTAGTGCAATCAATTACAATAACTATATAAATAAAGAGTAGAAAAACAAAAGAATTCAGAAAAATCTTGGGAAAAAGTTAGGAAAGTTTTTTATCTGAAACTAGGGAAAATAAGCCCATATTTCTTTTGCTTCGTGGAGTAATAGGAAAGTATTAACTTACTGCAGTGTGTTTGAGGGAAAAGATAATGTATTTCTTGCAGAATAGATAGAGTCTGGAATCATAAAGACCCTGTTTCAAATCCTAATTCTGACAGTGTGATCATTTTTACTTTCTGAGTCTTCTTTCCCCTACTATAAATTTGAGTTGAATTAGATTGCTTCTGTAAGATTTCTTCCACCTCTAAATATATGATTTTAGAACTAGATTTTGGAAGATTACACATCCAAGAGTCCAAAGGTGGTGGGAGGAAATTTTAAATGAAAACTTTAATCTTTAAGTTCTTTTCTCCTTCTTTCCAGGTGGAAGAATGAATCTAATTTGTCTTTTGGGAATGAGACTCCTACTGACAAAGTAATTTCCCCTATCAGTAAATAGCAAGCATGAAGTGCTGAACATCAATCTCTTATTAGTTAATAGCTAAAATAAAGAATTAATAGTCAAAATGAACACCAAGGAAATTTAATACTTATTATAGTAAGTATATAAGTACTATATAAGCTTATGTATGTTAGAACTTTTTTATTGTAAAATCAAATTGTTCTGAATGACTATATGTAGTATGTCTATTCAAAGAATATAGTGATAAAAGAACTTTGACACAGTGGAAAAAATACGAGCTGTAGAGATATATGACCTGGGTTCAAATTTCATTCTGCTTATAGACTATGTGATCTGGAAGTATATTTAAATACTCAGAGACTTCTTTCAGAGGGCTTTGGAGTGTGCAACACTTCTTAGTTCCTTTATTTTCCTCTGTGCCCTTTTCTAGTACCTCTCATTTGGAGGCTTATGTCTTTGTACCACCACTTGATTCCTCTGAGCTTCCCACTCACTGGAGTGCTCTACTTGCTCAGGCATGGTTCCATACTCCCAATTTTTCCCATTGAAACTTATCTATGCTATTTCACATTCTATCAAAGCCAGTACTGTCTACTAGTTAATAATGGGGCAATAATGGATTTGGTCAATAAACTAATCTTTATTAATGCATTAAATTACTAATGTGTAGTTCATCCCAATTGAATGACAGAAATCTCTCCGGTGTTTTTCAGAATGAAAATTGCAGAAACTTATTATCCACTGTAAGGGCTAATATTGGGAGTATGCTTTATTAGTAGGACCCTCAGTTATGCCAAATAGCAAGTAATCTGTTTTCCTCAAATATTGAGCCAAGAAGACACAGATTTATAGAATTTTCTACTACAAATCACATTGTCTTATTTGTTTATTTTTAAAATGAGGATACTGAAACTCATAGAGATAAGTAGACAGTTCTTGTCCTATAATTAATTATTAAAAGTCAGAACTAGAAAACCTGCTTTTTTTCTAATTCCAAAGACAATATAATAGGATAGATTTAGATATGGTCAAGACATTAGAAGACATTGAATCTAACACCTTTCTTTTTATGGATGAAGAAACAGTCACAGTCTAGTTAGGCCATTACTTTCTAACTCTTGAGTTCAGTGTCCATTCCTACATCATGATCTTCTGTCTGCTATAGTAGAGTCTTTCACCAAAGAAAACATAATGAATCATGATTTGATTGTGAATTGCAAAGTTACACTGTGTGAACTGTCATGAATATCCCTTCCTGGGCAATGATATTGGTGATTGTATACAAGATTCTGAAGTAAAAAGATGTGGGTTCAAAACCAGTTTCTTATACTTACTACCACATTACCTTAACCAATTACTTAACCTCCTTTGGCCTCACTTTCCTTATCTGTAAAATGAGGGTGTAGAAATAGATGAATTTTGAGGCACTTATAGCACTGCCTCTATGATCATATGATCTTGTTTTGGGACTAATGACTAATATAAACTGCAAAGTTGGATTTTCCTAAAGAAAGTACTCCATTTTAAATTCACTTGTAAGATAATTTTCTGGATGGGACTGCTCTAATAATGATGTAGATAAAGATGGTAATAACACATACAGAGCTTTCATGTTTGTGAGGTACTTTGCATAAAAAATCATTTTATCACTTCTTGCAAACAAATTAGATGAGCATGGAATAAATTGCCAATTCTATGGATATGCTAAACTAAACATAACTGAACCAGAGTTAGAGAGATTAATGGAAGATAAAAAGATAATTTTGCTAACATAAAATTTAAAATTTTTGTGAAACAAAATGCAATGTAATTGAAATTAAAAGAAAAACATGAGAATGTAGAAAAAATTAATGTGTCAAATATGTAGAGAACTTAGACAAATTCATAAGAACAAGAACCCTTTCCCATATAATAAGGATATAAATAGACATATCCTTATTTCAGAGGAAGAAATCAAGGCTATCAATAGTCATAAAAATGTTCTAAATAAGGAATAATTAGAGATATCTAAATTAAAAGAACTCGTAAGTACTACCTCACTTTCATTAGCTTGGTATGACAAAAATGGAAAACATCAAATGTTGAATGGGGCATGGTACTTTTAAAGTAGTCCAATTATTATGAAGAACAAAATGGAATTATGTCCAAAGGGCTATAAAGCTATATCTAGAACCTTTGACCCAGAGACACTACTACTAGGTCTATACTTCAAGAAGATCAAAGAAAAATAACTCATAAATAAAAAAAAAATATTTATGGCATCTCCTTTTGTGATCACAAAGAATTGGAAACTGAAAGATTGCCCTTCAATTGAAGAATGGTTGAACAAGTTCTGGTATGTAATTATATGCTATAAGAAATGATGAAACAAATGGTTTCAGAAAAACCTAGAAAGACTTGTATGAAGTGATCTAAAGTGAATGAACAGAACTAGCAAGGCAGCCTACATAGTAAAGGCAATTTATTAAGGATGACTAATTGCAAAGGAGTTAGCAACTCTTATCACTACAGTGATCCATGACAATTCCAAAGGATTCATGGTGTAAAATGATATTCATTTCATATAGTTAACTGATGGACACAGCATACTTGTTAAATCATATTTTTTCTTTATTTTCTTTCCCTTATTCTCCCCAATGTATGGCTTATGCAAAAATATGTTTTTCATTACTTTATATGTGTAATTGGTATTGTATTTTTTGCATTCTTAATGGATGGGAGAAATGTATAGGCAAGAAGAGAATTTGGAACAGAAAAACATAAAGTTTTAAAAATAAAATAATATTTTAAATATCTAATTTTATCCTCACAACAACCCAGAATTTAGGTACTGCTATTATTATATTCATTTTAAAGATGAGAAAATTGAGACAAAGATCACACAGCTTACAAGTATTTGAAGATTTGAATTTATGTCTTACTGACTCCAGACAGCCTATATCCATTGCACCAGAGTTTCAGATGAGTGGAAAAATAATATACTGGAGAGGACCTGCCTTAGCTACAAAAATATTAAATATTTAAATCTTAGAGTTTGAATACAACTTGACTCATATTACCCTCTAATAAATAATACTTATTTCATTCTGAGTAAGTTACTTAATGTCTCAGTACCCCAGGCAGCTCCTTAAAAGCTTTAGAACAATTGATATTCTTCATAAATAGAGGGAATTTCCTTCCTGGGAGTTCCCTACAGATGAATTTGCAGATCTAATCCAAATTGATAAGACAAAGAAAGGGAAACTAAATTACAAAAATAAAATGTTGCTCACAGTTGTGAAACTGTTCTAATTATGGTATGTAACTCCCATGGTATGCATTAATATCTCTAAGCTATTGCTTAAAATGTACACACATTTTTATAACATACAGGGAAATTCTAATGAGATGTTTCTCATCAATTTTAACAAAAAAGAACACACTAATTCCAGTATCTCACCTGGGATCTCTTGGAGGGGGTCTATGATTACATTATAGTATTAACTTGTATTTATTTTGCAACCACTTATATCTGCTCATTTGTTTTCCATGATGAAATGTCAGATACCCGAGGGTAGTTCTTTGCACAGTGTCTACATATATCATGGGTGCTAAATCCATCATTGTTGACTGTTTGACATTAGCCATATCTGACATTAAAGGAAAACAATATGATGTACTGGAAAGAATTGGTTAAGAGACCTGAGTTCACATTCCTTAGGTAAACCATTTATTAACTGGGTGTCAGTGAGTAGAATGCCAGATTTTTGAATCAGATGTGAATTCAAATCCTTCCATAGACACATATTAGTTGTTTTTCAGTTTCTCTGTGCCTCCATTTCCTCTTCTTTTAAATGAGGAAGGTCATTTAATGACCTCTAAATACTTTTAAGCTCTAAATATATGATTTTGAATCTTATTTTTGTCCTATAGAAAATGAGGTAATTGGTCTTGTTGCTACCTAAGATCTTTATAAACTCTAATATTTAATTTAATGTGCAATTTAAACTATATATTTTTGAAACATTCTCAATGAAACCAATTTTTATTCATAATACATACCATCAAGAATTTAAGGAATAGGAATTATAAAAGGAATCATGCCAGGATTTTATTGAATATGGAACTATAGACTTTAAATTAGGGCTTGCCAGGGCTCACCCATGTCCTGATACTTAAATGCATGCCCTAAATGTGTCCTGACACTCTAGATACAATGTCTCCTTAGAAGAGTTTTTGCATAGATTTTTTCAAATTTTGCCTAAAAATTTTGGGCCCCCACATACTTGAGCTGATAAATTTATAGTTAGGCCCACCCAGAAATCATGTTTATCCGTTCCATTAATATTTTAAAATAGAAATATATTAATCCATTCTTATATTATTTCAATTTTTTCTGCTTTGTTTCACCCAATGACTATGGAAAAATCATATTCATATAAAATGTTTTATATTTATTTGAAAAATATTTCAAGACTTCTGAGTTAAAATGGCAGCAGAGTAGAATCAGCTTGCTTACCCTCTCCTAACCCACACTGATAGGACTCCTCAAGGGGACATAAAAACAAATCCAGATGAACGAAGGGACTCCACAGCAGGGCACAGCATTGAACGTACATGGGATTGGGGAATTTCCATGATATAAGAGGGCGAAACAGCTCTCACTAAAACATGAACAGAGCAACTCCCTCCCCTCCCACACCACCTACAATGCCAAAGCCAGCACACAAGAGTTAGAGCAAGTTTGGGGCATTAATTAAGTTCTCAGAAGCTACCAGGGATCACCAGGACCTGCTCCTAAGAGAAGCAAGACTTAAGACCACAAGACACTAAAGAACTCAGACTTTGAACACAGACCTTGAGTACAGGCTCAGACATTGAGTGCACGAGCAGGTGTGGGTGCGGATATGGACACGGACCTTGAGCGCAGGCATGGACCTTGGGTGGGGACCAAGTGCAGAGGGGTGTATGACTGTGGAAGGAACACCCTAAGACTGTTAAAAGAGCTTTGGACAGAGGAGCAAGCAAGGGGACCAACAGGTAGCTTGACCTTGAGAACAACTAGACTTGAGACCTCAGGAGCCTAAAGAGCACAGACAGACCTTGGGCGTGAGGATAAAGCTGAGAGGGCACACGGCACTGTGACACAGACCAAAGCTGCTCCACAGCTTGATAGGATAGGCAGAGAGCCTGTCTGCATAACCCTGATTTCTGACTGAAAAAGAAATAATAATAATGGCAAGCTAGTCACAAGAATCTCAAAAGAGAAAGATCAAGAAGAAATCTTTAACACTGGACAACTTTTACACAGAAAAAAATCCAGACACCAGAACAAACAGAAGAGGAGAAGAAATAAGTACTCCCATCCAAACCTTCCCAAAAAAATGAAAATTGGTCACAAGCTCTTGAACAGATCAAATCTGAGATCATGAGAAAGATAAAAGAGATTTGGTGAGAGAAGTAGGAAATAGCTCAAAAGGAAATTAACAGGTTAAAAGACAAAAACTCCCAATTGGAGAAAGATGCCATCAAATCAAAAGAATTGATAAGCAAATTGGAGACCAAAATCAAACCTCTGGAAAAAAGGATAGACCAAATTGAAAAGGAAAATCAAAAGGTTATAGCAGAAATCCAGTCTCTAAAGACAAGAATTGGACAAGTAGAAGGCAATGATCTCTCAAGACAGCAAGAACAAATAAAGCAAAGTCAAAAGACTCATAAAATAGAAGGAAACATGAAATATCTCACTGAGAAATTGACAGAACAAGAAAACAGGTCTAGAAGACAGAATTTGAAAATCATTGGTCTTCCTGAAAAAGCAGAAATTAACAAAAATTTAGACTCCATACTAAAAGAAATTATCCAACAAAATGCCCTGAAGTTCTACAACAAGAAGGCAATATAGACATTGAAAGGATCCATGGATCACCCTCTACACTAAACCCTGAAAAGACAACCCCCAGGAATATAATAGCCAAATTCAAGAGCTGCCAAGTAAAAGAAAAAACTTTTACAAGAAGGCAGAAAGAGATAATTCAGATATTAAGGAGCACCAATCACAATCACACAGGATCTCTCAGCCTCCACACTAAGAGACTGCAAGGCTTGGAATATGATATTCAGAAAAGCAAGAGAACTGGGACTATAACCAAGGATCACCTACCCATCAAAACTGACTATATACTTCCAGGGGAAAGTGTGGGCATTCAACAAGATAGAAGATTTCCAAGTATTTGCACAGAAAATACCAGGACTAAATGGAAAGTTCAATATCCAACCACAAAAACCAAGAGAAACATGAAAAGGTAAATAAGGCATGGAGGGGAAAGAAAGAAAACTCTTATTTTTAAATTTGCCTCTTTAAGGGCTTCAATAAGATCAAATTATTTGTATTCCTATATGGATAAATATTATGTGTAATTTTCAAAAACTGTATTTACTATTATAGTAATTAGAAGAATTATTCACAGGGAGAGATTGGAGNACACTTCCTAGCTGTGTGACCCTGGGCAAGTCACTTGACCCCCATTGCCTACTCCTTACCATTCTTCTGCCTTGGAACTAATAAACAGTATTGATTCTAAGATGGAAAGAAAATGGAAAGTAAGAGTTTATTGAGAGAGAGAGAGAGAGAGAGAGAGAGAGAGAGAGAGAGAGAGAGAGAGAAAGAGAGAGAGAGGAGAGAGAGAGACTAGCCTTTATCTGGAAAAGCCTGAAAACTTATTATGAGTTAACAATATGATGATAGCAGCTAAGATAACTAAGTCCATATATCTTAGACTGCTTTAAGAAAGAAATGGTGTCCAAGACAAACACAGGAATTCTGTGAAAAAATTACAAAACACTTTTCACACAAAGTCAAAACTAAACAACTGGGGAAAATGTCAATTGTTCATGGATAGGCTGAGGAAATAGAATAAAAATGACCTTTCTACCTAAATTAATTTACTTATTCAGTGCTGTACCAATCAAAGTACCAAAATTGTTTCATGTAGCTAGAAAAAATAATAAAGTTCATCTGGAAAACAAAAGATCAAGAATATCAAAGAAATTAATGGAAAAAATGTGAATACAGGCAATGTAACAGTACCAGCTATCAAACTGTACTATAAAATAGTAATCATCAAAACAATCTGGCACTAGCTAAGAAATATAATGATAGATCAATTGAATAAACTGGATACATAATATAGACAGGTATATGACTATAGAAGCCTATTATTTGATAAACCCCCAAATTCCAGCTTTGGTGATAAGAACACATTATTTAACAAAAACTTTTGAGAAAACTGGAAAAAGTATAGTAGAAATTAAGTGTAAATCAATGTCTCACACCCTATACCAAGATAAAGTGAGCCACCTTTGAAAAACAACACTGTATGAGATAGAGTCAGGCTAACATAGTGTCATCACTTTTGCTTAGTTCACCCAACTCATGTTTTCTACAACAACTTTGAAAATTTACCAGACCAAATATATATCAGGCAATAAAAAAGAAGTTATTTTCCTTGTCTGAGAGAGTTTAAGAAGATAGAAAGGTGTGTAGACACTAGAGTGGGACAGAATGGGAAGTAGAAGAAACATTTATGGAAGTAATGGGAACTATTCTAATAATCAAGTACTGAATAGCAAGGGGACTCAAAGTCAATAGCAGAGCTAGAAGTGCCAGGAAGCCTAACTGTATTGGATACAGGTGATAGCAGATATTTTACTTGTTACTCAGCTCTAGTATACAGTTCTATGGCAGAGTGGAATAATTTTAAGTGTAATAATAAAGGATCCAGTTATGGATGTTACATAGAAGGGAAATAGGGAAAGTTTATGTGGTGAGTCTCTCTTCCAGCACTCCCCTGGGACAGAATATATACTGGGAGATTTTAAGGGTCACCCCCAAACTGAATGGTCATGCCACCTCGCAGGAGTCTGGGGTAAGGCTACCCTAAAAGAGGAGGTATGTGGTAGCCCAATCTGATCCTGAATAAGGATGGGGTTCTCACAAACCTCTCCCTGATCAGTTAATTTAATAGTAGGTGAACTGGCTTCAAGATGGAGGCAGCCAGACCAAGCTGTGGTTCCCCTCTCCCTTGTTGTCTTTCAGCCACTCTGGAACACTATCTGACTGTTGAATGACTTTTTATTATTCGCAAATTAGGGATTGAGAAAAGGGGTGAAAGGCAGAGGGATTTGGGGGTGCCCTCTTCACTATTCCTATGGGATCTGTCACTTAGGTGGGAACCTTAGTGGTGCCCACTCCTAAGCTTCTCCCCTCACCCCTTCTAGTTCTATTTCCAGTTCTATTTTTCTGTTTCTATCCTTTTCTATAATTCTAAGTTTTGACTGAAAGGGGTCTCTCAGCAAGGTTGGGTAATGGGTGAAGGAGACTAAGAAATAGCTCTCAAAATGGAGTCCCAAAACTTAGCTGTCTTGATGGTTAAAGTCTTAATGGGTGAAATGCAGTGGAATGGCTTTGATCAGGGAATCAGGGTTTCAATTTCCAAAAGAAAAAAAAAATATTCAGGAAGCCCTCAGGACTGGATCCAAGCTGGGATGTCCACCTCCTTCCTCTCTCAGGCCTCCCCAGAAGCCCTCTAGCCTCTCCCCTCTTCCTTGGAGAAATTCCCAGAATTCTCTGCTGGTCTCAACTGTCAGCAACTGTCAGCAACTGCCTTCTCTGGCTTCTTTGTCCCACCCCCTTTGCACAAATCCCATCCTTACATAAGTCACAGGGAAGAGGGGCTCTACCTCTGCACAAAGCAAAAAATAAAGTTCCCAAAAAACTCAGCTATGTGTCTCTGAGCCCAAGACCAGTAGAGAGAATTTAGTTTTAACCTTTATTCCTGCATATGAACCTGCAGTGGTATAATCAGAGCAGAAATCCAAGACCTCATGGTAGTTAAGGAGAAATTCTCTACATGTTATGTCTAGCAATAGCTTCCTGAAACTCAACAACATATAATCCAATCAACTTCAAACCATAGATCTCATACCAGGACAGTAAACAAATTTCTCCAGAGATTTTGCCACCTTGGGAGAACCAAATAAATGAAGGCCTCCAGTCTAAGTAGTAAAAATAGCCAAAGGACATAAAAAGACAGATTTATACCAAATACGCCTTCCCTCAAAAGTGAGCAAAGCTAACTTAGTCTAAAGTCAAGAAGAAAGCTGAAAGAATGAACAAACAAGAAAAGAGCCTTACCATAAAGAGCTACTATGTTGACAGGGAAGGTCAAGAAACAAATACAGAAGATGACTTAAAACCCCAAAGAAAAATGCATATTGGACACAACTGCAAAAGAAATTCTTTGAAGAACTAAACAAAGAGATTTTAATTTTTTTAATTGAAAGGCAAATAAGAGTAGTAGAGGAAAATTGAGGAAATGAGAAATTTAAAAGAAAATTATGAAAAGAGAATTAACAGCTTTGCAAAAGAAATACCAAATCTTATGGAAGATAATGCTTAAAAATTATATTTGGCCAAACTGAAGCTAATGACACTATGAGTCATTAAGAAATACTAAAACAAAGTAGAAAAGTGTTGAAATGTGAAATATAGGAAAATCGATGGAGGAAAGATAATTTAAGAATCATTGTATTACTGAAACTATGAACACACACACACACACACACACACACACACACACGAGCCTAAATATTATATTTCAAGAAATAAAAAAGACAACTACCCAAATATAATAGAACCAGAGTAGACAGTAGAAATTGAAATAATGTACTAGCCACCTATTGAGAGAAACCCCAAATGATATCTCTCAGGAGTATTATATTCAAAATATGGGATTCAAGTCAAGGAGAAAATATTGCAAGTAGGATAAAAGACAGAATTAAAGTACTATGGAACCACAGTAATTCAGGATTTAGCAAACACAATATAAAGGAACAGAGGATTTGGAATATGATATTCTAGAATTAGGTTTACAGTCAAGAATAAGTTATCTAGAAAATCAAGTATAATTCTCAAGGGCAAAATGAATATTTAATGAAAGAGAAGACTTTCAAGAATTCCTAATGAAAACAGCAGAGCTATATAGAAAACTGACATTCAAACACATTCAACAAGGAGCCTTTGAAGCATGGAATAAAATTTCATTGGGAATTAAATAACAGTGCTAAAGAATGAATGAATCAAAGAACCAATCCTAGAAAAAAAAATCATTTCACTCAAAGATAATGAAGAATATAGTACTCAACAAGTAAAGAAAGTTTACTATAAGATGAGATATATCTATTCCTTTTTAAAACATACTCTTAAACAGGAAATATGTAGATGAATCTTTCTTTACTACAAATAGTATTCATTAAAAAAATTTAAATACCAAATAGGGGAGGGAGGAAGTTTCCAGCTTTTGTAAATAATGGGAATACTTTAGAAGCCTTTCAAATATATCAGTAGTAAAACAAGGATGGCTATTCTTCTCCACTACTATTTGAAATAATTCAAGAAATATTATTGATAGTAATAAAACTAGGAAAAGATATTTTGGGATTTAGCATGGACAAAGAAGAAACAGAAAATACATTTTTTCAATTTTCGAAAAATTTTGCAGAAAATAAATTTATGTCCTTTGAGAAACCTGGAGAACCACCTAAATTTAAATGAAATAACTTCAGAAAATCAGTTTATAAAATAAAAATCACCCACATTTCTGAATATTTATATCAAAATACAGCTAGAAGTAATAAAAATTCCATTTGAAATAATTACAGAAGGGATTCTGGGAAGATGGCGGTTTAGACCAAGTAAATCTTAAAACCACTGCATCTATTCCACACAAAGATAGAAAACAATGCACTTCAAGAAGAAAGAGGACCAAATCTAACAATGAGACAAAGCAGGGGGATCCTATTGCTCCTGGACAGCTCAAGAGGTAAAAGGCTTGAATTCTTTTTTTTTTTAAGTAAATATTTCCTTTATTCTTTTTTTTCCTTTTTTTCTTGTCAATATATTTATTCATATATTTATTTCTTTTTTTACCTGATTCATGTTTTTACTTTCCTCTTCACTCCCCCTTAAACCCTCCCTGCCGATAGCAAACTCGTATTTCCACTATTTCTTTTTAAACCCTTGTACTTCGGTGTATTGTCTCATAGGTGGAAGATTGGTAAGGGTGGGAAATGAGGGTCAAGTGACTTGCCCAGGGTCACACAGCTGGGAAGTGGCTGAGGCCGGGTTTGAACCTAGGACCTCCTGTCTCTAGGCCTGACTCTCAATCCACTGAGCTACCCAGCTGCCCCCTTATTTCCACTATTTTTAACATGAGTCATCAATCAAGACATATTTACATATTATTGATAGTTGCTTTGCTGTGGTTGTTTTGAGTCTACATTCCCAATCATGTGCGCATCAACGAATGTGTTCAAGCAGTTGTTATTCTTCTGTGTTTCCCCTCCTGTAGTACTTCCTCTGAATGTGGGTAGCATTTCCATAAATTCCTCAGAATTGTCCTGGATCATTGCATTGCTGCTAGTACAGAAGCCTATTACATTCGAATTTTACCACAGTGTATCAGTCTCTGTGTACAATGTTCTTCTGGCTCTGTTCCTTTCACTCTGCATCAATTCCTGGAGTTCTTTCCAGTTCACAAGGAATTCCTCTAGTTTATTATTCCTTTGAGCACAGTAGTATTCCATCACCAGCATATACCACAATTTGTTCAGCCATTCCCTAATTGAAGGGCATACCCCATGCCCTCATTTTCCAGTTTTTTGCTGGGTTTGTACCCCAAAGAGACCACAGATAAAAAGGCTTGTACAAAAATATTTATAGCCTCACTTTTTGTGGTGGCAAAAAACTGTAAATTTCCTTATACTTTCCTTCTTTATATTCAAGTCATTCACCCATTCTGAATTTATCTTGGTGTAGGATGTGAGAGATGTTGGTCTAAAACTAATCTCTCCCATATTTTTTTTCTCAAATAGTGGATTTTTTGTCTCAAAAGTTGGGCTCTTTGGGTTTATCATAGACTGTCTTGCTGATGTCACTTACCCCAAGGGTCTATTCCACTGACTCCCTTCTGTCTCTTAGCCAGTACCATATCATTTTGATGACCACTGCTTTATAGTATAGTTTAATATCTGGTTCTGCTAGGCCACCTTCCATTTTTTATTATTATTTATTATTTTTTTATTATTATTTCCCTTGATATTTTTTATCTTTTACCCTATATGATTCTTTTTACAGTGACATTCACTTGCATTGAAATTATTACAATCAATATCCTTATCCAGCTCAAAGGAGACACAGAAAAACAATACAGGTTCATGGCAAGAACAATCACAGCCATAGACTACCCACTATCCAAAAATAAACACCTGTACAACCCCCTAGAGTATAGAAATTTCCACTAGAATCAGCCTAGCAAAAAACCAGCAATTAGTGAGTTAATGCAAGTTTCTAAATTTCCCAGCAAGAAAATACCTGACCTGAGTTTTTTCCCAAACTCCTACAGACCATAGAAACAGTGAAACACAAAGAAATTAAGGCAATGACAAACTAGCACAAAATCACCCTACCAGAACTGTATTCTTAGTGATCCTATAACAGAAAAAACACCATGGGAACAAAACATTGGACCAGACTGATATTATTGTATCTCATTGGATGTAATCAACTACCATAACTATCTCCTTGATTTATGATGGGAATAGTATAACATAACTATATACATAATATAATTAGTTAGAATATAATTAACTATGATGTTTAGCTAGGAACTGATGTACTTGTACCTTACGCATGGCTGAAAAGAATAAGTTCAAACTAAGCCAGCCCATAATGAATAATTTTTGACAAGCTTGCTTCTTTGTTTAACCACAGTAAGATAATTAGTAAATGTCAATCGTGTGATGTTTCAAAAGTTAATATGTGATTTTGAATGTATGGAAAGAAAAAAACCTGTATGAGATCATAAAGAAAAGAGGGTATAAAAATAAAAATCAGCAGATGACACTTCAGATCAGCCACTGCAAACCTACTCAGTCTCTGGCTCTTCTCACTTCATTTTCCATCCTCCTGACAACCTGCCGTACTGGATTGTCAGAGCTTGTGAGTAGCCGTGCTAACCTCACAGCCTTGATGGCTTCTGGCAGTTTTCCAATTTTCCCAACAGTTTTTCTCAAATAGTGGATTTTTTGTCTCAAAAGTTGGGCTCTTTGGGTTTATCATAGACTATCTTGCTGATGTCACTTACCCCAAGGGTCTATTCCACTGACTCCCTTCTGTCTCTTAGCCAGTACCATATCATTTTGATGACCACTGCTTTATAGTATAGTTTAATATCTGGTTCTGCTAGGCCTCCTTCCATTTTTTATTATTATTTATTATTATTTCCCTTGATATTTTTTATCTTTTGTTCTTCCAAATGAACTTTGTTATAGTTTTTTTTTTCTAATTCAGTAAAAAATTTTTTTGGTAGTTTGATAGGTATGGCACTGAATAGGTAAATTAATTTGGGTAGAATGGTCATTTTTATTATGTTAGCTCATCCTACCCAAGAGCAATCAATGTTTTTCCAATTATTTAGATCTAGTTTTAATTGTTTGGAATGTGTTTTGTAGTTGTGTTAGTATAATTCTTGTGTTTGTTTTGGTAGATAGATTCCTCAGTATTTTATATTTTCTAGGGTGATTTTATTTTTTTAATTTTTTTAAACCCTTAACTTCTGTGTATTGGCTCATAGGTGGAAAAGTGGTAAGGGTGGGCAATGGGGGTCAAGTGACTTGCCCAGGGTCACACAGATGGGAAGTGTCTGAGGTCAGATTTGAACCTAGGACCTCCCATCTGTAGGCCTGGCTCTCAATCCACTGAGTTTCCCAGCTGCCCCCTACTAGGGTGATTTTAAATGGTGTTTCTCTTTCTACCTCTTGCAGCTATGATGTGTTGGAAATATATAGAAATGCTGATGATTTATGTGCATTTATTTTGTATCCCACAACTTTGCTAAAGTTGTTGATTATTTCCATTAGCTTTTTAGTTGATTCTCTAGGATTTTTTAAGTAGGCTATCATATCATCTGCAAAGAGTGATAGCTTAGTCTCTTCATTGCCTATTTTAATGCCTTCTATTTCTTTTTCTTCTCTAATTGCTACTGCTAGTGTTTCTAATACAATGTTAAATAATAAATGTGATAATGGGCATCCTTGTTTCACGCCTGATCTTATTGGGAAGGCTTCTAATTTATCCCCATTGCATATGATGCTTGTTGATGGTTTTAGATATATACTGTTTATTATTTTTAGGAAAGGTCCTTCTATTCCTATACTTTCCAGTGTTTTCAATAGGAATGGATGTTGTATTTTGTCAAAAGCTTTTTCAGCATCTATTGAGATAATCATGTTGTTTTCGTTGGATTGCTTGTTGATATGATAAATTATGTGAATGGTTTTCCTGATGTTGAACCATCCTTGAGTTTCTGGTATAAAGCCCTTCTGATCATAATGAATAACACTCATGATCACTTGCTGGAGTCTTTTTGCTAGTATTCTCTTTAAGATTTTTCCATCTATGTTCATTAAGGAGATTGGTCTGTAGTTTACCCTCTCTGTTTTTGATCAACCTGGCTTTGGGATCAGTACCATATTTGTATCATAAAAGGAGTTCGGGAGAACTCCTTCTTTGCTTATTATGTCATATAATTTGTATAGTATTGGAATTAGTTGTTCTTTGAAGGTTCGATAGAATTCACTTGTGAATCCATCTGGTCCTGGGGATTTTTTCTTAGGGTGTTCTTTGATGGCTTGTTCAATTTCTTTTTCTAATATGGAATAATTTAAGTATTCTATTTCTTCTACTGTTAATCTAGGCAATTTGTATTTTTGTATATAATCATCCATCTCACTTAAGTTGCTGTATTTATTGCTATATAATTGGGCAAAATATTTTTAATGGTTGCCTTGATTTCCTCTTGATTAGAGGTGAGGTCTCCCTTTTCATCTTTGATACTGATGATTTGGTTATCTTCTTTCCCTTTTTTTAATTAGACTGACCAGTACTTTGTTAATTTTATTTGTTTTTCCAAAGTACCAGCTTCTAGTCTTATTTATTAATTCAATAGTTCATTTACTTTCGATTATATTGATTTCTCCTTTAATTGTTATAATATCTAATTTGGTCTTTAACTGGGGATTTTTAATTTGTTCCCTTTCTAGTTTTTTAATTCGCATGCCTAGTACATTGTTCTTTGCCCTCCCTAATTTGTTATTACATGTCCTCAAGGATATACATTTCCCCCTCAGTACTGTTTGGCTGGAGTTTCTGTGTTTTTGTTTGGTTTTTCCTGCTCCTTTGATCCATTTGATCTTTGTTCATTTTCTGGATAGAAGCTGTGGATTGTAATTTCTTTTTTCTTTTTCTTTTTTTTTTACTCATGTTTTATCCTTCTTTCCCTCCTGTACTTGACTGTAATCTTGGTCTTCTGATTATTTGCTGGATCTGTGAGTTTGGGCTATTCAATCCTGGAAGGGCTTCTTCTCTGCTCTGCTGACTCATTAGATTAGTGGGCCTTGATCCCAGATCTTCCCCAACTGGTAGTAAAAGCTGAAGATGTGATTTTTAGTCCTTTCACTGCAGTCTATGGGGGAGGGGTGTTGGGACTTCCCTGCCCTCTGAAGACTTCTTATCTGCCATATTGATAAGATTAAGCCAGGATGGAGTTGATCTGCAGAGTTTGATGTTCCCTGAGGCCAAAACCTTAAGAAAGGGGTGGGTGGGAGAGGGGGGAGAGCAGCACAAGGTGGCATGTTTGGCTTCCCTTTTTGTGCTTCTCCTCCAGCTGTCTCCCTGTGATCTGTGATCAAAGCCTTGAGTTTGGCACAGCTGTGCAGTGAGGCACTCCCTCTGGACTAGTTCCCTTGCCCAACCAGACATTCCAGGATCTTCTGAAGACTTGGCAGATTAGGTGTGGGTGGGGACCTCGGATCTTCCTTTTCCCTTTGCCCTTGAGCCCAACAGTTCAAGAATTCAGGCTTTTTTCCTTGCCTACCTTCTAAGTCGGGTTTAGCAGGAGGATCCCCCAGCTCTGTTCTGTTGTCAGATTTGGTTTTCTGTCCCCTCAAAGCCCTTTGTCCTTGATCAGTCAGTATTGAAGTGTTTACAGAGGTCTGGAGTCTTGCTGCTTCTAAGCTGCCATCTTCTCAAAATTGTTGGAGTGAAGATTGAGACATATAATTTTGGGACCTAGATAATGCTGGAATTTGTCTTTTCTAACAGTGAATATATGTTACAACCTCCCTCTCCATATCAGCATAGTAGGGAAGGGGAAGATGAAATTGATTTTCATTATTTAAAAATAAAATTTAATTAAAATATAAGAAGAGCAGCCAAGGGTTTGGGCTCAAATTTTCTTACTTGAGTCACCCTGTTCTAGCTGCCATGTGGGAGTAGTTGTCAGGCTTCTCACAGCAAAATCTTAAATTATCCTGACATGGTATGCAGGTAGGAGGAAAATAATAGCAATGTGATCTACTACTTGTGTCTGAGGGAAAGAATCTCCCTTTCAAAGATCCACTGAGGCAATAAGGGATTGCTTCATCATCTCAAAGCACTAACTCTTTAATTCTGTCACACACATCTCTAAGTCTTTGGAAGATGATAGTCTCTAGAGGAACATTTCCCTAAATTCTCATTGTGATGCAATCTCCAATTCCAACTCCCATTATATATACATCATCTTATTGGTTCTTCATAATAACCATCTGGGGTCAATCTTACCATTGTAATTTCACAGATGAGGAAATAGAATTTCAGAAAGGTAATTTATTTATTTAAATTCTCACGAGTCTTCCTGATTTCAAGTCCAGCATTCTATGCAGTTCTCCATGCCATATATCATTTTATTTAATTCTTAAAACAATCTTGTAAGGTAGGCAGTTCAAGTATTATGATCCCTATTTTATAGATCAAGAAACTAAAGCTTATAGACATTAATTAATCAGCCTACTAAGAGAAATGAGACAAGAGTCTGGTTTTCTCATTCATGTCCAGGGCTCAGAAACTAAACTCAATTGCTGTGATTGCTGTTTTTCAAATATTTTCTATACTGTCTGCACTTGGTGTCTCAATGGAGCCTTTTATTTTAATTGCCAGAGTATAGTCATGTGAAATGAAACTGAATGGCATCATTAGATGAGGGTCAGCTATTTGGAGGATCCTGCTTTCATATCTCTAGTTTCTTGCTATGGAAAGTCAGCATAGTTAAGTGGAAAGTGGCTCTGAAATCAGAGGGTTTGATTTAAAAGCTAATCTCTGATGCTCATCACCTATATGGCTTTGTGTAATTCACTTAACTTCCATGACCTCAGTTTCTACATCTGTAAATAAGGAGGTGAAATCAAATGGCCTTTCCTTTGTTGTCTATTTAACCAACTCTATGAACCTATGATCTTTTATTCAGTGTTTTGTATCTTTTTTTTTCTAGTGCTAGCCCAAATGAATGTCAAAGAATGACTTTGGGGAAAAATAATCTTTTGCATACATAGGAATTGCAATGAATGAATCATCATTAATTAGTATGAAAAACTTTCTACACTATGAACTAATCCATATGGGCATTTTTGATTTCTCATGACATAAATAGCCTATTCAATGAAATAATTTCTAGGAAAATTATTGAAGGGAAGTACTAAGAACAAAAAAGATTCTATTTGGAACTTGTTGCTTCATCAGAAAAAACATTTTATTCCATTCCAATATCACATTGCCTAGAATTTATACCTCTGCTTTTTTCTTATAGTTCCCAACATAAAGACTAATGTTTCTTAAAGATTTTAAGCTCTTATAGTACTTAGCTTATTTTTTATATGGGTTTTGCTCTGTTAGCAAGGAGGCAGGAAGGGTAATTTGTAAGACATTAATGAGTAATGCCCATGTTGTAAGTGAGATTCTGGGGAGATTTGAAGCAAGAGTGAAAAAGAGGTTTGTAGTATAGAGTATTTTAGACAAAAGAAATAGCATGAAAGAGATCATGTAATCAAAAATGGGAAAATAATAGAAAATTGAACAGGAGTGTATCTTTGGTCATATTTGGGGGTTTTGATCATGTATGAGTATGCTCTTATAAAAAAGACCAATATGAAAGTGTGTTTTGCATAACAAAATTTAAAAAATCATGTTCTTTTCAAATATAGCTAGGTGAATTTCAACTATTATTATATGAATTGTCCCTCCATGTGTGTTCATTGGCAATATGCTCCATAGGTGGCTTCTGCTTCAAAACTGCGACTCCTTTTCCCTACAATGGTGTATGTTTATGAAAAAAAAAGTGTATGTCAGCTTTACTATGAATGTTTTATTACTATGCTTTTGCTACATTTTCTTTAAATGCTTTTGCTTGAAACTTTGTCTTTTCACCAATTAGGAAAAAGTTAAAACACTGGTGGGTGTTTGTGAGGAAAACTTCAAGTAATTGGTCTGACTTGTAAAGAAAATAACCCAGAAATCTAATCTAGTCATAGCTTGGAACTAAGCAAAAGAGAGGGAAATCCTTTGAACTGAATTCCTATAATACATACATACATACATACATACATACATACACACACACACATATATACATATATATATATATATATATATATAATATAATTCATGCTTCAAGTTAACAGTTGAGAAAAACCTTCCCAAATCAGACATGTATTTTGAGTAGATGTGGACTTACAGAATAACTTGTACCTGTGTAGCCTTGTCTATTGAGAAAAGGATAAACTTCTAGAATATCCTAAAAAGGTATGAAGTCTTCACATTCACATATACTGAAATCACAAGTCAGAAATCCATACAAGGAAGAAAGCCAGCATTTATGAATCACCTGCCATGTGCTAAGGATTGTACTAAACCCTTAAGAAATACAATTTTATTTCATCCTCAAAGCGACCCTGGGAAGTAAGTGCAATTATTATTCTCAGTTTACAGATGAGGAGACTGATCCAGACAAAGATTAAGTGATTTTCCCAGGGTGAAACAGCTAGTAAATGGCTGAGCCCATTTAAAAAATTCAAACCAACCAAATATATTAGTGATATACCCAGCTATGTACTGGTATCCTGTGATTTCAAAGAAAACCTCTATAAAACAAACCCCTTATCTCTTTTTATAACATTCATTGTCATCCAATTTCACAGCCTTATCATTTGTCTTGACTTTTCACTTTCCCTCACCCTATATGTCCAATCAGTTGCTAAATAATAAATTTATATAACATTTAAAGGTTTTCAATGTGCTTTACATATTTTGACTCATTTGATCCTCAAAACAATCCTGTGAAGTAATCATAATATACATTATGATTACTTCACAGGATTGTTTATATATATGTATATGGAAACTGAGGACCAGAGAGTTAAGGGACTTGTCCAGAGTCACATAGCTAGTTAAATGTAGGGGGTAAATTTTGAACTTAGGTCTTTCTAAATCCTGTGCTCTATCTACTGAACCACTTCATTAGGCAACTTATCATTTCTAAAGCCACATTATCTCTCACACTCATCCCTTTTTCTAGCACCCTAGTTCAGGCCCCCATCATGGCTTCCTAGTTGGTCTCCATGTTTTCAGTCTCTTCTCCTTCCCGATCCATCTACCAGGAGGATGCAAAAGTGATTTTCCAAAACTTAGGTATGTGACCAGGTCATGTATCTATTTAACAAACTACAGGCTTCTATTTTCTCTAGAATTAGACATAAATATCTATTTTGCTTTTAAAGTTCTTTAAAATCTACCCTTCAAGTATCATTAAACATTATTCCTCTTCCCTGAGTTTATGGTACAGAAAATTAGCCTTTCTTTGTTTTAATTAATTTCTTTTTTTTTAATTCAACCCTTTCCTCTCCTTCCTACACAAAGGAAGGCAACATCCAGCAAAAACATATAGAATAGGTCTTTCATGCTTCTATTTCTCAGTATATTCTCTAGAGCTGAAACATTCACAAGTTATTCTTAAAATATTAAAGTTATAGCTATATATAATATTCCCTAGGTTCTACTCATTTCACTCTTCATTATCTCATCTAGTTTTCCAAGTTTATTTTCAATAAATATGTTCATCATTTTTATGGAACCATAGTATTCCGTCATAGTCATATACCACAATTTATTTAGCCACTCCTCAAATGATGGACATCCACTCAATTTCCAGTTCTTTGACACCACAAAGAGAGCTTATATAAATATTTTGGAATGTATAGATTCGTTTCCTATTCCTCTTAATGTTCTTGAGAAACAGACCCAACAATAGTATTGATGAGTCTAAGGAGGTATACAATTTTATACCTTTCTGGGGTGTAATTCCAAATTGTTCTACAAAATGGTTGGATTAGTTCACATTTCCACCAATAGTGTATTAGGGTCCCCACTTTTCCATATCCCCTCCAATGCTTGTCATTTTGTCCTTTTGTCATTTTAGCCAATCTGATTTAGCCAATCAGAATTGTTTAATTGGTCTTCTTACTATTCTTCATACACATATGCAACATTCTATCTGCCATCCTTGTGCTTATGTTCTCATTTGTCCCTTACGTCTTCATCCCTTAGAATCCCCTTTCCATTCAATACTTAACTCTTTTAAATCTGATCTTACCAAATACCCATTTATCTCCACCAGCCAAATTATTTGGTGATTATTGTGTGTACATTTTGCATACATTGTGCATCTTCTTAAATCTCTCTCTCTTTCTCTCTCTCTCTCAATCTCTCTGTCTGTCTGACTGTCTTTCTCTGTATGTCTTTCTGTCTCTCAAATTCCTTGAGGTTAGGGGTGTTCATTTTTGTCTTGGTATTCCACATACCTAGTCAAGTATCTTATAAGAGGTGTTTGAGAAATGTTAATTGATTAATTGCTATATAAACTTAACTAATATTTGCCATTACCTATGAAGAATTTTAGAGCAGAGACATAATATCTTAAGTGTACCAAAGTTTTTTTCTTCTGATTCTCCTCTTTAAAGGCAAATGTCATATGTTTTATACACTTCCTTTATAAGAATTTTCTTTATTTGATTAAAAAATGGACAATGTATTATACTGACATCTTTCTACATTTATACACACATATTAAACTTTTATTTTTCATCTTCAAAGGAAATTCAGGTTTTAACAATCTAGCCCCCTCCAAACTTTTCCTATATGCATATACATGTATGTGTGTGTGTGCACGCATGTGTTCAGTTATTCAGTATGGAAGTTGTAATCTTTGTTTCTGAACTGAGCTTGTTTACCACACATTAGACAGACTAATGGGTTGCTATTCCAGGAACCCAACATCTTGGTACCAGATTGTACAATATCCCACTGGCATTAACTTTATTAAAGTTCAGACCTCCTGAACTCTAGTGATCTACCATTTTCAGGTTCACCATCACCTCTCTCTTCACTCCAAGGGACCCAAGCCATATAACTCCAAAGTACTCTATTGGGGAAACACTATTTATTGGAACTGTGTTGGGGTTTTGATCCTATTATACTTCCAGGGGAAAAAAGGACAAATTCTTGGTCTGCATTAACCCTACCTACAAAGTCAATTATCAGTTAGACTGCCAATATTGTACTTTCAAGGTACACCTTTTTTCCTTTCTTTTTTTTTTAATAATTTTTATTTTTTAGAAAAGTTATCATGGTTACATGATTCATGTTATTATTTCACCACCCCCACCCCACCCCGATAGCTGATGCTCATTTCCCCTGGTTTTAACATGTGTCATCAATCAAGACTTATTTCCAAATTGTTGATAGTTGCATTGGTGTGGTCGAGTCTACATCCCCAATCATGTCCACCTCAACCCATGTATTCAAGTGGTTGTTTTTCTTTTGTGTTTCCTCTCCTGCAGTCCTTCTTCTGAATGTGGGTAGCCTTCTTTGCCATGAGTCCCTCAGAACTATCCTGTGTCATTGCTTTCTGCTGGTACAGAAGTCCATTACATTTGATTTTACCATAGTATATCAGTCCCTGTGTACAGTGTTCTTCTGGCTCTGCTCCTTTTGCTCTGCATCAGCTCCTGGAGGTCTTTCCAGTTCACATGGAATTCCTCCAGTTTATTATTCCTTTTAGTGCAATAATATTCCATCACCAGCATATACCACAGTTTGTTCAGCCATTCCCCAATAGAAGGACATACCCTCCTTTTCCAGTTTTTTGCCACCCCCAAAATCTCAGCTATAAATATTTTCATACAAGTCTGTTTATCTATGAACTCTTTGGGGTACAAACCCAACAATGATGTGGCTGGATCAAAGGGCAGGGAATCTTTTATAGTCCTTTGAGCGTAGTTCCAAATTGCCATCCCGAATGGTTGGATCAGTTCACAACTCCACCAGCAATATATTAATGTCCCAATTTGGCCACATCCCCTCCAACATTCATTATTCTCCCCTTCTATAATTTTAGCCAATCTGCTAGGTGTGAGGTGATACCTCAGTGTTGTTTTGATTTGCATTTCTCTAATTATTAGAGATTTAGAGCACTTTCTCATGTGCTTATTGATAGTTTTGATTTCTTTATCTGAAAATTGCCTATTCATGTCCCTTGCCCATTTATCAATTGGGGAATGGCTTGATTTTTTATACAATTGATTTAACTCCTTGTATATTTGAGTAATTAGACCCCTGTCAGAGTTTTTTGTTATAAAGATTTTTTCCCAATTTGTTGTTTCCCTTCTGATTTTGGTTGCATTGTTTTTGTTTGTACAAAAGCTTTTTAATTTAGTATAATCAATCATCCCATTTACATTCAGAGTTATAATTATCAGTTGTGTATTCCCTAACATTTGGGTATCCTCTCTTGGTCCTACCCCTTCTTCTTAGACTATTTCCTGTTAAATCAGTGATTTGTTTTAAACCAGTAACCCTTGTCCCCTCCCTTGATTTACTACCCTTTCTACACCCTCCCTTGTTATTCCCCTATTTTTATTTTTAAGGCCTAATGAATTCCCTCTCCCTTCTCCTTCCTTCCCTTTTTTTGACTTCCCCACTCCTCTGCTCCCCTTGGTTTATCCCTTCTGACTTTCTCAGTAGGGTCAGATAGAGTTCTATATCTCAATGGATATAGCTACTCTTTCCTCTCAGGGATAATTCCATTGAGAATAAGGTTTACATATTACCTCTTAATGCTCTCCTCTCTTTCTTCTTATAAAAGTATTCATTCTCTCCCCTTCCCATGCCCTCTTTGTGTGTAATAGAATATCCTATTTTTCTTATTCATTCAAGTTTCTCTTGGTGTCCTCTACTATTCACCCCCCTCTTTACCAGCCACCCCCTTATCATCTTAGACCATTTAGTACTCCAACCTCTCCTTGTGAATAATTTTTCTAATTACTATAATAGTGGATAGTATAGTAGTGAATAGAGAGTTCAGTACAGAGAATTACACATAACATTTCTCCATAAAGGAATACAAATAATTAGAACTTATTGAAGCCGTTAAAGAGGCAACTTTAAAAATAAGAGCTTTCTTTCCCCTCTGTTTCTTATTTACCTTTTCATGTTTCTCTTGGTTTTTGTGGTTGGATATTGAACTTTCCATTTAGTCCTGGTCTTTTCTGTGAGAATACTTCGAAATCTTCTATCTTGTTGAATGCCCATACTTTCCCCTGGAAGTACATAGTCAGTTTTGATAGGTAGGTGATCCTTGGTTGTAGACAAAGTTCTCTTGCCTTTCTGAATATCATAATCCAAGCCTTGCGGTCTTGTAGTGTGGATGCTGGCTGCCAGATTCTGTGTGACCCTGATTGGTGCTCCTTGATATCTGAATTGTCTCTTTCTGGCTTCTTGTAAATTTTTTTTCTTTTAGTTGGAAGCTCTTGAATTTGGCTATTATATTCCTGGGGGTTGTCTTTTCAGGGTTAAGAGTAGAGGGTGATCTATGAATCCTTTCAATGTCTATATTGCCCTCTTGTTTTAGAACTTCAGAGCAGTTTTGCTGAATAATTTCTTTTAGTTTGGATTCCAAATTTCTATTAATTTCTGCTTTTTTCAGGAAGACCAATGGTTCTCAGATTATCTCTTCTAGACTTGTTTTCTTAATCTGTCTATTTCTCAGTGAGTTATTTCATGTTTCCTTCTATTTTATCAGTCTTTTGACTTTGCTTTATTTGTTCTTGTTATCTTGAGAGATTATTGACTTCTACTTGCCCAAGTCTTATCTTTAGAGACTGGTTTTCTACTATATTCATTTGATTTTCCTTTTCAATTTGGTCTATCCTTTTTTCCAGCTGTTTGATTTTGGTCTCCAATTTGCTTATTAATTCTTTTGATTTGGGGGCATCTTTTTCTAATTGCCCAATTCTAGTCTGTAGAGACTGGTTTTCAGCTATAATCTTTTGATTTTCCTTTTGAATCTGGTCTGTTTGGTTCTTCAAGACTTCCAGCTGGTCATTTCTGGTTTTCAATTTGCTTATCAATTCATTTGATTTCTGAGCCTCACTTTCTAATTGCAAAATTCTGCCTTTTAAACTCTTATTTTCTTGCCAGTTCTCTATCATCTTTCTCATAATCTCAGATTTGAACTCTTCAATAGCTTGTGACCAGTTTTCATTTTTTTGGGAAAGTTTGGATATGATTACTTGTTTGTTCTCCTCTGCTGTTTGCTCTGTTGTCTGGATTTTTTCTGTGTAAAAGTTGTCAAGTGTTAAGGATTTCTTCTTGATCTTTCTCTTCTGGGTTCTTGTCTCTGGCTTACCATTGTTAGCCTAGCTCCCTCTCAGCTTTATCCTCACACCCAGGGTCTTTCTGTTCTCTTTAGACTCCTGAGGTCACAGGTCTATTTGTTTTCAGGGTCAAGCCTCCTGGTGGTCCCCTTGCTTGTACCTCTGCCCGAAACTCCTTCAACAGTCTCAGGGCACTGCTTCCCCAGTCATACACCCCTCTGCACTGGGTCCCCACCAAAGGTCCCCGCCTCCACTCAGGATCTGTGTTTGCAGCTGAGACCGCACCTGCTCTCAGGGTCTGTGTTCAAAGTCCGTGAGTTCTTTAGCCTCTTGGGGTCTTAAGTCTTTCTGGTCTCAGGAGCAGGCCCTGGTGATCTCAGGTAGCTGCCAATGACTTAATTGGTGCCCCAAACTTGTTCTAAGTCTTTCGAGCTGGCTTTGGCACTGTAGGTGGTGTGGTGGGGAAGGGGGTTTCTTAGTTCGCGTTTTAGTGGGAGCTGTTTCACCCCTTTATAGCTTGGAAATGCCCTGATTCCCCATACCTTCAATGCTGCTCCCTGTTGTGTGGTCCCTTTGTTTGTCTGGATTTGTTTTTATGTTTTCTTGAGGAGTCCTATATGTTTCAGTTAGGAGAGTTTAAGCAGCTGCTTTTTACTCTGCCACCATCTTAACCCGGAAGAATAGGAAAGTCCTTTTTTCCTTTCTTAAGTTATCCTTTCTTACCAAGTTTTACCCTAGTCTCAAAGTGCAGACTACTTCCTGACTTTATAGTATTTAGGAACTGGAGGCTCTCCATAGCTTCCCCTAAGCTCTTAGAATAGACCAAAGTGTTTCTAATTTTTCTGTGTAAAGCTAATTAGACCTCCATAGTGATTTCACTGAGTTTCATATTATGTGTGGATGTGGACCTTATATAAAATGTGTATGTTTTATATATACATACATTGGTGTATGTTTATATATAACATATATACAAACGTGTGTATACATATATGTGCATAAATAAAATAAGTTCATTTTCAATTATTTTCTCTGTGTAGACAGAGAAAGAGAAAAAAAGAAGAGGAGAAGTAGGAAAAGGATTTTGAGAATGGAAAAACACATGAGCAAAAATCTTGTTTTCTTTTCCATAGCTTTCCAGAGAATGCTTGTAAACACTGTTTGGTGATTCAGAGATGCTTAGGAATTCGTAGACCTCTTTCCCTCCAAGACAAGCTGCTATAGTTATATATACATGTTTGGAAAACCTGTGTAAGCAGGGTTAAGTAGAGTAGATAGTGATGCCACCTTCCAATTCCTTTGAGAGATTGGGTCTACTAGTTCACTACCCCCCTATGGTTTACATTACTCTTTTATGTGTTATTGTTTTTATGGAGTGCTAAATGGCTTAATTAAATTTTACTGGTTTATTCTGCTTGCTCACTCATATCCTACTTAATCCAGTCTTGCAACATTTTCTTCACTACAATGAACATATTAAATCTTAGTTTGTACTTTTTAGAGGTGCATTTAGGTTGTGGAGATGTAGAATGTGGCTTAATGGGCTGTTTGTTGAAAAATATGTCTATTGTGCATAAGTATTCAAGTAATCAACAAAATGAAAATGTTACTTTTAACTAAGCTTTCAGAGAAGCAAAGACAAGATTAAGTGACTGTTTTTATTAGGTGCTATTATGCCATTTTGCAGTTTGGGTTCAGTTTTTACATTTAGAAAATGCTAATTACTAGAAGGATGTATTTCATAGAAAATATTTCTGACATATTTCCTTCAGGTAAGGACGAAATAAGATAAACTATCTTTTTATTATATCTTTATTGTCATCCTCTTATTTACTGACAATTAAGAGTTACATCAAAAAGAACCTTATAGTATATACAATTCATAGTTTAAAAAAAGATGTTGATTCATTGCCTTTTATGTACTTTTTCTCATGTTAAGGCAAAAATAAAATCAGAAATGTCCCATTATGTAACTTGCCTGGAAGCTAATTTTTTTAAATTTATAATAGAAAGTATCTTCATTTTAGATGATGATGTTCAAAATTAATGGACCTAAAATGATTTTATATGGTATAATCAAAACCAGAAAGCTTAAACCTCCACACAGCTGCCAAAATCATCCTCCTAATGTGCAGGTTTAACTATGTCATTCCTCTGCTGAAAAAGCCCCAGTGACTATCTTGAGACTCTAGGACCAAATGCAAATTAATTTTTTCATGTAAATTCTGTCTCTAGTCCACCTTCCTGGACTTCTACTATACTAACTCTCCATGATCCTGTGAGAGTCAGCTCAAATGGCCTAGTTACTCTTCCTCATGTATATCATTCCATTGACCATCTCTAGAAATTGTGCTAGATGGTAGAGATGAATGCAAAGGATTAACTATTATCTAAAAGAATTTTCCATTCACTAAATAAGATGTATATAGAGAATAATGGAGAGTGAAATAGGAATAAATCAAAATAATTTAATAGAAGGTAATCTTCAAAGGAGGTCCTTAGCACTTAAGTCGATCAGGAAAGATTTAATAATTATTTTAGATATGGTTTGAATGAAGGGAGGGATTTTTTGAGTTGGAGGTGAACAAGAATCATATTTCAGGAATATAGAATAACTAATGGAAAGGCACACAAGATGGGAAATGGAATATTGTGAGCGAGAGATACAGAAGACAAGTTCGGTTGGATTTCAAAGACTAGGAAGCAGAGTAATAGACAACGAAACTGGTAATATGAGTTGAGACCATGATGTGAAGAGTTTTCAAAAGTGATCCGAAGAAAAAGGGAAAAAATACAAGAAAAAATCATTAGACTTGGAGTTTATTGAGTAGATGAGTAACATAGTAAGGTCTACACCCAAGGAAACTCTGGATTGCAGTAGTGTTTAGGATGGCCTGGCTTGGGGAGAGATAAGGCAAGGAAACCTGTAAAGGCCGTGGCAAAAATATAAGTAGGAGGTGTTAAGGACATCAGGAGAAATGGTTAACCATAGAGATATTAATGTAGATAAAAATGAAAAAAAAATGTGGCAACTGACTGAATATGAGGGGTGAGTGAGTGTAAGGAATCCAACATAATGCTCAAGTTATGAGTCTGGTAGATTGGGGAAATGGCTGTGCTTTTGATAAAAATAGGGCAGTTTGGAAGGAGTCACTTTTTGAAGGGAAGGTTATAAGTAAACTTTTTAAACCAAACTGGCTCCTTGAATTTGAAGCAGAATGTCAACCTCTTAGATTCCTACTTCAGCAAAACCCTAAATTTCCCAACAGACTGAATGATAATCAATACAATTAGTGAGAAAATACAATATCTTCTTCCATGTTAAAACCGCATATGAGGTCAGCCAGAATGCCTATAATGGGAAAGGGCGTTACCAACAAAATATCCAAGGCAAAGAAGCTTCACAGAATGACTAAAAGCTGATCAGAAACATATGCAGCCTTCAAACTCATTGGTAAAGAAGTAAAACTGGAGGGCTCTGTCAGAGTAGCCTCGGGGTGGTCAGAAGGCCCTAGCTGAAATATTCAAAAAGTGCTAGGAGATGGCACTCTGGGAGTGCTACAGGACTTTTGCTGGATATGATCACAATAGAGATTCATTTTGCTTGACTATGCCTTGTTACAATTCTTTGCTATAATATAATTCATTATAGTTATTTTTAAAGCAAACAGTGTGAAATGGAGATCCACGGTCTTATAGAGAATGAATTTTTCTTTGCGTTTATTGAAATCATCTTATTTTTAAATATACAGCTATTTTTGATGAAAGGCAATTAGTTTTATTTTAGACATACTGAATTTGAGATATTCATGGGATATCCAATTTGAAATATTCAATAAATTGATGATGTGGCACTAAAAATAGGGTAGAGACTGGAGACAAATATGTAGGTATATTATATGAGAGAGAGAGAGACACACACACAGAGAGATAGAGAGATATGCTACCAGGAGAGTATGCAAAATAGAGGAGGGCCCTAAACAGTTGTTATATATGTTATTTTCCCCAGATAAAATTTAAGCTCCTTGAGGGCACAGATTATTTCATTTTTGGAATTACTTTCCCTATTATATCCCTATTTCCCAGTAAAGTTTCTGACACATAATAGACACTAAAAAATACTTGTTCATTGATATAAGATACACAATGGATATTTGAGACTGATAAAAGATGTGTCATCCTGTATAGGGCTAATGTTTTTATTTAATGTTTTTAGTGCATTAGGTAGCATTTTTTTGTTCTTTTGTTTCTGTCCTCTGCCACCAAAACTGTACCCAGAGAAACAGTATGAAACTAGTATGTAAACTAGTACTTAAATTGGAACATTTTTCCCATGGATGGACATACTGGAACTTCACAAGACCACTGATGGGAGGGATTTGGGAGAGGTGGGTCAGGACAAGATTAGGCTAGGGAAGAGGACAAACAGAAAATGAGAAAGCAATTTTTCTGGTTATTTTAACTCTTTCTTCTCACGGACTGTCACAATAATTTTTTCTCTGCTTTTGCTGAAGCCCTGCAAGCACTTTCATTGTTATCTAAATTTGAGTCTCAGAGCAAAGCCCTAGGCAAACTATCTTGGTTATATCTTCAATACTTAATAATTTTTAAGCTTTCTAATTCTTCAGATGATGTGTTTTTCTTTCCTAATCATGCCAATTTAGAAGCTAAATCAAACTATATTTTTACCTTGGTTAGAATTTTGAATTTTTTCTTCTGTTTTTAAGATAGGAATCCCTGAAAATGTTTTATAAGAAAGAAGATTTTTGTAGGTATATTCACTTTGTCAGCCTGTTAACATACCTTTTTAACATTTTCTTACTATAACTTAGACTTTGGGTAGCCTGAGAAGTCTTATGAAAATGTCTAACAGAATCAAAAATTGTAAACTATCAATTTCCTACTTTACTGTAATCACTATGGCTTATCATACTATTATCAAAGAAAATTAGCCTGACCTTATTTGTTATTTCCAAATTCCTTACTTATGAGCCATTATCTTCAGTGTTTGCAAAAATATAACATATTTATAAAATTATAAATATTTAAATTTAATATCTAAAAGTCACTGGAACAGTTTCTTTAAAATTAAAAGAATGTAGCTCCTGCTTTTTGTAGCTACATGGAAATTGTTGAGAGACCATTTAGTACACTTATAAACTTCATAATTTACAAATCTGATTATTTTCCTATTTAAATATATGGACTTTTTAAATGAAAGATATTTCCATTTTTAAGACAACTGTAGCTATGAAATGGCCTCAAATACACTAAAATCAAAGTGTTCAGGGAAGATTTAGTAATAATTATGAGAGAGGCAGGAATTTTAGTCATCCTGCCCACTGACCAGAACAGAATATTTCCTTTTCTCTAAAATTGAAATTAGGAAAAAGGTGATGGTTAGTTTGAAAGAATAGCAGGATTTCAGTAATAACATAGTAGAAATAGCATTGTTGAATTTGAGGGAAGGATATTTTTAAAGCAATAATAATCTATTATTAGCATAGACCCATATATAATATACATATAAGTTTTCCACTTTTGCTATTCTTTCCTCCCTTTATACAAAGACTTTGAAAAATTATTGATTAATTGGAATGGAAATAAAATATCTTTCTTCTATTAAGGGATTGTGTTAATGTTTCAAAGAGTAACTATGAATGAAATCAAGGTTAATCATGCAAAATGGTAAAAAGCAGAAAATGTTAATTAGACATAGAAAATGTTATAAGCAATAAATTAACTGTGTCTTTGTTTTTTCTAAATTTTCATTCATTTTCTTTATCAAATGGGGAAGAGAATGAAGTGAGAGACATGTGAGGATTAGCATACTAAAAAAAGAGCAAAAGACAGGAGTAACAAGAATAAAAAGAGAGAATTATAGACTGTATGATTCTTTGTTCCACTCTCCAGTCGGTGGTCTCAGCACAGAATTTATACATAATGAATCTCTTCATGATATCCCATAATGTTGAAGATGATGCCAGTGGCAAGCAATATATAATGGTAAAAATTATTCTGACACAGAGAATACATTATCTTTGTGCTATATAATGATTATTTTCTTTGCAATTTACAAATTCCTTCTAAGTCAATTCTATTTTCTTTCTTAACTTCTTTTTTAACACATCTTCCACTTTGTAACCTGAGTATTTTCATCATATCAGTTTACAGTATTAAAATAAATTTTATCACTAATTTCCTTTTCTATAGGCCTTAAACTATAACTAAGTTAAAGGTGATAGCTAATGGTATCTATCAGCCCATTTAATTTTTCAGGTTTAGATCTCTGAATTTTTTCCGCGTTTATTTGGGGCATGTAAGCTTTAACAAGTATATAAACATGTATATATAAACTTCATATATAAATCAACCTGTTCATATATGTGTGTTCCTATGTGCATATACATATAAAATACATATGCAAAGAATCACGGACAGATATACAGGCACACACAACTGTGGATATTTGTACAGTATTTCACATGCACATACACACACAGGAACCTTTACGTTGTTTATTTTCAAAAACCCCAAAATAGGAATATTTTTTTGCCCTATGTGTGTATGATAACTATTTTTTCCTGTTAAATACAATTTCAGATTTTATTGAGGATTTCTCTCAAGTCATATACTTCTATCACTTTAATGGAGATTACCTAGGTCCATGAAGGTTATTTGCCCATTCATCAACAGTGTTTCTTGATCTGGAAAGTTTATGTATGGACTCAGGACCAGATTGTGGTCTCTAAGACCATTTTCTCAAAATGCATAGAATTGACCATCCTTTTCATCCTTTTATGAACTTAATCCCCCAAGAAGACTATCTAGTACAGACCCTGCAGGGCAATAGTAATCTGAATTCACAATTTTGTGTGTGTGTGTGTGTGTGTGTGTGTGTGTACTTAGGGAGATCATGCTAGATTTTTTAGAAAATGTCAGCACTTTCAACAAAAACTTCTCACCAATCCATGGTTAAAAATCTATCCCTTTATCACTGATATAATTCTCATGATACACTATCTAACTGCATGTAAAACATAGAATCATAGAAGGAGAGATGTGATCTCTTTAATGTGAATATTCTATATGAAAATACAGATTGCAAATTAGCTCCTACTCATTCTCTTATTATGTGGAATCTTTGTCCATTTTGTCTATAAATGTTCCATGAGGGGGTTCATGCAGTAGGATGGAGGACCCCTTTTATAGCTTTCTTAACGTTGCCTGAATATCAATAAAATACATTGTGGGCTCTTAGTATGTACTTCCTCTCACTACATGTGTGCCTATACTGTTGTGAGGGTTATTTAGCAATTTATTAAGTATTAGTGTTGGACCTAGCAGGAAGGGCTGGAGGATTCCAAGATGGAACGAAGGAGCAGGAAGTGGGCTTGTGCTCTGGGAGGGACTCCATTAGTGGTGTCACTCAGGATCCCAGGGAATCTGGATGCAGTTTCCTTAACTCTGAGATCTCCCAGGGCTAGCAGCAGTTTGTGTCTCAGCTGCCAATCTGGTCATCCTAAAGAACAGATCTGATGTCTTTACCCTCAGACAGATAGCCATAGAGAGACAATGAGAGAGAGAAACGTCAGTGGTTCCTTATTAACTCCAACATCAAACATGCTTTCCTCTGTTTTGGATTTCAGAACTTCTCATAACCTGGACCCATTCCTACCTTTTAGTCTTCTTATAGTTTATTCCTCTTCACATACCCTAAAGTGTAGCTGCACAGCCTCCTTGTTTCTTCCTGGAATACTCTCCCTCTTCACCTCTACTAGGAAGCCTTCTTTGACTTCCTTCAAGATTTAATTCAAGAGCCACTTTCTGTAGATCTTTTCTGGACCCACAAATCATTAGTGCCTTTCCCTTCATCTACTCTGCCTATATCTTATGTCCACCTGATTATTTGCCTTTGATCCCTCTCAATTAAAATGTGAACTCTTTGAGGGCAAGACTGTTTTTGCCTTTCTGTGTATACCTAGTGCTTTGCAAAGTGCTAGCATTCATTTAATAAATGCCTGCATATCATTAACTGATAGATTTTACCTGTAATCTACCCTTTTTATATTACTTCTTCTACATAAGTTACAGAGCCACAGAGCTACAAAATCTTTGAGAACATCTAGTCCAATCCACACTATACCCTCATTTTTTTTCTTGCAGAGATTTTTCTTAAAAAGCTATTCTTATCCTCATATCTGTGTATTCTACTTTGGGATTGCCTTACTATCAAGCCTAAATTTACCTCTTTGCAATTTCCATCTGTTGGGGACTAACAGAAAATATTTACTACCTCTTTCTCATCACACCTTTTTTTAAACTCATGGCAACATATGTCATCCCCCTCCTAAATTTTCTCTTCTTTATATTTAACATTTTCACTCCTTTCAACTGACCTTAGCATGGCATGAATTTGAGACCCTTTGCCGTCCTGGTGATCCTCCACTAGATACTGTCCAACTTATTAGTTTTTACTTAAAATATTTAATTTAGAACTCAGTACAAATATAGCAGATAAAGTCTTAAGAGGGAGAAGACAAAATTTATAACCTCCTTGTTTCTCAACACTGCTATTCTTAAGATAGCCTGTGATTGAATTTGCTTTCTTGGCTGCCATGTCATACTTTAGACTCTTGTGTAGCATGGGGTCTATTAAAATCCTCAGAAAGTTTTGAGATAAGCTACTATCTGGACATTCTTCCCCCATCTTGAACTTGTGATAAAGTTATATACTTCTCCCATTTTTGATTTATGAAGTTGAATTTTCTCACCAATTGTTATTTTATAGATATCCTTTTAATATTCAAACTCATTCAATTCACTTCAATATTCTCTTACTTAACAAAATCTTTTTTTATCCTTATTGCATTGTTCCATGTTTTAGCTCTCCCTCTCAGCTTTGTGTCATCTGCATATATAATAAAATGGTGCCATCAGTTCTGTGATCTTTGTCCTTGATTAAAATATTAAACAGTATATGGGCAAACACAGACAACTGGGGCACACCCCAATACATTTCCATCCAAGGTGACTTTGAACTCCTTGCATCAGGTCATGTTATAAGTTCTTAATCCAACTTAATACAATATCATCTTAGATCTTGCTATCTTTTCAATTAAGAATAGTATTAGAAATGTTGCCAAATACATTGCTAAAATCTAAGTAAATTATGTTGAAAACATTCCCCTGATATATACCTTGCCAACAATGGAAATCAGGTGTCATGCCCTTTATTCTTCATGAAGTCCTACATTTCAAATATTCTATTCTTTATAATCACTAGTTCCTTTTTCAAAAGGCTTACTAATCATTCTTATAAAATCACATTTCAGAACTTCTTCAGGAATTGAAGCCAACCTTATGCATGGAAGTATAGTTTTAAGATTCTGCCTTCCATTTTTTAATTGTTTCTTTGTAATGTGTTGTCAAATCAAGGCCAACATATCCCTCTCTGTTGCCCTTCAGGTGACTTATTACTTTAATTTTTTTGAGTGTGTATATTTTTCCTGGCTCTTTTAGCAATGTGGCATCACTGGAACAAAATTGATGTTGAAAAAGGTGTTACTTTATTTCAAGGATAAACTTTGGTTTATTAAAAGCACTTTGCAATTTCCTCAAATCAATACTCCTTGCTCCTTTGTTCAATTATTAGGGCAAGGTGTGTGTGTGTGTGTGTGTGTGTGTGTGTGTGTGTGTGTGTGTGTGTGTGTGATGTTTGTCCAGAATATATAGATGATGGTCCAACTCTATCAGCAATAGAACCAATTACATATAATAATTTTTCCGACTATTAAATAGTCTAGAAAATTCATATCAATTAACAAAATTATTGAGATTTTATTTTTTTTTACTTATTAAGATTTAGGGGGCAGCTGGGTAGATCAGTGGATTGAGAGCCAGGCCTAGAGACAGGAGGTCCTAGGTTCAAATCCGGGCTCAGACACTTCCCAGCTGTGTGACCCTGAGCAAGTCACTTGACCCCCATTACCTACCCTTACCACTCTTCTGCCTTGGAGCCAATACCCAGTATTGGCTCCAAGACAGAAGGTAAGGGTCTTAAAAATTATTGAGATTTTAAAATGAGCCTACTTTCCTATTCTTATGAATTGTTTACAAGAACACTAAATATGAATGAAAGACATATTTTGAAGGTATACAAAGGAACCAGACAAGATTCTATAATATACCATATATTCAGCTGGATGTTTGACTGAAATATTCTAGATCTCCCTGTGATTATTGTCCACTAACCATTTTCTAAACTCTTACTTCCATCTTTAAATCAGTACTGTGTATTGGTTCCAAGGCAGAAGAGGGGTAAGGGATGGGCAATGGAGGTTAAGTGACTTGCCCAGGGTCACACAGCTAGGAAGTGTCTGAGGCCAGATTTGAACCAAGGACCTTCTATCTCTGGATCTGACTCTCAATCCACTGAGCCACCCAGCTGTCCCAAGGTAACCATTTTAGGCATCTGGAGAGCAAGATGCCACCATTATGGCTTTCCTTCAAGCAATGAGGCTTCCATAGGAAGAAATGAGGGATGGAAATTCCAAGTAAATCACACTAACACAATCTTCTTTAAAAAAATCTTTTTTTTTTCAGAATCCATTGGACATAGTCCAAAACTATGTACTGAAAACTCTGGACATAGCACATTCAACACCACTTCCAGTACACATTTGCAGTGATTATGTAAGGAAGCAGTTCTCGTGGAGAAGTAGTTTGCTATCCTTGATAGCAACAACTTAAGCCAGCTATGATCATGGAGTAGAAAAATTAAAAAGCCCAAATGACAGCAGCACCTTCCATTTTCAAGTTTACCTCCATCATCTATTGACAAGGGAGGAACAACACCTGTGGAGATTTGACCTGACTTCTTCCTCATATAATGACATAATCTCTGCCTCCTTAACAGCTACAACTACTAAAGAGAGTTCGTATCACCAAAGTCCTTGGAACTATTTGATGGTTCAATTGATATAGTTTTATCAATGGAAATAACTCAATTTTATCAACATTCACTTTGCTATTGAACCTAGATCATGGATTCTTTCCATCTGCTTTTCATAAGCTGAAATATATATATA
>NC_058135.1:26026181-26042152 GCF_016433145.1 Gracilinanus agilis
TGGGTTTGTACCCCAAAGAGATCATAGATAAACAGACTTGTACAAAAATAGTTATAGCTGCGCTTTTTGTGGTGGCAAAAAACTGGAAAAGGAAGCGATGCCCTTCAATTGGGGAAAAACAAATTGTGATATATGTTGGTGTTGGAATACTATTGTGCTCAAAGGAATAATTAACTGGAGGAATTCCATGTGAACTGGAAAGACCTCCAGGAACTGATGCAGAGCAAAAGGAGCAGAGCCAGAAGAACATTGTACACAGAGACCGATATACTATGGTAAAATCGAATGTAATGGGCTTCTGTACCAGCAGCAATGCAATGACCCAGGACAATTCTGAGGGATTTATCGTAAAGAACAATACCCACTTTCAGAGGAAGAATTGCACGAGTGGAAACATAGAAGAAAAACAACCGCTTGAACACATGGATTAATGCGGGCATGGTTGGGGATGTAGACACTAAATGACCGCAACAATGCAACTATCAATAATATGTAAATAAGTCTTGATTGATCACATATGTTAAAATCAGTAGAAATGCATGTTGGATATGGAGGGGTGAAGGGGAAAGTAAAAACAAGACTCATATAACCATGGAAAATGTTTCTAAAAAAATAAAATATTTTAAAAAAAGAGTTTCAGCTATTTTGTCTGAGAACTGCTTATTCATAACCTTTGACCATATATGAGTTGGGGAATGACTTGTATTCTCATATATTCAACTCATTTCTCTATCTATTTAAGAAATGAGGCCATTGAGAGATTTGTAAAAAACAATTTTTGCACCATTATTATTGTTTATCTTATTTACTCCTGTTTAGTTTCTAACCTCTACTTCACTCAATTTGCCCTCTTTTCTATAAGCTCCATCTCCCTTTCCTTATTCCATTCCCCTCCTACTTGCCTGTAGGGTAAGAGAGTTTCTTATGCCAAATTGATTGTATATGTTTTTTCCCTCATTGAGCCAATTCTGATTAAGAGTAAGTTCACATACACTCCTCGCTACCTCCCCAATCTTCCTCACCATTATAAATGCTCTTCCATGTCTCTTTTATGTGTAATAATTTACCTCTTTTATTTTCCCTTCTACCTCCTCGCAATGCATTCCTCTCTCTCATTCCTCAATTTTATTTTATCTTTTATATTATCCCATAATATTATACTCACACCCTTGCCCTCTGTCTATGTATCCTCCTACTAGCTGCACTAATAATGAAAAAAGTTATTTGAAGTAATAAGAATCATCTCCCCATATAGACATTACATAGCTTAACCTTATAGGATGTCATTTGATTTCTTTTTTCTGTTTACCCTTTTATATTTCTAAATATTTTACATTGTTTTTGTTTGTTTGTTTCTTGTATTTGAGAGCCAATTTTTCTATTCAGCTCTGCCACTTCAGCAGTGCCCAAAGCTTGTGGCCACGGTGGTCTGCTGCACTCATGCCAACCTTATAAGTTGTTTTAGACTGAAGAATTACTTCAGCATGTTTTTTGTGGGTTATGAGGCTCCAGAATTTATTATGAGGTACTATATCATTGCTTTTAACTTGGTAAAGTTCAAATGGGTCCCTGTATCTTCTCCGCCATCTGCAAAAAGGAATATCTTACAAGGAAGACTTCCTGAACTTCATTGAAGGTATTAAAGACTTGGACTTCCCCGTGGCATTTTAACAGTGTCCCTACAATAGCAGAATCTGTAATAGCAGCCAAGTTCAAACTAGACATATTGAGGAAAGACAGCTTTGGGTTCTAAAATGAGACCAGATGAATGTGTCTAAGAGCTTCTTGAGGACACCACAAAACAAGGAAAAGACCTCCAATAATAAGGAACTGTGAAATCACCCTCTGCAATATAAACCCTCCAAGTTTGAGCCTCCTTTCCCTTGTACTCAATGTACTTGTGGGAGTGTGTCCCAAATTTTTGTAATGTTTCTACCAAATACCTTTAGTCTGCTACTGCAGTAAATAGCCGTAATTAAAAGCCAAGGAAATCTGATTGGTTAAGTTCCTATCACCTGATAATCACAGGGGATCAACACACTGGCAAAGGCTAGACAAACTAGGCAAAATGCTTGTCTAACCCATAAGTTTTCCCTAGAATCGTGTAGGAACAAGTAATAAAAAGACATCTAGACATCCAATCTGCTTGAATGATTGAGATTTTGTGGAGAATGAATCCAAATAAACACTCCTCATTGATTTTCATTGTTATTCGAAATTTCAAGAACATCGAAATAAGATATACAAATTTGAGATAAATAATATTTCATCTTCTGAGGTAAAAGTCAATGTAGGGCTGACAGCTAACTGCCAATGGACTATTTTTTTCCTTTCCCTTTAAGGCTTTTGCTTTTGGAGTAACATCTTCTCTGGTGCTTTCTTTCATGAGTTTAAAACTCTCCATAATTAACATGAATACTTTTTCTATTTAATCTATTAAAATATTGGCACCAATGTGTGTTTAATGTTTTCCTAATGATTTTTGTCTCTGTATCCCCAGTAGCTAACACACAACTTGGCAAGTAGTTGGAATTTAATATATTCATGCATATTGACTATGAATGGATTGCATTAGGCAATTGTGATATCTCTAGTGTGGCTTCTTGTGATCATCTCACTCATTGCTTCCAGTATATTTTCCATAGAGGATATTTTAGACACACTGCAGGCTTTTCCATAGACCTTTAAATAATTATAATACCAGTGCAACAGTCAGTTTTTCCATCCCTTATCCCAATTATCTCATTCTCACTACATGAGCAGATCACCTCCTTTTCTGGTCATATATGTCTATAATGTTAGCTTTCATACTCTGTCCTGGATACAAATAGCCTTTGTAGTACACAATTTATCAACCTTTGGTCTTCATATCTCCATTTCTTTTTGAGTCAACTGCAGTTTTAAATCTTCTGTAATTCAAGCATTCTATGATGTTGCAACATTAGGCTATTGGCATTCAAAGTGATGGACATTTTTTTAATCAGACAACTTGAGATTATTTAAAGTTATTGTACAATTCTGCAAATGGGTTTCAATTTCATATTCAATTTTGGACAATTTCATTGTCTGTGCAAGAAATTTATACTGCTCAACAAGCTTAGTGAGCTGCCCATTTAATTGCTTTTCTGAAATCCAAGCAATATGAATTTTTAAATAAATTTTGTTTTTTCAATGTAGTTGGCTAGGTAAACTCTTTTAAAATATTATGGATTCCATTTAGGAGACTCATGCTTGGGGTCTCAGTGCTATTAGCAGATTCATTAATGAACAAGAACATATGGAGAACATCATCCGTAGGGAGTGTCATTTCTGTTTGAACTTTGTAGCTAGAGTACATACTAGATAACACTGACAAGTACATTAGTTTAAAATCTCTTGTTTCCTCCTTCATCAAATTGTTTATGATGTTAATATATGCATGGGTGACACCACTCAAAAAGAGTTTTTCAGGCTACAATTTTTCTCTACCAAAGCCAAATTCTCAGCTTGTGCTCCAGATCTCATATCACCCTGATTTCCTGCAGGAACTTAACTTCTTTGATCATCTCTTCCATTTCTCATCCCCATTCTTTATCTAGTGGTGATTTCCTACCTGTGTACATATTCAGCTTTTCCCCATTCTTGCCTTTATTTCAAAATACCCCAAATGTCTTCTCCTTTTATACTTACACATCTTGTAGAAGAAAAATTTATCTACATTTCCTCTAGTCTCTAGTTCTTCATTAACCAATTCTTCATTACCCTCTTGTATGCTGGCTTCTGACACCACTCAAATGACCCAGCTCTCTGTAAGGTTACCAATGATCCCTTAAATGCTATATCAATGGACTGTTCTCAGATTGCATCCTCCTTAGACTCTTTGAAGCTTTTGATACTCTAGACCAGCCTTTTGTCCTGGCTATTGTATTCTGATTAGGCTTGTTTTAAAAATGTTTTATATATTTTCCAATCTATTTCTGACTGCTATTTCCTAATCTTCTTTTCTGGATCAACATTCTCCGATGAAGTCAATCAGAAATATTTGTTTGTGTTGCCAGTTCCAGCAACCACCATCATTCCAGGAAACTAGGTTTACAACTTTCATGTTATTCACATAATCCAAACCACTCACATATCCACTAGAACAACTTCTCTCAAGCCCATTCTCTCCTATCATTCACACATCTATCAACCAAATTCAGAATCTTTCCACCTCTCACCTGGATTTTTGCAATACTTTTACTATTCTCAGTCTCTGCCCCTATCTAATTCACCTTCCACAAAAAAAAAAAAAAAAAAAAAAACTTAAATGGAGTCTGGTGTAAAATGAAAAATATTCATACCGGCATTTAAGATTTTCCACAACTATCTTTCCCATTTATTTCATAGTCCTCTCCTTAACCCTTCCTACAATTTATTAAAATATGACTAATATTTGGAACCCCAACTCAACATTTCATTCCCAGCATTTTTGTCTTGTTATCACTGCTTTATCCCACCTTGGAATATTCTTCAAGAGTCAACTTAAGTGTTGTCTCCCACAGAAACCATTCCTCATTCCCTCTTAGTTTTTTCTTCCTCTTCCATTTACTCTATCTATCTATCTATCTATCTATCTATCTATCTATCTATCTAGTATATTTTCAAATGAATAGTAAAATAATTTCACTACTTTTTATTATTATTTTTTACTCCATACCTAGCACACTGCATACTTTAGATATAATAGAAGCCTAATAACTGCTTCTTGGAATGCATTATAGAATAGTAGCATCCTAAAATTTCATAGGTAGAAGCTATGTAGGACAGTCTGGAAGACATCTACCTGAGTTCAAATCTGGCCTCAGACAGTTAATAGGTATGTGACCCTGGTCAAGCCACAACTCTGTTTGCATCAGTTTCCTCATCTATGAAATGAGCTCAAGAAGAAAATGACAAACTATTATATTATCACTACCAAGAAAATCCCAAATGTGATCCCAAAGAATTGGATATGACTGAAAAGGCAAAGAAAAATTTCAGAGCTAAAAAGGCTCAACTACACTAACCCATAAAAAGAATGCTTATTGTATCATACCTCATAAGTGGTTATCTACATTCTGCTTGAATATTTTCAGTGTCAGAGAACTCACTCCCCTTACATCATTCCTTTAGAACTTACATATTCCTGAATCCCTTTCTAGCTTCCATTTTCATTTTTCCTTATTCTACCATGTAGAGGACAAACAAAATTAGTCTAATCCCTCTTCCAGATGATAACTCTTCCAATATTTCAACACAAATGTCCTATTCCCCATTAATTTTCTTTTTGTCAAAATTAAACATCACCATCTCTTTCAACTAGTCTTCGTGTGGTATTCTGTTGCACCACATCTAAATGTTTTTCAACTTATAAATGGCTTTTCTATGATATAGTGCCCAGGATGATATTCCATATGTCGTCTCACTAGAGCAGAGTATAGCGAAACAATCAGCTCTTTAATACCAGAAAACTCTCCTCAATGCAATCAATGATTACATTAATGGTTTTGGTAGTCATATAACAATGCTGACTCATATTCCACTAAATCTCCCAGATTTTTGTTAAGTGCTAGCTAAACATATCTCCCCTATCTTATGCTTGTGAAAATGATTTCTTAAACCCAACTGTAAGACAGGACATTTGTTCCTACCAAAATAGATATTATATTCATACCTATGCTTTCATCTGTCAAGATCTTTTTGGATCCTGACTCAGGGGGAAAATAATAATAATTAGAACTATTCAAAATTAGAATTAGCGGCTTCAATTCAGAGATGATGAATTCCCCTTTGTTGATATTCTTGAAGAAAAGGCTAGATACCACTTAAGTGGTATCTCTTAGTGGAGTTTCATTTTTTTTGCATGGATTGGGACCCTCCTGATGCTCTATATCAATGATTCTGGCATCCAATGTGCTAGCTACATCCCACCGAGCTTTGTGATAGGTGATAATTTGACATGGATGGCATCTGTGCTTTTGTTCAAATCATTAATAAACATGTTAAATAGCAGAGGATTAAGAGCCTGGGTCATTCTTCTGAAGACCTCCTTCCCAGTTAATTTGGAACTATTAATGACTATTTTTCACATCAAGCTATTTAACCAACTAAAATTCAATGAGGCAATCATTAAATTAACATTTATTAAGTGCTTACTATATGCCAGGCATGGAGCATGCAAGCACTGGGGACACAAAGAAAGACAATTCATGGTTCCTGTCTTCAGTGTTAGCACGCACATGTGAGAGTGAATAGAAAACTAGTGCTGGAGTCAGAAAGATTTGAGTTAAAATCCAGTTTCAGACTCTTTCTAGCTAGCTGTGTGACCCTGGATAAGTAATTTAAAATTCTGTCTCATTTTCCATATCTATAAAATGAGGATGATAGTAACACCAACTTCCCAGCATTGTTATAAGGGTAAGATGAGATAATAGTCAAAAAGCACATTGAAGCTAGCTATTATAACCATATAAATTATGTGGCCACGTAAAATATGACTTTCTGGTCAAAAAATGATAATCTCAAAAGGGGAAATAGAAACTGGAAAAGGCCTCATAGCAAGTGGAGAGATGAGGTTAGGGAAGCCAGAACACAGCAATGGAAGAGAGCATTCCAATGTGGAGGACAGTCATTGAAAAATTATGGAGTTTGGAAATGAAGTATCGTGCAAGGAACAAGAAGGTCAGGCTAGAAAGATGATTAGAGAAGGAATAGGTAGGAATAGGGCAGGTAGGGAAGAATTTTAAAAGACAATAGCATTTTTCACTTGGATCCTGGAGTTTATGGAGTAGGGAAGTTTTATGGAAATCATGGGCTTTAGGGAGATTATTTGGGCAACTGAGGAGGGACTGGAGTTATGAAATAATTAAAGATGGGATAATAACTAGAAAGGTATAGCAATTATACAGAAGTGAAGTAATGAGGTTTCTCTTGAAGAGAGTGACTACATGAGCAGAGATGTTTGAAGGCATGAAGTGAAAGTAGAAATGACAATTTCTGGCTTGTACTGAATGTACCGAATATTTTTAAAAGTTGAAAATAAAGATGGGAGCTCTTGACAGTAACTGAAAAGTTGGGAAAAGGTTTGGAGAGAAATGTGTTCTGTTTTCAACATACTGAGCTGTCCACAAGGCAGATAGTGATATGGAACTAGAACTCAGGAGAAAGAATAGTGTTGAAAATATAGATCTAGAAATGTTCTGCAAAGAAATGATAATTGGATCCATGGAAGATGATGAAATCACTAAGCAAGGTAATGTGTAAAAATAAGAGAAGAGAGTCCAAGATAAATTCCTGTGAGGCATTCAGAGGTAGTTAATTGAAAGAAAATGCAACAAAGGACACTGAGAAAGAGTAGAAAGACATTTAGGAGGAGTTCCAGAAGATACAGACAGAATATTTGTTAAGATGGTCTCAAGTAGGAATTTACCATGAATGAAGGGGATTATAGGAAATGAGGTATCTTCAGAGTGACTAAGCTATTGGTGAAGAGGTGGAAAAGTCCAGAGAGAAAGGAATAGAATAAGTCAAGAAAACCTAGAAATGAGAGAGTATTCAGGAAGAGAAGAAAAGAAATGCCACAAATAGGTTAAGCAGGATGAAGAGACAGTTCATTGAACTTGGCAAGTAAGAGAGTCTGGTGTCTCTCTTAGTCTGGTGTCTGTTTTTTCATCTTGGTCTCTCAATATCTGCTGAATTTAGAGGCAGCAGTTTCAGTAGAGTTATGAAGTCGGAAGATAAATTATAAAAGGCTTAGAAGGGAATGAGAGGGGAAGTAAAAGTACCTAGTGTAGAGTATCATCCAGCTTATTGGAACAGATTGAAATTTAGAGAGAAATGGTGATAGAGGAGGCAGTCTGCTAAATATGGGTTCCAAGGCAAAAGAGTGAAAAGCGTTAGGCAGTTGGGGTTGTGTGACATTCCCTAGGTCACATAGCTAGGAAGTATCCAAGGCTAGATTTGAACCCGGGTCCTATCTGGCTCTCTATCCATCTAGCTGACCCTTTGGCATTAGCACTTAATGAAATTAGGTCTCTAAGACTTATGTCTTTAGTATTTGCTCATCATTTTTAAGGAGTGTTCCTTGTTTGGTCTGGTTTTGTCCTCCTTCAGGTGAGGTACCCCTAACCTTGAATATTCCTGATAGGAAAAAGCCATTCCAAAAAAGGCCAAATCATATGTTTTCACTGCAGACCATGTGTCCCTCCATAGTCCATGAAGAAGGCTACTCTTTACCATGTAATTAAACAGTCTAGATAAATTTCAGACTATCTGTGTAGGTTCCAAAATCCACCTGGGGATTGCACCAGCTGAGCACTGGGCACATGCTCATGAGGGTAAAGAGCATTAGCTAGCTCCTCATTTCAATGACATTTACAATTTTCTAAGGAATTGAAGTCAAGTTTCCTGGTTTCTCCTTTGAAATGCCATTCTTATCCCCTCTCCCTCTTTTTGTTTTAATGGAACATTTGTCCTCTTCCAGTCTTTCAAATGTCATTGGGATAGCAATTCCATGAATCAGTTCTTTGAAGACTTAGTGATGCAGTTATTTGATCCAGGAAATGGTGAATTCTATCCATACACACACCTCATTTTTTATGTCTTTTATTCTGGTTGCGTCTGGTCCTTATGGGCTTCATTAAACAGTTGGTATCCAAACAGGTTTCATTTATTGTAAAGCTACCACTCTAACTACATAAGGAGACAAGCTTCCCACAATGTGCTCTCTACATCTTTTCAAAAATGCTGGTTAATGATAAGACATCTGTGTTTTGTTTTTTGTCTTGTTTTGTTTTTTAACTATAAATTGGCTGTCCCCTGAAACATGTTTGCCTGTGAGTATGTGTCTTTTTGCATGTGTGTGTGCTTGTGCCTCTGATCTCCTTCCCCTTCCTTTATATTTTCTGTGGTTAAGACAGTGTTTGGCTAGTAGTTTGGTCCTTAATAAATGTTTATTAATTGAAACTTCACAAAGTGGATTCAGTTTTATATAGTAAAGAAGCAAAGTCAAAACTATTGATGATATTAATATTATCAATATAATTTATTTAAATATTATTTATTATTAATTTTAATTAATCATTATTTATTAATTTAGTTATCATTATTAATATTAATCTTTAAACATATAAGTTATTGAAACCACTAACAGGAGGCTCCTAGAGAGAGTTGAGAAAGACATATCATTCTTTACCTTGTAAAAGTCATATGGGATATATATTACTGATTTCTTTTCTGTTTCTTTTTTATTATGTAACAAGGAATAGTTTGTTGGGTAGGGAAGGGGTCTTCTTTCCTACACTTCCCTTATCTGAAAATGAATGTGATGTATAAAAATATAAAAAATTTTGATGAATTTGATCAGTGACTAGATTGAATAATGAATAGAATGTGATTTGGTGAATCTATAGTGTAATTGAATATTACTACTTGTTAGTTCTAGATCCTTGCATATTTGTTTAAGACAAAAAAACACTTAATCTTTATTTGTCTTGCATTCTCTTCATGGGAATTATTTATTTGTTTGTTTATTTTGCCTACCAAAAGAGAGTTCCTTTATTGACCTTGACAATGAACATGACTAATGACAATGAGTCAGAGTGATCAATCTCTTGAATTCAAGCTGACATTTCACACATACCTGTACTCAGATCTTGAATCTGCTTTCAAAACATCTTCAGTAAACAGCAATAACAAAATACTTCTCCAAAGCAAACAGTAAATTCTTTTAAAATAAGGAGAACAGATTGTTTAATACCAATATTCCCTATACAGGAGAGTCTATCATTAACCCGTAAGCCAGTCTTCCATTCTGTCACTCCTCAACATGTGGTCTCAATGTGTGTGTGAGGAGAAGAGACATTTATTACTTCATATGTGCTCTGATACTTTGGGATTATCACTTAATTAACTTGGTATAAATAGATTGAATAAGTGGTGTGAATCCCACTGGAGGCAACACTTAGGATGCTATGATAGATCTTCAAAAGGAATCCTGGAAAATGAGTTGATGAGAAGAATAGAAAATACTTGTGCTCTGCTTCTCCCAGGAGTCTGTGATCAGGGACTTAACAGTTCCTTTCCTATTTTTGATTTGTATCACTAACCGGCACCAAGCACCTGCCCTATAAGGTTTCTTTGACTCTCATATCCTTCATATACCTTTATTACAACTTCTTGTTTGGGAAACATTCTGGGGCTTGTAAGCTCCTTGAATGCAAGTATTGTCTTTAACAGTTTTTTTTTATTTGTGTCCCCCATAGTGCCTGACTAGGTGCTTGAAAAAAAATAATAATAAGCTAACATCTATATAATATTTACTATGTGTTGATCAGTGTGCTAAGTGCTTTACAATTATTATGTCACTTGAACCTCACCAAAACCCTGGGAAGTGCATGCTTTTATTATCTTGATTTTACAGTTGAGGAAACTGAGGCAAACAAAAGTTAAGTGATTTTCTCAGGGTCTTAGCCTCTGTTTGAAATCAAGTCTTCCTGGTTTTAGGTTCAGCACCCTACCCATCATGCCATCTAGCTATTAATTAAGTTGAATTATGAAATGGAGGGAGAGGAAAAGGTTCGAGATTTGTTGTTAGCGAACCTGTTTCAATTTTTTAGGGGAAAAAGTTTAAGTGCCTATTGGAAGAACCCAGACTTGAGTGAGACCAATCCACAGCCTGAAGCAATGATTCCATGAGTTCTATGAACCTGAAGAGCTGAGCTGTGTGGTGAATTTCCTGGACATGACCCACCTGGGCAATGGACCAAGGACTTAGGTGGAAAGGAACCAATGAGGGTGGGGGGGGGATGAGGAGGAGAAACAGGTGAAAACTTTGTCAGCAAGGGATAGCTCCTACTTGGTTTGGTGCATGAGTGGTATGAAGATACTCCAACTGATATGGCTTTAGAACTTCAATATTCCCACGAAGGTGACATAACAGGGCATCAGTCTGGTGTGTAGATCCGATATGGCTATACAAAAAAACACAGCTCATTCAATTCCATATCAAAGAGGAGTAATCTAAAGTGTTCTGGCATGCCCATGATCTTGACTATTTCTATCAATAGCCTGGGCGTCATGGCTGCTGACTACAGTTCACTGCTCACCACCACATGTAAGCCATCTGAGTTATATTGGGTGAAAACCTACTGGATGTAGGAGAAATATGTTGTTTATTGACTGTCTAATGGAGAACTCAGAATATTCTGGAATGTTCAGAGGAACTTCCGTAGCACAGGATTTTATCAGCACCACTGATTCGGATTTTCGCACTTAAAAGGAAAGGAATATGTTCAAATTTGTCACCCCCATGAGTGCCACGCTGCCAACAACAGGGTGACCAGTTTGGATGGCTTAATGTAAGGCATGGAGGATAAGGAGTCGCCTGTCAATGCTATGATGACTTCCCAAGGAAGGAGTTATTGTTTGGTGGGAAAACATTCAAAATGAAGCTGCTGCGATTTCACATCAACCCTCACACCTCAGTTGACCACCAAGCACCTAAAACATACAGGACAGCTGCCTGGTAGTGACTTTCTAGATCACAGGGCAGGTAGAAAACCATTTGTTGATCCTTTCCATATCAATATCTGGGAACTAGAAAAGACTAATGAAGAACTGGTGCCTCTCCTAATTCCACTACCTGTGACAGTATCCCAAGTGACCTCCTTAACATGATGCCATTTGGAGGGGTGATTACGGTCTCCTTACCTAGCCAAGGGGCACCAATAGCCAAGTAAATGGGGAAAAGCCCTGGTTCCTGGGAAGCTGGACGGAAAGTTGAGGTTCAATGGAAAGTTCCTGACTTGGATACACTATGCTAATTCACCTTCAGAGGGTGAACCTATGCATCTGCTGCTTTGGGGCTTCAGACAAAAGATCATCATTTGAAAAGAATCATTCATCTCATCAGCTAAAAAATGGATAATAATGTGTTCATCATTAGGTGACAGTTACTTGGCACAGTGAACAGAGTGATAAATTGGGTTCAGGAATACTGGAGTTTGATTCCTTCCTAGGACATGTAGTTTGGTGTGACCTTGGACAAGTCAACCAATCTCATCATTTGAAAAATTGGGATAATATCGCCTTCCTTCCAGGAGCGTCATGAGTATTAAATGAGATACTATTTGTAGAGTACTTCATTAATCCTAAAGCACTACACATAAATGCTAGTTATAATAATATTTTTAATTTTTATTAGTACTTTTAGCAGCAGCATCTCCATTATTTCCATTATCATTATCTATATTTTCATTATTTTCATTATGATCAACATCAATCCCATTATATCTGTAAGCAGTGAGTTACATCTTCAATGTCCTGGGAAATAGAAGCTATTTATATGTCCTGTCCCCTAAATCTGCATTCCATGCCACGAGAGTATCTTTCACTTTTTGGACCCAAATTCTATTTTTAGTTCTCTGGATGGGTGGTTTGGAGGGTAAAATGCTGAAAGTGTTGTCATCTCAGCTTTCTATGAAATCTGTGAGTAGTCCTAAGCTTTGTGACCGGAAGAAAGGAATATCCTACTATTATTATTATAATTATTATAATTATATTATTATTATAGGATTATTCTACCAGGGTATTATTGTCCATGCCAACTTGATGGCCTCTCGATGAAGAAAATTACTTTTGAATGGTGACCATAGGGGAAATGACTGGAAGAGATGAGAGAATATGGGATTAAAAGTATCTGTGGAGTGGTTGGTCATTTTAGAGGAGAAAGTCCATTTTGTCTTTAGAAACTGGAATAAATGGGAAAATAATGGGGATAATATCAGAGTTTTGTGAGATAACCAAGCACATGTGACTCAGTGTACCAAGAAAATTCTTTTTAAATTTCTTTAAAACTCTTACCTTCTGTCATAGCATCAATTCTAAGACATAAGTATGACAAGGACTAAGAAATTAAAATTAAGTGACTTGCCCAGGGTCATAAAGTTAGAAAGAGTCTAAGGCCAGATTTGAACCCGGGATCACCTGACTCTCTATCCACTGTGCTCTCTAGCTGTCCCTACTAATGTAATTCTGTTGGGAGTCTCCTGGGATCTATTTGAAAGTCTCTGCAAGTACACTATATAGTAAGGCTTCTGAAATTTAAAATTCACATAACTACAAAAACAAAGGAGAATGGATAGACATGCCTTTCAGAGGAAGTGGGAGTATTATTAACAAATCTTATAGAGATGAATTAAAAAGTATAAACAATTTTGTTTTCTAAAAATTTAAAAGATTAAAAAATGAAGATAGAATAAGAAAAGGAAAATTGGAATTGGAATGCAATTTGCCTCTAACAAAATTATAAGTTAAAAGCATATATGGAATTGACATATGGGATTAATGTAGAAGTTTGAGTCATTTCCCAATTAGTAGATGATCAAAGGTCATGAAAAGTAGTTTTCAAAAACAATTACAAACTATAAATGACCAGGAAAATATACCCTAAATAACTACTAATAAAGGAAATGAAAATAAAACAATTCTGAGATTTCTCTTACCCACATTAGAAAATATGACAAAAAGGGAACATTAAATATTAAATGTTGGGGTAATTATCAGAATACAGGCATAGTAATATATTGTTTACAGAGCTATGAAGGTATCTGAATGTTTTGTATATAATTTTGAATTATGCCAGCAAAATCAGTTCATTCATGTCCTCAGACATAGCAAACATACTAATGAGAAATATATGAAGGATATAAATATATATATATATAATATGTATACATACATATGCTTACATAGACATATACACACATAGACATATATAAGTATATTCATAGCACTTTATATAATTGTCAATGTACATATATACATACTACCTGTACACACATGTGTATATATACATGAATCTGCATTACATGTGTTCAATAAATCCAATAGGAGAGTTGATCCCTTGAGTGATGACTGGAATAAACATATGAATAGAATGTAATATTATCTTTTAAAATTAAGGATCTGAGAAATCTAGAGAAACACAGAATGATTTCTAATAAGTAATGAGTGAAAGAATAGTTAGGTGGCTTAGTGTTTAGAAAGCCAGTTAGAAACAGGAAGTCCTGGGATCAAATCTCTCTTCAAAGATTTCCTTGCTGTGTGACCTTGGGCAAGTCATTTAATTTCAATTGCCTAAGCTTATCACTCTTTTGTCTTGGAAGAAATAATTGGTATCCAGTCTAAGGCAGAAAGCAAATAGTTTTTTTTTTAAATAAATAAAATAGTCAGTGAGTGAAATAAGTAGAATTATTAGAAAGAATATATATAATGATTACAAAATTTAAATGAATAGAACACTAAAAGGAAACTGATCTCTGAGTAATTGATGTAATCTAGAGAAGATTCAAGGAAATATACCTCTTCCCTACCACATCCTTCAGAGAGAGACAGAACTATTTCTGCAGAATGTTGTATATATTGTCAGAGGCAGTCTTTTTTTTTTTTGTCTTTTGTGTAACTAATTTTCTTTTTATAAGACAGGGTTCAATTTTGAATAGGAAATTATTTAAAAAATTATGGATGCAAAAATAAAAGTCATCAACAAAATTTATTAAAAAGGGAAAAATAATAAACTTCTCCCTTGAGAGGCAGTTTAACAACCAAAGGCAGTCCATTCTACTTTTGGATAGCTTTATTAGGAAGGTTTTCCTTTTGTTGACTCAATTAAATTTTTTCTTTTCTTTTTTTTTCCATATCATCTCTTCATTGCTCCTAATTTTGCATCTTCCCTTGGAAGGGCAGTCGTTTCTACTCTTGGACATCTGTAATAATGAAGTCTTTTCTGGAAGTCCAGTTTCTTTGCAGTGTCCTCTCACTGATCATCATCTGTTCTCTGGGATTCAGTAAAATAGATAATATCCAAATATTTTCATTGTTTGTTTAGTCATGTCTGACATTTCGTGACCCCATGGACCATAGCCATCGATGATCTAATATCCTTTCTGAGGATATTAAAGTGGTTTTCCATTTCCTTCTCCAACAAATCTTTTTGTCAGGCAAACCGAGGTTAAGTATCTGAGGCTGGATTTGACCTCAAGACTTCCTAACTCCAGGTTGAGCTCTATCTGCTGTGTGCTCCTAGGCACACAGAGGTTAAGTGACTTGTCCAGGATCACCCAGCCAGGAAATATCTGAAGCTGGATTTGAACCTCAGTCTTTCTGACTCCAGGCTTAGTGTTCTAAATCACGGAGCTGCTTATTCTTGCCACCATATTATTCTAGTAACTAAAGGAGAATCAACTCTGTTATTCCCTACATTGCAAAAGAATGACAATTGACTTTTTAGTTACATTTAGTGGAGTCACTCAATGTAGATGTCCTGACAGACAGCAGAGTAGGGTGATTTTATACCTAAACTATTTTCCATGAAATCAAATATGCATTTTTTCCTCCCAGGTAACAAAAGAGTTGCTTGGGAAAAAAAGGCTATGTAAAGTACAAATCATCTATTTCTTTGGGATGGATACATTTAATATCATAAGAAAAAAATACCTCCTCTTCCCATGCACACATACAGGAACACTTTTTATTCCCATGTGGGATAAAGGAACATTGAGAGACACACCTGTGTTTTCTTTCTGACACCCCACCACCCCCAACCTGGCCTAGCTGATAAGTAACCAGCTCTGCATTGTGGCTGTCAGAGGCCAATATTTACCAGCTGCTTAGAAAAGAAGACAGAGGTCAATACCCTGTTCCCCAGAAACAAACCTGTCACATCACTGATGTTCCACTTGACTAACCTTTAGGGACTGAGGGAAACCAGACCCATTCCTTGAGGACAATGCTTGTCTTTCCTGCTCAGATGAATTCACAACTGCTTTGGTTCTAGATAAAATGTAAATTCAAATGACAATCAAGTTGGTTACAGCAGAATCAAATTGAAAGGCACAGTTTAAATGGAAGAGATATTTCCAATAATAAAAATGTTTTAAAAACTCCCAATAAGCAAAATGTAAAAAAAAAAA
>NC_058135.1:26044911-26059006 GCF_016433145.1 Gracilinanus agilis
AAGAGACAGCTCTCTCTCTCTCTCTCTCTCTCTCTCTCTCTCTCTCTCTCTCTCTCTCTCTCTCCTTGAGTTCCAAGCTTTGCCATTATATTTACCAGTCAGCTATGTTTTTTCCTCTCCTTTTGTTTTACATTGTTGTACTATTTGTGCATATAAGTGTATTTGTTTGTTCTGATTATTTCTTTCTGCATTAGTATGTATAAATCATCACATACTTCTCTGAATTCATATTTTTCTTATAGAACAGGAATATTCCTAAGATATTTATGTGCCATAATTTATTTAGCTATTTCTTAAACAATGAATGTCTATTGACTTCCAGTTTCTTGATATCACACAAAAATATTTTGCTGCAAATATATGAAATTTGAGGTGTTTTTGTTTTGTTTTGTTTCATCTCCTTTGGGAATATGCCTAGAAGTGGGTCCAAGGGTACAGGTGATTTTTTTAAAGTACATTCCAGAATGTTCTCTAAAGAGGACTTATTCAGACTCTACCAGAAAGGAACAATTGTTCCTTTCTGCATCTATGTCAACACCAGTATTTCTGTCTTTTCTTATATTTCTTAATTTTTTGGATGTGAAGTAAAACCCCAGAATTGTTTTGATTTATTTTTCTCATTACTAACAGCATAAAGTATCTTTTCACATGATGATCAATTTTTTTCTTTAGAGAAGTATTTGTTCATAAAGTTATTTATTCATAAGAAGTAATTGCTCCAGATAAGTAAAATGAAAAAAAAATTACACTGAATTCTAGTCTGATGGAACAAGCCTTCAAAAGTATGCAGTGACATTGCTGCTGTTGTTCATCCTTTGTACTAGAAGACCAAAGGCATCATGATTTTGGAGTTAATGTACATTGTGCTTGATTTTATTTTTAATTTTTATTTCTGCCTTCTTCCTCTACCTTCCATTCAAGATAAAAATTCAGTCACCATGATATTTAACATAATCTACTCTGTAAGCAGATTTCTGCATTATTATGAATGGAGAGAAAGAGATGAAAAAGATCAGTGAAATGATTTGGAGCGCTCTGAGAACTGTGACGATGACTCCAAACTTTGAATTTGAAGATGAATTATAGGGTCTTTTCTATTCCATATCTATTATTCTATAATCCTATGATTATTCACGCTGAGGGAAGAGACAAACTCAAAGAGAAAAAAAAGTAGAAAGAATATTTCTTGAGAAGAAAGTAGTTGGTACAAATTGATAAGTGAGATTAATTGGTGAGTTGTTGACATAAGGTATGATGTTATATAGAGAAAAGTGATTTTGGTGTGTCAGTTGAAAAGTTTTTTTTTAATAGCATGTCTACTAGGGGTTGCTAGGCAGCTCAAGAAATTAAGAGTCAGACCTAGAGATGGGAGGTTCTAGGTTCAAATCTGGCCTTAGATACTTCCTAGCTGTATGATCCTGGGCAAGTCTCATAACCCCCATTGCCTAGCAATTAAATCCCATTAAACCCTTACCAGCCTTCTGCGCTGGAACCAATACACAGTATTGATTCTAAGATGGAAGATAAGTGTTAAAAAAAAACAAACAAATAAACAATCTACTATTTACTAGGCACTGTGCTAATCTAGAAATAAGCAGCAAATGCATTCCAGGGATATATGTGATTAACAACCTCTAAAAATGACATTTAGTGGAAGATGCCCACAGCTTATCACAACATTTTTCGAGGTAAAGTATAAGTAAAAATAACAAGGACTAAATATCTCAATTTCAGCAAGTTTGGAAATCAATTATGATTTTGCAATGAACTGCACTGAGTGCATGTTGCTTCCATGTTCAATCAAAGTACAGGCTGGTCACATGCCTGAAAAAGAGGTTGAAGAAGCTAGAAATGGGGTCTCCATTCTCCAGTGTATCAAGGACAATAAGATGATTATTTTTAAAATGGGAGAATGGTTTCAAGAAAGAATAAAAAGAATCTGAAAAGCAGAGGAGAATCATAATGTGTGTTTGAAGTTTGGAGGGTAAAAGGCAGCTCAGGGAGGGGAAAGAGAAAAAAGAAGACCACTGAACTCTTGGTGCTAAGAAACAAAAAAGCTTTTCTCTAGAAGGAGAGTTAGAAGCTTTGAAGTGACTGGTTCTCCAAATAATGATGACATATCCATAGGTATGGCCAGATGAGACATAATAAAGCAATCAATTAACAAGCATTTGTTAAGCATTTTTATGGACCAGTAATTGTACTATGAACAGATGACATAAAAACAAAGAGTGGAAATATCTTTTTTTGTGAGGAGCTTACATTCCATAGAGGAGAGAACATAAACACACTCATCTTTTCATTGTTTGGGTTAGATAGACACATATCTATCTTCTTCATGTATATATGTATAGAATAAATAGCTATATAGTAAATATGAAATAAATTCAAGATAGTTAAATGCAAAGTAATTAAGAAAAGAGGGCGCCTATACTTCAGGAGTTCAGAAAAGGGATAATATAGAAACTAATACTTGAGGTGGGAATGTAGTGATGTGCATAGAGTACCAGGAATGGAATCAGGAAAACTGATCTTCCTGAATTCAAATCTGGCCTCAGTCACTGGCTAGCTGTGTGACCCTGAGCAAGTTACTTAACCAAGTTTGCCTCAGTTTCCTCATCTGTAAAATGATCTGGAGAAAGAATGACATTCTAGTGTCTTCCTCAATAGGAGACACGAAGAGACAGATACAACTGAAAAATGACTAAACAACATGAGGGTAGTCTTGATGTAAAAGTGATATGGAAGTAGAATTGAATAATGTATAGAGAAGTAAACTTAGATTCAGAAAATACTTTGATTTGAGTTTTGTTTTAGACACTAACTGAGTGAACCAGGGCATGAAATTTAACTTTAACCTATTGAGCCATCAGTTTCTCACATATGAAATGAGGGTAGTTAGACTCAATTCTTAAGTTCTACTTCTAAATATATGATCTTATGAGTTAAGGCAGTGATTGGCAAACTTTTTAAAGAGGGAGCCCAAAGGAAAGGAAATGCTCATCTGTCAGTCTGTTTCTAAGGCAATTCTTTGGAAGTTTCATTGTATTGAAACCTACTCATTGTATTTGTCAGATTAGGAATAATGTAGGGCAGCCAGATAGAAGATTTCAGGGGCTCACATGTGGCCCACTGGCCTTAGTTTCCCATCACTGAGTTAAGGAGAAAGTGAAATACAAGTATAGTATCCATCAAAGACAAGGAACTTAGAAGTAAAATAGAATTTGGGTATGATGAGCTGAATAATAGGGTGATGTTTAAGAAAAGTATATGGATTTCTAGACCATGGAATCAAATATTAGAATACTAATTATCTGTTATTTCAAAAGAAGGAAGCAAAATAGTTGAAGAAAAGATGAAGGTATGGGAGAGTAACATTGTATTATGGTTGTTTTTTTTCAATCAGGAAATACTGGAAATGATAGGGAAGCATAAAGGGTTGAAGATCAGTGAAGACAGTAACAGATGCAATATTATCATGAATATACATAAACACACATACATATGGATACAAATACATATACACTGTTAAAGGTAATATAATAATTAGGGAGATAGGGAAACAGTGGAGAGGTAACAGATAAAAGGAATTACACTCAGGTAACACACACTAAGCTGGGGAATGGCTAGATAACAAAATAGATGAATAAAGCCAGGGTACACAAATCACAACTCACAGTGGTTTCACAATATCTCACTAAACTGTCCTTTGGCTATTATAGATTTCTCAGCTTGTCCCAGGAACACAGGTAAAAACAGCAAAATAAATCCAATAGAGAAGTCAGGGAGATGGAATTATCTGTATGTCCATCATTACAGATAAAACTCCTATCTCAACCTGAAACTTCTTAGTCTTTCTAGAAGATCTTGTATAGTTAATGCCCACAGCACAGCTCCAAAATCCAAAGATACCACACAACCCCAAGCTCACCAGACAGTTGCTAAAACCAACTCCCAAAGCAAAACAGCCACTCAGAGTCTCTGTGAAAATGTCCCCTCAGCCAGCATTTCAAAATTTGGAATTTTCAGCTCCTTCCAGCTTTGCCTTTACTGAGTCCTAATCTACATTTTTTCTACAACAACATATATATGGATAGATGTGTAGATAGACATACATAGGTATATAGAATTGCAGAAAAAAAGGAAAGAAGAGTTCAGGAAATATCTCAAACCAACACAGAGGCACTATATAGCGGTGATGGAGAGTTTCAATTACCTTCTGGGACACACACTATTCCCACCCTCTCTGTATTTCTCTGGCTCTCTGGCTCGCTCTCTCTCTCCTTCCTTTCCTTCCTATCCCTCTCTTCCCAGAAAACAACTAAAATATAATCCACTTGCTTTTAATATAATTTATTTCTTGAAAAGATGAAGCATCTGAGAGGAGTAAAATCTATTCTGAGTTTGATCTTCAAGAAGAAGGAATTTTTTGCTATAGTATAAATGCTGGAAACCTTATGGTATGACTAATGCCTACCACCCCTTAAATTTAGTGAGAGAACTGAAATGGGAAGCCAGAAGTATTTACAATGTAAATCTTAGCTTTTAGAAGGACAGCTTTTAGAAGTTTAGAGGAAGAATATGAAGAATCCCATTGACTAAAAATCATATAGGGGTAGTTGTCCTAGGAATGACAGGGAGTTCTCAAAAATGAAATTCAAAATATACAAAACAAAGAACTGATTTGATGAGAAAAATGTTAAACCCTTACCTTCCATCTTTGAGTCAATACTGTGTATTAACTCCAAGGCAGAAGAGTGGTGAGGGCTAGGCAATGGGGGTGGTTAAGTGACTTTCCCAGGGTCCCACAGTTGGGAAGTATCTGAGGCCATATTTGAACCTAGAACCTCCCATCTCTAGGCCTGGCTCTCAGTCCACTGAGCTACCCAGCTGCCCCCTTGATGAGAAATTTTAAAGGGAAAGTTTTCCAAAAAAAAAAGGTTATGTGAATTCTTGGGAAATGTGTCAACATACTTAGATATTTAAATACATATACAGAATGTGGAAGCAAAAGCAGGAATAAAGAGATGGAAACAAAAGCATGGATTTGTAAAAATAAATGGAAGTATTAAAGCTTAGAATGAAATCTTTTTTTTTTATCCAAAGAGAATAATCATTGTATCATTCCTTTAGAATGAAAGGGATAGAAGGAAAATCTCTAATAGAGAGTTCAGAGTATCATAGCTTAAGAGCTACTAGTGATCTCAGAGACTATACAATCCAATATCCTCAGATTACTCTGTTGAAAACTGGATGCCAGGGAAGCAAATTGCATTTCTCAAGGTTACATAAATAAATATTAGAGGTAAGATTTGCACCAAGATTTTCTAACTACTGAGCCAATGTTCTTCACCATTGTAGAACATTGTAAGAGTTCATCTAAGTGTTCTAGATGACTTTAAATCACTTGAGATGAATTATATGGCAACATACTAAGGAGCCTGCAAATGTTATTATGGGTAACTACTGTCACTGATTTTTAATGTTTGGGGAAAAATGGAAATACAATCTTGGAACTGAAGAAGGGCAAAGTTTGAACTTATTTAAGTACACACACATGAACAGAAGTAGAGTCTTGCAATTGAAGGTCAAAATTTAATGATATTTCAGGTACATTTTTAGAACATATTATTAAAGAAATGGTTAGGAAACAACTAAAAAAGAAGGCGATGATTTCAAAGAACCAATGAAATGACTTCAGCAAGAAAAAATGACCAGATTTAACTAATTTCATTTCACTTCTGGCCAAAGCTCAATATACTGGTATATCTGTGAAATGCTATGGAAAAGTTTAACTAGATTACAACAAAATATTTAACAGAATTTTGTGATATTTTTGTGGAAAAAAAGAGTAGTATAAGTTAGACCATAGTCCAATACTGGTTGAATAATCAAAGAATAGTTATTAATGATTCTATGTCAACATAGAAACAGGTCTTCGATGGATGAACAAATTATATGTGTATGACTCTGAAGAGTTAATATTTTTTACAGTGATTTGGAAAAAATATGGATGGCATTCTTATCAGATTTGGAGATGACTCTAAACTGGGAAGGGTAGCTAACACACTTGTGACAAAGTCAGGATTCAAAAACATTTTGACAAATTTGAGCATTAGATTGAAATGAATAAGATTAAATTTAATAGAGGTAAATGTAATATCTTACAACTCGGTTCCAAAAACAAATTTACCAAGTACAAGATGGGGAAACATGTTTAGACAGCTATTCCTATGAAAAAGTTATGTGGGACTTGTTCAATATAAGTCTTGGATACTAGGCAGTCAAAAGAAGTATTTGAATCTTTGTTAGACTGTGGTGTTAGGCTACCTTAAAAGAGACTTACTGCTCAAGAATAAGGATGTGATAATGTCATAATATTAGGCCTGGTCATACAATATCAGAAACATTTGAGTTTTATCAAGGACAAAAACGAGCCAAGGGGTGTTAAAGGAATTACAAAGAATATGATGATCTAAGATCTCCAGTTTTTCAAACATGAGATTTGGTTGAAGAAACTGAAGATATTTTGCCTGATTCTAAGAATCATTATATTTCAAAAGAAAGCCTCTCAATGACTACCTAATGAAGATGATTCCTGAAAAAGAATCTCTGCCCAGAGAATGACCATCTTGCCTTTACTTGAAGAAATCTAGCTGAAGGATGAGCCATCATCTTCTGAAACACTTTATTTTACTCATGGATCAATTTGCTTAATACTTCCTCCTTATATTAAGCCTAAATATTCTTCTTTGCAGTTTCCATGAGTTGTGCCTAGTTGTGCCCCTTGGGCAAAGCAGAACAAGTCTAATTTCTCTTCCACATGACAGCCTTTCAAATACTCATTGCCTTCTTACCATCTGCTCACTTACCCTGAATTTCAATTTCCCGTTAACCACCATGATTTGTATTTCCCAGTCCATAAATCATTTGCATTGATGGAAACAAAAAGATAGAAATGAAATAAGAGAAGAACAGTTTTACCTTGTATCTCTCATTTGTTATCATCATCTAATGCACCTTGATCCTGGAACTATTCCTTCTTTGATTTTCCCATTGGTATTCCTGGCCTCTGGAGCTAGGCTGCCAGACCATTAGAGAGAAAATTATCTTATCTCAAGATTAAAGGGGGAGGAAGGGAATCTCTTGCTTTTCTCACAAAACGAAGCTCTAGAAAAGACACGTTTTCTCTGGAAAAGGCCAGGCTATTATTGATCTAGATGTGTACCGATGGGATTTGGCTTTGTGAATTTATTTTTTAATGTTCAATAACTTTTTCAATATAATTTCTTGGTACCTATGTGATACATGCAATTTATCTTTCCTAAAAGAATAGGTGTGTTTTTTTGCACTTAAAATCATTCTTCTGAGATGGGTCCTATTAAGACTTTGCCAGTTTGCCAAATAGGAACATAACACATAATAAGATTAAGAGCACCTGCACTTCTAAAAAGAAGTTCAAACTGAAAAGAGCCTGAGTCTGCTAGATGGAGCAGGAGAGAAGGCCTGGAATAAGGTATAAGAGAGAAAAGTTAGATATTATATATATATATATATATATATATATATATTTTAAGGTGTGGTTGCCAGGAATCAATAATTCATATTGATTCCATAATTAAAATAGACCCAAGTCAGGATGGGTTTTATGGTAGTTTATTTACAATTTGGGAAGGTAGAAGGTAGGGAAATAGAGAGAGGGAGAGGCTGGCCCAGACCAGGAGAGGTCTGGACAGAGAGAGGGTTAAAAGGCTAATTAAACTAGGCTACTAGTCACAAGGCCTTAGCAATTAGAGAGGCAAGAAGCCTCCTTGAGATAGAGACTCTAGAAATGCCAAGGTAGGCCAAGGAAGTCAGCCTAACTTACCCACGTGACAATTCAGAGTAGAAGCTGCCTGAGGTCTCAGCCGAGATCCTTCAGCACCAAGTTCAAAGCTCCAACTCCTTCAACAGGAAGTTACCATCATATTTGAAGGACAGCAGCTTTCCTCATTTCCTGGGGGTCCACCTCTAATTCAAGTGGACAAATGGCAGCCTCTACACTGATTTGGACTGCCCAAAGGGCCGTCCCTTGTTCTTGATTTGATACTCACTGTCACGTGTGGGTAATTCATCTCCCCTCCCCACTAAGGAAGGTGAGGATGACATCATCTTTGGTGGCTAGAGTTTTGACTATGAATGGGGAGTGAGCTAATTCCATTTACACAAAGGTAGTACTAAATTCAAAATCTAGATTCAGAGATTAACTTGCTGCATAATCTTGGCCAAACCATTTAACCTCTATTTGCCTCAGTATAGCAAATAGAGAAAAATAATAACATCTGTCATCCAGGGTTGTGAGGATCAAATAAGATAATATTTGTTAAGTGCTTAGCCAATGGTCTGGTCCATGTAGGTACGATACAAATGTTATTATTATCAGTTGTTATTTATTATTATTACCATAGAAGTCATGTTACATGTAAAGATATTTCAACATGTTCCCCCCAAAATAAGATTAATTGATTAGGAATCAGGCTGATACACCATGATGTTGTGACAGCTTGATTCCTAAATGTGACAGTATCCTTCTGTAAATGTTATAATTCCACATCTTCCTGGAGAATGGGTTTTACTCTCTAATGCGTAAAAATATGGAAGTATTTTACAGGACTTTGTGTAAAAATCAATTATACTGATATGGAAACTTACTAAGTACCACCCATTCATTTTTAACCAATTAATCATGCACCCATAGTTTGTATATTGTGTCATGCCCGATAATTGAGCTAGGGAATAGGATATTCTATATATTATATTTACACGAATCCATATATGTATCTACACATATAGAGATGGATAGATGGATATATTTGTGTTGAGATATAAATATAAATAGATCTACATATTGTATGTAAAGAGAGACAGAGAGAAAGAGAGAGAAAGGAATGAAAGAGACAGAGGAGAGACAGAGAGAGAGAGAAGGAGAGAGAGACAGAAGCAAAGAAAGAGAGATGAGAGAGAGAGAAAGATTGAGAGAGGAAGATTGAGAGAGAGAGAGAGAGAGAGAGAGAGAGAAAGGAGAGAGATAGAAGAGAGACACAGAGACAAAAACAGAGAGAGGAGACAGAGGAGAGACAGAGAGACACGGGGGGGGAGAGAGAGAGGAAGAGACAGAGATAGACAGACAGAGGAAGACAGAGACACAGAGAGAGACAGAGAGAGACAGAGACAGAGACAGAGACAGAGACCAGATAATAGAAGGTAGTATGTAATTGGATCAAAAGAGAATATTTTTTTCTTAATCCTCAAATGCTAGTACTCTGTGTGTTCTCCCAAACTATGTTGTATTTCTCTACTTTGTGTTAATTTGTAATCTTTCTCTTTATCTTCATTCTGTGCCTTCTTTTAGGTATTTAGGATCATAGGAACAAAGCTCAAAGGAGCCTTGGGGTCCACAAAAATCCAATCTTCCTATTTACAGAATGAGGAAACTGAAGTACAAGGAAATTTAATGAGCCTGCCCAGGATCATCCAGCTAGTAGGTATCCGAGGTGGGATCTGAACCCATGTCCTAACAACTGCGAGTCCATCAATCTATTACCCCATGAAGATTCTTTTTGCCTCTTCCTGAGACCCTAAACTCCTTAAAAATAGGGATGATGTTAATCTTTGTATTTGTATCCTTTGTGTCCTGTATGATATGTATGATATGATATGATATGATGAGTATGATAACTTAAAGGCCATTGACCAAACCTTGATTGATTTACTGACTGTGGTCTAAGAATCAAAGATGGAAGAAGCATGTCTAGACAACAATTCATTTAAAAAATATCTGAGTTTTAGTAGAACATACTATAAGTTTAATATAGACACAGTAATTCCATTCAATGAACAAATCAATCATTTTATCCAGCTCTTCAACTGAACACCAAAAACTGTAAATATATATAATATCTATACATAAATATAAATTTAATATGGATGTATTTAATATAAATATTACATATATGTATAAATACATATATAAAAATAAAAACATAAGAGGCTACTAATTTGTCCTGAGCATTTCTATCTGAACTTTACCAAACATCAAAATAAATATGAAATAATGCTTCACATTTGTGCAGCACTTTCAGTCTTGTAAAGAACTGTTCTCACCATAAACATGCAAGGTGGAGAAACCTAGTATTCCAGGACTTAGAGCTAGACTGATTTTTAAAAATATAATCTAATCCAACTCCCTTAATTTTATAAAATAAGAAAGCAAGGCCTAGGGAGATCATTCTTTGTCCAAGACCAAAGTCTTATTAGTTTGGGAGCAATCTGTAAATCAATAAAGTCTAAGGGGCTGCTTTAAAAAAATAGGCTGTATATTTTCATTTAAAGTAGAAATTGTTTTTCCTTCTGATGATATATTCCAGGCAATTTAAGTATGCCACATGTTTTGATTTGATAATGGTATAGAATAAATTCAGCCCATTTTTTCAGCCCATTTTTAGAACCAAAACTGCATTTGCATGTACAATTACTATAGGATATAAATGCATCCTAAAAGAGGCATAGTACAAAGAAAGATAGGAAAGCCACCATGTCACATCAATAGCTATATGCATTGAATGTAAAGAGTCTCAATGTAATTAAGATGTAGGTTCAAATCTTAACTCTTACATATATTGACTATATAAACTTGGATACCTCACTTAATTTTTTATTTTTCTAGGGAATTCTCTGAGACCAGAAGGTGCCAGCCTATATTTTAAATAGAGTTTCATTACCCCCAAATTCCCTTCACTAAAGAAATCACAGCTTTAACTCCTATCTCTTATGTGTTCTGTTGTGAGAAAGATCATTTAGTATTAGTCACATATAGTTTATATGGACCTAGCAGGAAGGGCTGGAGGATTCCAAGATGGAATGAAGGAGCAGGAAGTGGGCTTGTGCTCTGAGATGGATTTTGGCATCCTGTGACCATCTTTGGATTACCTTGAGAACCCTCAAAGCCACCCTCAGACCCTGTGACCAGCTAAAGGGCCTGAGGGTGGCTTTGAGGGTTCCCACGGTAATCCAAAGTCCAAGGTACCCAAGTAGAGAGTGTGCTTGAGATGCTGTCCACAAGATCCCAAACCCCTCCTCCACTTGGTGCAGCTCTGCAGGTCTTGTCCACTTGCTGAAAGCCACCACCACTCAGGATCCCAGGGAATCAGGATGCAGGGTGCCCTTAACTCTGAGATCTCCCAGGGCTAGCAACAGTTTGTGCCAACCACTAATGGAGTCTCTCTCAGAGCACAAGCAACTTATTGCTCCTTCATTCCATCTTGGAATCCTCCAGACCTTCCTGCTAGGTCCATATAAACTATATGTAACTAATACTAAATGATCTTCCTCACAACAGATCCAATGTGTGTTTTCTTTTATACTCAGAAAATGCTACTGTAGAGTCCTGAGTAACTAATACATTTAGTCTGTGTTCAGGTGAATAATTGGTATTTGTCCTCTATGGTATCTGTGTATATGTGTTTTCCCTCAGCTGATTTTTAAAAATTCTCCATTGTAAATAAAAACCCCAAGTCTAGTTGTCAGGTTCCTTAATTGATCATAAACCACAGTATAATATATATAATATATAAACAATAGTTTGCCCATCACTGCTTTAAGCAATTCCCTAATCTAGATCTGCCCTGGGGGAATAGTTTGCCCATCACTGGGCTAACCTCATTCTTTTTTTTTTTTTTATTTTAAAGAACCTCTTTATTTTTTATGAAGTACATAATTAGGTTTTAACATTTATACTTTTGATAATTTTCTTTTTCAAATTTAATTCCCTTAGTCTGCCATGAAATTTTGAAAGGGATATGTCATGTAAATTTAATTTGCTTGTATGACATGTCAAGTTTATCTTGTCAGCAAATGAAAACATGAATTCACAAGCTAAGCAAGAATATTTATTTTCTTTATCATATTTGTTGTTGTTTAGTCATTTAAGTTATGTCTCAACTCTTTGTGACCTCATTTTTTGGCAAATAGTATTTAATAAATATTAATAATAATAATAAAAATTGATATATTCTGATCATTTGTAGCAAGACTTCTAGAGAAAGAAAATTATCTCTAAGTTCCCTGCCCATTTTTGGTGAATGATATGAATTTGTTTCATATTACTTTAATGAAGTGAATTTACTTGTACCAAGGGCTAGGGAAATTTACAAATTAAAAAAAAATTTTTAAATGAATAGAAAATTAAACGTTTAATACCAGAAGTAATTCTTCATAGTGGACTAATTGAAAATAATATAAGAAAAACAGGGATCTGGACCAAAGGCTCTCTTGAGGCACTGCTAAAATCTATCATTCTAATTTGAGTTTGGACTCATATAGGCTAAATGCTATGGAGAATTGAAATAATTCTGGTTAATTCAGGCCAATGGACCAGAATCTCCACCGTGGAAGAAAAGGTTGTATTTTTCTGTCATTGTTATTATTTGCTGGTTTGTGTTAATGTGAGAAAATTCTTTATGTTTACCACACTTAATAGTAAAATAGTCTCTTGTCCATTTATTCCACTTGGCCTTCAGAGAAATTGCTTCATTGAAACCAAAATGGAAATGATCTTTTTTAAATTTTATACATATTTTTGTAAACCAGGTTTGATTGACTACAAATATTAAAAGAACTACAAATCCTACCTACCATCAGTTATCTACAATAATAATGTTGTGCAGGTTGTATTGATAATTTGATTTTGATCCAAGGATTTCACTCTGTGAACCTTAGATTCATAGAGGAACTCTTAGAACACCTAATTTTGTCCATGCGATAAATGTTATCACCACCACAAAAATAATTATTCTCCTTCTCTTGCACTACAATCATTGATCCATGATTCCCTGTGCCCCAGAGAAAGTTATTCCATGTTTGTAAAACTTTCTTCCTGCTTCTTAGAAGCTGTGTTAATAGAGGTAAATTGTTTCTTTCTTGTTCAGAAAAAAAATAGTATAACCTGAGGTTGGCAAGACTAGAGCATCTTTCTTAATTTCAAACTTTTTTTGTTCCCCAACAGTATTGCCATGGGGGAATGGCTTTGAAAGGTCACATTTTAATAATCAGTCTTTTAAAACATATTTTTGAACATATTAAGTGCCAAACACATGTCATACACCTGGTTAGCTGATGGAGATGCAAAAATAAAAACAAAATATTCCCCGAGACTTACATTCTACAAGGGATCAGAAATGTGTACCAGAAACACATACAAACACAATTAATTTGGGGAGAATACTAACAACTGGGAGGGAGGATTACAAAGAATCTTAGCTTGAGATGTTGGTGTTTAGAAAGAAAAGAAATGTAGGCATTGAGGTATAGCCTGTGGAAAGGCATAGTGATGAGTAACAGAATGTCATGTACCAGCTACAGGAAGGATGCCAGTGTGACTAGAATGTGAAGTCCATGAAGAGGAATGCTGAGCTTTTTATCCCATGGGCTTGGAATTTTCCAGAAAGGCTCTGAATCAGAGAGACTAATGTAACCATGTAGCATGTAGCTCAGGAGAGTGTCTATTTTAGAAGCTTCTAAGACATGTTTTTTATGACAAATGCTGAGACTGTCTTCTTTCCCTACCTCCCTTCCTTCTTCCCTCCCTCCCTTCCTATCTTCCTTTCTTTCTTCTTTCCTTCCTTCTTCCCTTCCTTCCTTCCATTCTTCCTCCTTTCCACTCTCTTGTCATGTTTCTCTTCTTCCTCCTTCTGCTCCTTCTTTCATTATGATGAGATCATAGCCTTTAGCCACTGAATTTTGTTCTTAGCTCTATGACCAACATTTCAAAACATTTTTAGTAAGATCAGAACAACTATGTTCAAAAAGCATATTGGATTAAACTTCCCCCCCCCAAGCCTATAGGATTCTAAATGTTTCATTTACATGCACACATGTAACATTCTGGTCTGTATGCCTGTTTTTCTCTCATTGTGACCTGGAAGAAAATCATCATTGTCTAATAATACTCTTTGGGAGCAAAGTGTGAAATATATGTCATTCTCCTCCTTATTTTTATTAAGCTAATTATTATTATTTTTATATATTATATATATTATATAATATTTTATATAATATA
>NC_058135.1:26073972-26094615 GCF_016433145.1 Gracilinanus agilis
TTGTCTGGATTTTCTCTGTGTAGAAGCTGTCGAGTGTTAAAGACTTCTTTTTTTTGTTATTATTCTTTCTCTTCTGAATTTCCTGTAACTGATTAGCCATCATTAGCCCAGCAGCTTCTCAGGTTTATCCTCGCGCTCAGTGTCTGTCAAAGATCTATTGGCTCCTGAGGTCTGAGTTCTAGTTTTTTCCAAGGTCAAGCCCCCTGGTGGATTCCCTTGCTTGATCCTCTGCAGGAGGTTCCTTTACAAGTCTCAGGGAGCTACTTCCACAGTCGTATACCCATCTGCACTGGTTCCCCACTTAGGCTTTAGTTCCTGGCTGTGTTTGCCTCCACCCACGCCTCTGCTCAGCCAGCACCCACGCCTCTGCTCAGCGGGCACTCTGCGCCCAGCATCCACTCTCTGCTCCCGCGCGCTCAGATTTCCCGTGCGTTCTTGACTTAATGGGGTCCTAAGTCTTGCTGCTCTCAGGAACAGGTCCCGGAGCTGCCGATGACTCGATGGGTGCCCCAAACTTGCTCTATTTCTTTTTAGCTGGGTTCGGAGCTATAGGTGAGTGTGGAGGGAGTGGGGGTGGGGCGGTTGCTCAGCCCGCGATTGAGTGAGAGCCCTTTTTAGCCTGGAAATGTCTCGATTCCACGTACCTTCCACGCTGTGCCCTGTTGTGGGGTTCCTCCGTTCGTCTGGACTTGTTTTTATGTCCCCTTGAGGAGTTTTGTGTGTTTCGGTCAGGAGAGGTTAAGAGCTGCTTCTTACTCTGCCGCCATCTTAACCCGGAAGTCCAGATATTAAACTATATTAATAAAGCAGTGGTCATCAAAATAATATGGTACTGGCTAAGAAACAGAAGGGAGGATCAGTGGAATAGATTTGGGGTAAGTGACATGAGCAAGACAGTGTATGATAAACCCAAAGAGCCCAAGTTTTGGGACAAAAATCCACTATTTCACAAAACTCCTGGGAAAATTGGAAAACAATATGGGAGAGATTAGGTTTTGATCAACATCTCACACCCTACACCAAGATGAATTCAGAATGAATAAATGACTTGAATAGAAAGAAGGAAACTAGAAATAAATTAAGTGAACAGAGAATAGTGTATTTCTCAGATCTATGGGAAAGGAAATGTTTTAAAACCAAGCAAGAGTTAGAGAAAATTACAAAATGTAAAATAAATGATTTTGATTATATTAAATTAAAAAGCTTTTGTACAGAAACAATGCAACCAAAATCAGAAGGGAAAACAATAAATTGGGGAAAATATAACAAAAAATTCTGACAGAGGTCTAATTATTCAAATATACAATGAGCTAAATCAATTGTATAAAAATCAAGCCATTCTCCAATTGATAAATGGGCAAGGGACATGAATAGGCAATTTTCAGATAAAGAAATCAAAAGTATCAATAAGCACATGAGAAAGTGTTCTAAATCTCTAATAATTACAGAAATGGAAATCAAAACAACTCTGAGGTATCGCCTCACACCTAGCAGAAAGTGTAAAATGATAGCAGGGGAAAGTAATAAATGTTGGAGGGGATGTGGCAAAATTCGGACATTAATGCATTGCTGGTGGAGTTGTGAACTGATCTAACCATTCTGGATGGTAATTTGGAACTATGCCCCAAGTGCTCTAAAAGCCTTCCTGCCCTTTGATCCTGCCATACCATCATTGGGTTTGTACCCCAAAGAGATCATAGATAAATAGACTTGTCCAAAAATATTTATAACCGCACTTTTTGTGATGGCAAAAAACTGTAAAAGGAGTGTATGCCCTTCAATTAGGGAATGGCTGAACAAATTGTGGTATATGCTGGTGATGGAATACTATTGTGCTCAAAGGAATAATAAACTGAAGGAATTCCATGTGAACTGGAATGACCTCCAGGAATTAATGCAAATTGAAAGGAGCAGAGCTAGAAGAACATTGCACACAGAGACTAATACACTGTGGTAAAATCAAATGTAATGGAATTCTGTACTAGCAGCAATGCAATGACCCAGTTCAATTTTGAGGGGTTTATGGTAAAGAACGCTACCCACATTCAGAGGAAGAACTGCAGGGGTGGAAACAAAGAAGAAAAACAACTGCTTGAATTCATGGGTTGAGGTGGACATGATTGGGGATGTGGACTTGAAACTACCACCCCAGTGCAACTATCAACAATTTGGAAATAGATCTTGATGTTAAAACCATTGGAAATGGGAGTTCAGCTATGGGGGAGGGAGGATGGGGAGAAAGTCAGGGGGTGAAGTTGAAAGTAAGAACATGAATCATGCAACCATGGATAACTTTTCTAAAAAATAAATATTATTAAAAAATATAAACAAATCAACTTCAAATTCATTACAGACGGCTATCTTACCTCATCTGAAAGTATGATTTTCAAAATTATTTTACAATCTCTTAATTCTCAAATCTTATGGCCTTTATATACCTTACTTCCCTCTGGAACTCTGTCAAACAGTGATAGCAATCTCTTTGTTGTTCCTTAAATATGGCACTTTTTCTCTTGATTCCTGGAATTTCTATTGTCTGCCACTGGCACTTCAGCGTTCTCTCTCTCCTCCTCAGTATCTCCTAGATTTCTTAGCTTCTTTAAAGTCTCAGATAAAGTCCTATGTCATAGGAAAAGACAAGATTTTCCCAGTCCTTCTTAATCTCAGTGCCTTTCAGGAATATGCCGAAGCCAACTTAAACAGCCTTTGCTCAGAGGAACCAATTTTGTTTGAGCATTTATGCCTTGAAAGTATCAAATTCTATGAATAAAGATTTTATTTTCATTGGTAGTAGGAGTAGGAGTACGAATAGGAGTAGGAGTAGGAGTAGGAGTATTGTCTGGAGTTAAAGAAAGAATACACACAATTTTCAAAATTCAGATTAAATTTAAAAGTATCTCTTCAGTGCATCGCCCCTAAATTGACTGTTAAACGTTTATCTATATACCACTAAGTACCTTCCAGCTCAGACTATCCTGTCTATATCTTGTTGATACATAGTTATTTACATATTGTCTTTCCCCATTAAATTGTGAGCTCCTTGAAAGCAATGACTATCTCCCTTTCTTTGTGTCTCCAGCGCTTAGCAGAGTTTCTGGCACATAATATGTATTTAATAAATGATGGTTGGATGACCCACTATGTGTAATATACATGTAGATATAATAAATAATACATAACCTAGATAAATAGACATATAAAATCTCCCATTTTGAAAACATTTGATGCAAAGGTACATGTACACTCAGGTTTTCAAATGAATCTATGACCTTATCTATTAGGTATTCCCAATAATGGTGCAAAATTTCAATATATCCTTATCTGCCCATCCTTTGCAAGTCTTATTCATATCCTTTCATAAATTTGCTGCTGGAGATGAATTAAACATATTGGAAGCCTTCTCCATTTTCCCCTCAACATCCTAGGAATCCCAGTGAAGCCCTGAATCACTTAGCTCTTACCACGCAATGAGTTCATCTTTTTCTTTTCCAAATGATACATTTCCCTGATCCCATGGTATGAAACAAAACTTGTTAGCTTGAGCTGATGGATGATGCAAATACCCATCTGGTCATAGGTTTCAACCCTTGGGACCATTAAACATTGGTTCACTCAATCTTTATTGGTTATTTGCTTCTGTATACAGTTTAAAGAGTTGACTATATTCAATAAATCCCACTCACAGTTATATCACTTATTACCTTAGTGAAGTTTCCTTATTCTAGAGCGTTAGAATTTATTTAAAGCATAAATGCTCCTCTTGAGTTCAGTAGGGTCTTCTGTATTTTGATAACTATATTAATATAACTAATTTCCTAAATCCTATGAACTTTAATTTAGGCATTTGTAAACAGCATTTTGAGAAGGGTTTCCTAACCTTCACCATACTGCCCCAAGGGTCCAAGATATATATGATTTAAAGTGCTTATGAAACATGTATGAATTGTTTTTGGAAAAGGATATATATGCTGATCTCCTTCCTTTCTGTTCCTCTTAAATCAGATTTTTAATAACCAGTACATAGTTCTAAATTTAAGACACAAATGATATTACCTTATTTTCATATTCATTCATTCATTCATTCATTCATTCCTGAGAACCAACCTCTGACTTGGGCACACCTGGATTTAATATATATATATATATATACTACAATATATGACCATAAGAAAATCTTCTAACTTCTGAGTTCTCCAGGTAACTTATTGTGACTATAAAATGCCCAAGTACATTCAGATCTACAATGATAGGGAGAGTTTCTGCCTTGGGAGTTCTCTATAGCAAGATAAACATAGATATGGTCCAAAAAGATTCATTCATTTAATAAATCATTAAATAGGTGAAATTAAAAGTTTGATTCTATATCATTTTTAATTTGATCCTACATTGATTTTGTTCTATAACTACCTGTCATAATTCTTTGTTTTTGAATTTTGCAGAAATTCAGCTATCTTAAAATGAATTCGGGCAGCTGGGTAGCTCAGTGGAGTGAGAGTCAGACCTAGAGACAGGAGGTCCTAGGCTCAAACCCAGCCTCAGCCACTTCCCAGCTGTGTGACCCTGGGCAGGTCACTTGACCCCCATTGCCTACCCTTACCACTCTTCCACCTATGAGACAATACACCGAAGTACAAGGGTTTAAAAAAAATGAATTCAGTTTACAAATCCAATTCTGTTTCCAATCTTGTGTCAAGGAAATCTGATAGCCTTGAAGGATTCAGATAGACAGCAAGGAGCCTAGTCTAGTATCTTTATAACACCAAAGTATATCTGGTTTGTTATGCAAAGAAGTCTGGTTCATTATTTCTATCCTTGCACAATGAACATTTCTTAAGACACAGGAGAGAAGGAGAAAGTTGTTGCTAGCCTCTCATTCCCAATTTCCAAACAATCATATTGTTTCTCATGCATCAGCTCTATAATCATTCATAAATTTCACAATTTATGATGTTGAGCTTTTTTAACCAATCACAAATTTTTTTTCTCCTCCATATGGAATCCTGTTCTTTGTTAAGCATTTACCTAAAAAACTATAAAAAGGTTAATTATTTCCCACCTCAGGGTTTTAGCCTTGCCAGAGGTCTGAGATCCTATTTACTGGTAAATCCAGGATTTACTAATCAATTGATCATGCTTAGAACTTTATGCCTCAGTTTACCTTGTTTTGACCAAAACACAAGCAACCACTTTCTTTTGTTAATTTAGTCACCCTTTGATTCATCAGGTTAGATGCCTTGATTGATGTTATTGTGTGTGTAGATTTCAATGAAAAAAGCCTGCAATATTTCAGAGTTCATTCAAATTAGAATAATGTCCTCAGTAAACAGAAGCATCTGGAAAACTTTGCTGTCAATAGAGAACCTTCTACTAGTACTTTTCACAGGACAATCTTTGCAATACCAGTGAAAATGTCACATATTATAGTTTACATAATAAAGATATTCATTGGTTACATCAGTCATGGAATCTTGTATAAATTTAGCATATGTATGAGATACTGGAGAAAATAATTAATATTAGATTTTTATTCTACACAGTGAAAAGATTATATGAAATCAAGTATATACACTAAATTATATGATATATGCATATATGTTACTGGATGTCTTTTTTATTTTGTATAAAGATCTCAATATGGAAATGATTTTATAACTAACAAAGCAAATTTATGGAAAATATCCACTGTAGTATTTTACTTGTGTCTATGATTAGCTTTTGCTTACATCCTTAAGACTCTGTTTAAATTGATTTTAAAAGCAAAAATACAAACACTGAATTTGAGTTCACATTATGGCATGGAATATATTGATGAAATTTTCTAATGCCAGAATTTTTCTGTTTTGAAGGTATTTATGGAATGAGAAATAATGATCCATTTAACCAAATTATATACCCTAGACTGCTTTGTAACACTGCTTGTTTCACTAATACAGGCTTAAGTTTTATATATATATATACATATATATATATATGTATATATATTATAAAGACACAGGTTCATTTTCTGTGCTACCTTTAAGCACAATATAATTTCCAAATCCACATCTATATAGATACTTATGTCCATTTACACATATATAAATGTGACATATTATTTATTATTTTATATTTATCATTTTCTATTATATCTAGCACTTCTAGTCTTCCAGTTCCACATTTCAATTGCATCCTTAAAGACATCTAAAAACAAAGTTACATGAGAGAAAAAAAAGAGTTCAGATCAAAAGAGTACTATATATCAGTTGGTTACAAAAAAATACAGTATGGGGTTTGTAATTAGGGAAGATCTTATATAAAGAAAAGTCTTTGTTAGGGCTTTGCCCTAAAGAAAATTGGACAGGCTCAGGAAAATTGTGGTTGGAGTTTATTACTACATACAAAGCACATTGTATTGTATGGGTTTGGTGGCCTTTTAAAGACAAACTTTTTTAGCAAGAAGAACCAATTCAGGGGCAGCTTGGAAGCTCAGTGGATAGAGATCCAGGCATGGAGATGGGAGATCCTGGGTTCAAATTTAACCTCAGATACTTTCTAACTGTGTGACCCTGGGCAAGTCACTTCAACCCAAATCCCCAGCCCTTCCTGTTCTTCTGCCTTAGCACTGATTCTAAGACAGAAGGTTCAGGGAATTTTTTTTTTTGTTCATTTATTTATTTTACTTTTTTAAAGAAAAAAAGAAGGCATGGCTCAGATAAAATAAAAGTATTATACAACCCAGGTAGATTATAAATTTTGTAAAAAGGAATTATTTCATTTCTTTAATTTAACAGGGGACCTGGATGTCTTCTTACCATAGAGATGTGTAGGGATTAACCAGCTCACAGTGACAGGAAGTAGGAACCAAGGAGCCCTGTGCTGAGCCAGGGTCAATTGCATGTTATCAGTTGCAGACAGGGCTGGCAGTTATGGGGAGGTTGGCTTCAGGGCATGAGTTGGTCATTGGGGGTTGTTTGCTGGTAGAATGGGTTGGTGTTTAGTTGCTGGAATAAAAAGGCAGGCCTGAGCTTATGGAAAGGCTTTTGTCTAGCTCTTAAAGTGTTTTTTGGTTTGTTTTGCCTCTGGAATCTCTAGAGAGCAGGAGGTCTGTTTCTAAGGCAAAGATCTGCTGTCAGTTGGCTATTGACAGTTGGTTTGCTATAGAAAACTGATTGAAGGAGTGAGTGATTAGTGGCTATCAATTATTTTAGGGAGTTAGGTAGTTAGTGAATCATTTATAGATAATGTAGGTTAGACAGGCCTGGTGTTTGCTAGGCAAGAAGAAGTTGTCCTCAGAAGACAGGTAGAGGTAGTTATTAGGAATTTTAGGTATATTTAAAGGGTATAAAATTAGTAATCTCTCTTTCCTCTTTTCCATATTTCCCTCCTTTTACTATCTTTATTTTAATTAAACTAAATTAATAATAATTGTTTAAAGTTGCAAGATATTTTCTTTTCTCTGGCTTAAAGGGATAATATTAATTTACAACTCTACTATATTCTCATTAAAACTTAAATTATTAATAGTTGCTCTCATATTTTGTCAAAACCACTATTTTAACCCTTACAATTTCTAAAGGAAATTTTTACCCTTTGTTTGACACCTAGGATAACTTCCTTTATGGGAGGCTTGTCATGTCTTCAGTCTGTGGCATGAGAAGACTGTCACCACCTGTGCAGACCCCTGTCACTCAGATCTCTAAAGGGAATGAAAATTATGGTTACACACAGATTTACATGACCATTGTGGATAAATTATTGATCTGAGTTCAAATCTGGACTGTGTGACCCTGGGAAAATCACAATCTTTATTTGCTTTAAAGATAAAATGGGGATAATAATAATACCTACCAACTAGGGTTGTTAATATTTGTTGAGTCTTTAGCATAGTCCCTGACACAAATTAGGAGTTTCAGAAATGCTTATTGCCTTCACCCTTCCCTTTCTTTATCATGCTAGCAGACAAGGAAAATAAAAAAAAAAGTTCTTACTACCAAGAGAAATTAAACTGAGAAGCTACAATGTGATTAAAAGAATCTAGACAATGAACCAATGGCATTAAACTCATATATAAAAGTATGTAGTTCATGGTATTTGTATCCATAGATAATAAAAACCCCAAAGTATACATATATACTTATACACACACACACACACACTCAGACATATATACAGAAATGCATGTACATCAATTCATTATTACAGGAGCATGAGTTTTAGCTCATAAAATATTGATTAAATACTTCATTTTTCCCTTTTTTGATTCTTAAATAAAGTTACCTTTATTCAAACATTTTCCCTTTGGTGATGGATGACCTGTCTTTGATCCTTCTATTCAACCTCAATCAAATTTCTATTGTTGTTTAACAAAAGTTTTTATTACCCTGGACATACGAAAGAATTAATGTCATTACATAGTATTTTCCTAGTTTTTTCTCTCTTTAAAGCATTCATAGCTGAATATTTGCTTCTTGTGGGTTTTTCTGCAGAAATTATTCAATTTCATTGATTGCCATTTTATACTGTTATTGAAGATTAAGCTCATACTTGGCAAAGTATATTGTTTTGTAGTGTATTCTAATCTCTTTGGCTTTCTTGAATTTCATGTTTTAATTTTAGAGGATTCTATTAGAATCAATGCTTCTTTTAACTGAAAGACTTTTCCTTGGCTACTTAAAGAATTTCATATTTGGTATTGCAATTTTGAAATATAAACTGCAGATTTTTTAATTAGAATCTTTAAATCCTATTAGCCAGTAATTTTATGTTTTAAAAATGTTCAAGTACTTTTAACTTATTTCCTGCAATCTAATATTCAGAAGTTTAAATCTATCATGTTTTCCAAAAGACCTGTGATCCTTAACATACTTTGTACATCATAATCATTGTCAATGGATTTACCTGGGGTGAAATTAATTTTACTTCAAAATTTTTGCATTTTGATCTTCTTCTTAAATATTCCCTTCTCTTCATTTTTGAGGTACAATTTAACATTTTTCCTATACTTCTGTCACTTATCCTTTAAACTTGTCTTTAAGGGCTCTGAATGTTGTTCAAGTTAATTATCATAATAAAACCATGAGATTCTACTATTAGAGGTGGAAAAGATCTTAGAAGCCAGCTAGTCCAGTACCCTCATTTATAGATGAGATTTTTTAAAAGTTCCAAAGCCCCATGAATACCTCAAGTCCTGTTTCCAGACTGACAGGAGAAGCTAATATGGAAGTGTGGCATTGCTGGAGAAGCTGTCCAGTACTAGAACCACTAATGGAATAAGCCAAGCAATCAAGCCTGAATGCAGTAGCAAAGCACCCTAAAGGGACAAAGGAAGCAACATGCATCAGGTCAAACTATTACCATAAACTCATCTATCCCCTCCTGGTAGAAGACCTGGGAGAGACTGCAACATGGAAAATGGCAGGGTGGAATTCCTGCAAGATACAGGGTCAAGCCTCACCCAGAATTGGAATTCCACCCTGCCATTTTCCATGTTGCAGAGGCAGGCCAGGACCCTGAAGCCAAGATCCCAGGAAGAGTGTACCCCTCTCTCCTAGGTGCTGCTTCATACTACGACTAGCACTAAAGGGAATAACCTTTGTAGGGAAGCGGTTAGCCATTCCACCACCACCAAAGCCAACTATTAACCAACTACTACCAATAGCAGTTAAGCTTAAAAGCCCCAGGAACCAGCCCTCCTTTGAACCTTGACCTCACCACCATCACAGCCATTAAAGGAACATTCCGTCCCCACCATCACCAACACCATCTACTGAATCGCTCAACTATGGGTGGTCCAAGAACTCAAGGAACAGCAGAATTTTTCACATTATTGGGCCTGCTTCTGACCTGCCTCCCCCTTTTAAGGGTTAAGCAACCTTTATAGAGGTAAGACATGGCAAAATATTCCTCTATAGCTCTGATTCCTCAGTTGCTAGAGCTATGGATTACATGGAAGAGACAATTCTTACCATGAAGGCCCTTGGCACTCTCAAATGCTTTAAAATAAGAAGCCAATATTGTTTTATTAATGGAAATGACATTTAAAGAAGCATATTACCATCTGATTGTTTTTAATCATTACCTTCCATCCTGGAGTCAATACTGTGTATCGGTTCCAAGGCAGAAGAGTGGTAAGGGTGGGCAATGGGGGGGGGGGTCAAGTGACTTGCCCAGGGTCACACAGCTGGGAAGTGTCTGATTTGAACCTAGAACATCCCGTCTCTAGGCCTGGCTCTCAATCCACTGAGCTACCCAGCTGCCCCCTACCATCTGATTTTTATTGTATCTGACTTCCATCTGAAATATTTTACATGTTGGTTTCCTTTTATTAGAATATGAGCTACTATTTTTTTGGGTATATTCTCTGCATATAGTCCAGTATATAATTTGCACATGGAAAACATATATTCCTTCCTTCCTTCCTTCCCTTTTAAGCAATTCAGGATTTGCTTGTCATTATTTTATGAACTTTGATTTGAGAAATTCACAGAATTCATTGTCATACTCTTGTTTTCGCTGGAAATATGGGATTTTCTTCCTTTAAATTATAATATTTATTTTATTTCGGCTTTTTGGAGGGTTCTTATTCATTTTTCCTTTTGTCTTTTTCATTGTCACTGCTTGAATTTTTTTTCCTAGGGAATGAAGCTTATATCTGACTTTTCTTGTGTGTGTGTGTATGTGTGTGTGTGTGTGTGTGTGTGTGTGTGTTTGTGTGTGTGTGTTTTGTTTGTTTGGTTTTTAACGTTTTTCTTCTAAGATTCCCTTCTTAGTATTTGATGCCTCTCCTCTTGCACAATTCCACCAAAGTATTTTCCTTCCCAGGCTGAGGCTTTGAAGCCTCTTTGTGTTTGGATATTCCAGGTTCAGTTTGACCCCTGCACTTTGTAAATTCCATTTGTTTAGATATGACCAAAGTTAAGCTGCTGGTTCCTTTCCTGAGGAAACTGAAAACTCTTCCTAGATGGCTCTATATCACTGTGTCTCCCCCAGTGATCCTCAGTGTTTCTGCGATTTTTCAATAACAAGGCTAGCCAAGCTCAATGTTTCTTGGGTTGAATTTTTCTCACTCATCTTTTGGAACTTGTTACAACGTATTTGCCAGGAACTCTAACAGAACTTCTCCTGCATGAAGAGAACAAGAATTTATCATTCTTTTATCTTTTTTCTTACCAAGCATAGGACTAAACACACATACACACAAAAATATCAGTAATAGACTTGGAGAGTTAGTAGTTGCTGAATGAGTTCCACTAAAAGATTACATTTAATATGGGGACTGGAACAAGGAACCCATTACTTCAGAGCTAAATTAGAGTGCTGAAAAGAAAGATCATTTTTCCTATTGCATTAATATAAGGCATAGGTAATTTGATTTGGATAAGATAAAAATGGAATATATTCTTGCTCATTCTTTATCTTTTCTGTTCATATTTCTTTTTTATTCATGCAGGACTTAATGATTACTCTTAATGAATGCCTACCATTTTACATAGAGATAAAATTAAATTTCTTAAATACTTTTAAGAGATCCATCAATAATAAAGCTTCATAGTTAATCCCTTTATTCATCTTCATCAGCAGCTTGCATTTAGAAATTGCTGGTTACCAATTCAAGAAGCTAGCTAAAAAAAACCCAAATAAACAGTATAAATAATACTAAAAGTAGGATAGCAAGTTCTCCTAGGATTTTTCCTACTAAAACTCCACTGAAAATATGAGAATGAAATCATAATTGTTAATAATAATATTAAATTAAGTATGATGTAATATTTAATGGTAAATATTAATGATATCAGTATATTTATATTTCACTTCATAGTTTACAAAGCACTTTCACATTTTCTCAATTGATCATTCATTCCAATGATTTTGTAAGCTTAGGTAGAAAAGAGAAGGCATTTTCACCTTTTCTGTATTAAGGAGGAAAAAGAAATTAAAACTTAAGGGTTTAAATGACTTTTTCAAAGCCATGTGATTAGCAGAATCAAACAATTTTTTTACACATAAATTAGTGTTTTATAATAATAGTAGCAGAAGTAGTTGTAAACTTAGATGATGCTTCAAGGCTTATATAGTGATTTACATTAGTCCTTTCAGGGAGCCTTTGAGGCTTGGGACTATTTTATGTTAGGAGACTGAGGCACAGGAAGTTTAAGTAGCATTCCCTTGGTCACACAATTAATCCACTGCCTTTCAATTAGCAATAATACAAATAAAGTATATATGTATTAGTCCATTACTCCATTTAGTGTCAAAGTAGTGATTTGCATTCACATAGAAAAAAGAAAAAAAAACTTCTTAATCTCAATTTTTCAGCCAGTTGTGCCATTGTCATCATTTTCACCAGTTGTTAGTGCATTGCTGTAGCAAATACAGTCAACAATGGACTCTTTAAAATAGTGTTGTTTTTATTGCTGGTTTTGATTCATAGGTATTACTGGAGTTGGTAGAAATGTGAATTGAAAATACACAGGGAAGAACAGTGTAGTAGGCATGTACTCCATCTTTATCCTGAATGAGGTGTCTATTCTACTTTAAATGTAGCCTTAAAATAAAGTAGCTTAGTATGACTCCTAACCCTAAGCACATGGCATGTAGGAAGCTTTCTGCATATTACACTAGTAAACTGATAGGGTCTGATTACTTCTACAATATAAGAATGTATTGTCAAAAAATGACAACAGTCTTTTTTCTTTAGCCCAAAATAATCCATCCCCAAAGACTGGGTTTTCTTCTTTTTATTTATGAGTTAATTGGGTTGGATTTAACCTTCTAAAGGTAACCCCAGAATGGTTAACCCCAAAGGCCTTCCAGCAAGTATATGAATTGTTCAGACTCTAAAAGAGACCCCAATTTGATTTCTGGCTTTGGGGCACAAAGTTATCAAGGGCATTTTTATTTTCTCAGTGTTTTGGACAAGCAGGTCACTGGGTCTCCTGTGAGACAGATTAAACTACACCACACTGAAGCAAGTTCTCTTTACTGGTTGAAAATGTGATTGGGAGAGAAAAAGAAATTACATCAGAAATCCAGGCCAATCCAAATGACACTTGGGGGAAGCAACTATTGGCTAAATTACTTAGGGGACGCATAAATGGGAACCAATTCATTACCATATATCTTATCTTATTTTCCATCCAAATTCATTCTAAAGGTATGACAACACAAGCATCAGTCATATGGATTTGTAACCAAAGCACACATCCCATAGAAATGAAATAAGTGAGCACTGCCTTGCCCTTCTGGCCTGATTTAATTGATTTAAAATCAAGGAAAAAATGATTTTTTTCTCACATTTTAGTGTGTCACACATTCTTTCTACTTTCCCATGGATATGATTAAGAAGTAGTATGGCTTATTAAATATGATAGCTAACATTTATATAGCACTTTAAAGTTTGCAAAACACTTAACAAATACTTCATTTTATCTTCACAACTGCGCTGGGAGGAAGATATTATTATTAACTCCCATCTAATAGATGAAGAAAAGGAGACAGATAAAATTTGAAAGATTTGTTTAGAATCATCACATACCTAGTAAATGCTTGAGACTAGCAGATTGTGTGTGTGACCTCTATATAGTAAAATAATCTTCCTAAAATCCTCAATTAGCTTTTCAAAAGAATAGTTGCTGAAAACATAAGCAGAAAAAGCCAAATATATATGTAATGTAGTTTATTTTATTTACATGTTTAGTTTGTATATATACTATATAGTTTACATATATATGAAAGCCAAACATAATATAAGTACTACACAGCATAAATAATTCTTTGGGGCAAACTTTACAAGTAGGAATTCTTTTTTGTTTCTTTTTTTTTTTAAACCCTCACCTTCCATCTTGGAGTCAATACCGTGTATTGGCTCCAAGACAGAAGAGTGGTCAGTGTAGGCAATGGGGATCAAGTGACTTGCCCAGGGTCACACAGCTGGGAAGTGTCTGAGGCCAGATTTGAACCTAGGACCTCCTGTCTCTGGGCCTGGCTCTCAATCCAATGAACTACCTAGCTGCCCCCTACAAGTAGGAATTCTTTAAAACATTTAGATTAACCTAACAGTTATTATTGAGCCAAATTTTCCCTGGAAAATAAAAATTTACAAGCCAGATTGTGCTATTGATAAATAGAAGTCCCTTCAGGGGGATAGAATTCAGTTTTCCACACCCCATTGTACATGAGATCTTCAAAACCGGTCCCTCTCCTTGCTTTACCATTCTTTTTACACTTAATATCTGTCTTATACCCCATGGTTCACTACACCGGACTCCTTGGTATTCCTTGACATACTCCATCTGCCTATCTTTCCACTGGCTGTTCCTAAGCTGTAATTTTCCTTCCTTTTACCTCTTTCTCTTAGTTACCTTAGTTTCTTTCAAGACTCTCCTCAAATTTCATCTTCTGCAGGAGGCTTTTTTTCAGATATTACTTTCAATATGCATTCTTTCTCTCTCTCTTTCTCTCTTTCTCTTTCTCTCTCTCTCTCCCCCCTTTCTGTCTGGCTCTGTCTGACTGTCTGTCTCAACCACCCTCACCCTTTCTTCCCTATCTCTGTTACTCTGTGTGTGTCTTTGTATACAGATTTTTGTGTAGAATTAACATAAGTGTTTATAAACTGTCCTCCCCATAAGACAACTCAGAAAATATGGTGTGACAGTGTAAGAGGACCTTGAATGCAAGGACGGATTTTGCTTAGCATAGTGCATGAAGTTCTAAGTAAATCCCTAATAAATACTTTTTAACTGAAAATCAAAGAAGGAACCATGAATTTCAGGAAAATGATAACTTATTCCATTGCCCTGCAGCCCTGGCAGAAAGAAAAGTTATCCATAATTGAAATTTTTGGTAAAGTTTCTAGAAGTGAATCACTTCACAATTGTCCCTGTTGCTAGGTTTACCAACACGGCAACATCTTGGGATAACATTGGGAATGGATTCTTCTCAAATAATGAAAACTATCCCCTCTAAGGAAAACTTGAATCCTGTGCCAAAAAGCACAGTAACATGAACACTATTTTCATGAAATAGGGATGTGCTATAGTTAAATATCACTGTTCCTTGAACCTCTTTACTTTTGATTTTTTTTTCTTTTTCCTGATTCTTCTCCCTACTCTGATGCTATCTATCTCCCTTAGTGGTTTCTTTTCCTAGATTCGTGGTTACTGATGCCTTACCATTTTGTAGATGATAAAACTGATATTTAGAGGGAAGATAAGACTTGCCTGTGTGAGGGCATATTTTAACCCTCTAGTAATTGCCTTCTGAACTGTCCCATAGATGTAAGATACTCTAATATATGAAGTACTGAACCTTGAGTAAATATTATCCTGTTTGTTATAGCTAAAGCTGTAATAGATCGATGGCTAGCCATGAGACCAAGAAGACTTGAGTTTAGGTCCTGACTCCAACATCTGTAACTCTCTATAACTATTTGTTTCAGAGCCGGTACTGATCTTTTTTAGTAAAGGGAACTTTCACACTAGCATTTTACTTTGTCAGTGTAATCACATCAAATATATTTTAGAATCTAGAGACTAACTTGAGAGAATTGAGATTATCAGAAAAGCAGTCCAGGAATAAACCATAGCATCTTTGTTCTGTATTTTCTATAATTCCTATTGGCCAGTTAGTTTAGGAATAGAGAGAATCTCCTTAAATATGTGAGTTAATGTCAATTGTTTATTATTCTACATGCACACACACATATACTTTTATTATTTTAGTTGCTTCCTTCTATTTTTTTTTTTGGCCTTAGCTCACTAACTGAGGTTTATACCCACCTCCAAAATTCTGTGTCCACAAAAATGATGGTCTTAGACATCCCCCCTCCCAAGCACCAAGGCAATTATCATTCTAGCCCTATGCCCTGTATCCCATTTAACCTATTACAATGTTCTAAGATCCCAGAAAAGAAATCTCAGGGAAGAGGTAATTGCTTTAACTTTATTTCCCACAAATAACTGCCCTAGGGGTCAATGGGTAGCAAGGAAACTGACCAACATAATCAGAAATGGGACCTTTCCTTTATAAAAATGGAAAGCTGGGAAACTATCTTTAAAGCTGCTACTTTCCAATTCCTATCTTCACCAAATATGAATAGGCATAAATTGTGGAGATATACATTCTGTACATCATGAGGTTTCCTGAGACTTTCATTGACCATAAGGAGTATACTTCAAAAAAACTCACATGAATTTTAAAGTTTTATCTCTCCTTTTCTCTCTTTACCATGGAAACTTGTTCATTCTCTACAGATCAGTCAGTTACTAGCCATTTGCCATGAAATTTAATAAGCAAAATTGGCAAGCAAAGGCTTAATCAATTCCTCAATTCATTTTCAGAAAAATATAATAAACTTAAAGCAATGATAATAACAGATAATAAATACCTGACTTTGTCACTCCTTTGGTGGTTTTCTTGGAAAATATACTAGAGATACATTACCTTCTTTAACTCAAAAATTTTACAGATGACAAATTGAGCCAAACAGGTTTAAGCAACTTGCTCAGGATCACACAGCTAGGAAGTATCAAAGTTCAAATTTGAACTCGGGTCTTCTGGACTCTAGTTGCTGTACTCTACCTACTGCATCACCTGGCTGCTCAAACACAGGGCTAGACCAAAATACATCATTAGGATTAAAAGATTTTCTGCTGACTTAAATAAGTAATCAATTTAGGCATAATAATGGTTGGAGAGTGACTCAGACTTCATTCTCTAATGTTTTGTTTTGCTTTAGACATTTCCATGCCTAGCCAAAGTTGATCTTTGGATAATCTGAGACAAAGCTCTATTATTTTAGGCAAAGGTACTGAGGGCACTTTCTCTACTTGATTTTTTTTTAGTTGGTGTAATCTGAATAAGACTAAAGATCTATCAGCAAATCCTTATCAGGTGAGTTTTGTTTTGTTTTTGTTTAATTTTGTCTTAGCTCTCACATTATACCCAAATGGAGTTGGAAATGGTGGATAGCTGATACTTTTAAAAGCCCAGAGCAGAGCAGGTAGCAGGGAACATGACCCAACAATGATCATGAGAAAATAAAAATATACCTGGAAGAGAGCAGAGAAGACCAGATGGAGAAAAAGGTGCACAATAATAGGGATGTGGTACTTATTTGAGGAGCAACAAAAACTAGGCGTGAAGTCAAGGTGAATTCTCAGAAGATTGCAGTGACTAATGGAAAGTTGGTTCCAGAGAGATCAGTATGATAATAACAGAAGATGCAATAGTAACTCTAGAGCAGTGGAGACATGAATTTCTTGTCTACTCATCTTCTCTGGCGACTAGTATCTTAACTATATTATCTCATGGGTAATCCATATACCTATCCTGTCTTCCCTATGATAAAGTGTATGTATCTATGAGAGAATATGATCCAGAGTAATAGAATGGACATATTCCATTTCTACTTTTTTTTTAAACCCTTAACTTCCATCTTAGAATCAATACTGTGTATTGGTTCTAAGGTAGAAGAGTGGTAAGGGCTAGACAATGGGGGTTAAATGACTTGCCCGGGGTCACATTTCTACTTTTTTAATGTTATTTAATTAAAGGCCTATAATCTGAACTAATAGTGATCTCTGATTGACTGGAAATAGTAGAGCTGTCATTAGCTACTAATGAGCTATGATTATGAATGGCCTTGGTCAGGAGAAGTATTTTGAACCTACAGGTTTTCTACAGTCCCTGTGCAAGTAAAGATGTCCTGAGTTGTACATACCATATTACTTTTTAAATGCATTTTCAATTCCAACAGCATGTTGGATAATTATGCTTGAACTTTCTTCCATCATCTCAAAAGTGATTTCTACTCTCTTGCTCTACCCCAAAACTACTCTTGCCTGGCCTATTTTTGTCAATGGCACTATCATTTTTCAAAATGGTTCAAAACCATATTTTTTGACACTCATCTAGAGTCAGTTTTTAAGTGTGATAATCTCCAGGGCTATGAGTATAAAATCAACGTTAGCTCTTCCCTCTTCCCTACTCTAGCTCTTCTTCACCCAGCTTACCCAATCACACCAATTATGATGATTCTAAATTGTTTTCCTTCGAATAATCTTTCCTTACCATTTCTGTTGAAAAATCTTTTGTTCAGGATTTCATTACTTCATGCAATTATTAAAATGATCACTTCACTAGTCTTCGTCTCTCCATGCTTCATAGAGCTGAAAAATAAATCTTAAAATATCCAACAATAGCAACAAGTCAAGCAACAGACACTGTGCTAAGTACTGGCGATACCAAAAGAGGCAAAAGAGAATCCTTCCACTCAAGTTATTCATAATCTAAAGGGAAAAAAGACTGACAAAAAGTACCCCAAAAAAGCTATCAGGATTAAAAGAGGAAAGACCCTAAAATTAAGAGAAAAGAGGAGTTGGAAAAATCTTCCTATAAAAGATGGGATTGTGATTGAGACATAAATTCAGGGAAGCTGACTTAAAATCAGGGTGGGGATGAGGAAGGAGAACATGCTAGGAATAGGGGAAAAGCCAAAAGAAATATCATGAAATATGTTAAAAAGGTAATGGAGAAACACTGATCTTTGTAGTATAGAAGGGCCTGTGCCTCTCTCAGCCTGACAGACTCTACTGGACCGAGTCTGCCAAGCTGTCTCCTTTTAACAGTTGCCCAAGCAAGTAGCCAGCAAGAAGTTGTGTGTGTGTTGCCAGCTTCTCTAGCTCTTGACTTGGGGTTGGGCTTGTTGTTGATGTGGGCTAGTATTAATATGAAATTCCTCTTCCTAATAGTTTAGATGTTTCACTAATTAGGAAAGGCACTCCAATCTTTGGTTTGAACTTACTTGAACTATCAATTTGATGATAGGTTTGGTAATAGGCTGGAACTCTCTTCTCCCTCTCACAATCCCTGGCTTAGCCCAGCCATGGCACAAGCCAAAGGATAGGGATGGTTAGTGATATTCTTCTTATTGGTTGTGATGATTTTTCTCTCAGCTCTATTAATTAGCAGGTAATCGATTTCCTATGGCAACTAGATACAGATGTTGGATTGCAGGTCTGGACCTACCCTCCCTCCAATCCACCCTCATCCCAAGAAATTCTCCAAATGATACCCAGTGTGCTGTTGCCCCTGGGTATTTATAGGGTGGTTCCAATTGTCTTCTGGTCCTGGCTCACGCCACCCTGGGCACATTCCAAGGTCTTCAATTGATGTTCCTGTCACTCAAGGTGTCCTCCATCTTGTCCCAGAAGTTCCTTATTAGAAAAAGAATATCTTGTTCTGGGAAATCAAATCACTGGATCCTTGGTGTGGGGAAAAACTCGGAAAGGTATGAATTGGAGGTTGGGGTCACTGTTGGACACCAAACAAAATGTCATATTTGATTTGGGTGACAAAAGGGAGCCACTGGAGTTTATTTTTTTCAATAAATAATTTTTATTTTTTAGAAAAGTTATCATGGTTACATGATTCATGCTCTTACTTTCCCCTTCACCCCCTGACCTCCTCCCCACCCCCCATAGCCAATGCGCATTTCCCCTGGTTTTAACATGTGTCAACAATCAAGACTTGTTGATAGTTGCATTGGTGCCACTGGAGTTTATTGAGTAAGAAGGTGACATGATCTGACCTTCACTATGGGAAAACCACTTTGGCAGTTGAAATAGAGGATGAATTGGACTAGAGAGAGAACTGAGGCAGGCAAACCCACCAAGAGGCTATTGAGAACATCCTAGTGTGAGGTGATGAGGGTCAATATCAATCTAGCAGCAAAATCAAAAGAGAGAAGGGGGTATATTTGAAAGATGTTACAAAGATAAAATCGACAGGACTTGGAAAAGTATTGGATTTGGGGGAGGTGACAGATAGTGAGACTGATATCTAGATTATGAGCCTGAGGGACTGGTAAAATGAAAGTGAAATTGGTGATATAGGAACCCAAGAGCAGGGAAGGTAGGAGGTTGAACTGGTTCACCAAGGGTTCAAATGGGGAAAGTAGGAAAGAGTGGTTAGTGTAGGGCGAACAGTTTGGGAGAGAACTGAGAGGCTGAGGGTTTGGATTTCATAGGGCATATAAAATTTTGAGTTTAATAAGGGAAGGCAGGAGAAGAAATGGAAAGTCAATAGAATATGATCAGAAAATGTGATTTGGGACTTGAACATGGAGTTTGTACATTTGTAACTGATGGTAAGATCAAAGAATGACCATTTTTGTATGTGGTTGAGGTGATAATGGGGAATGAGTAGGCCGAGGACCTGAACAGTAGGAGTGTTTGAGGAAGAGTCAATAAGTATACTGAGCCCCCTCATATAAGGGCATGAGTTGATGAGGAGAAAAAAGATTGTGAGCCATATACCAAACTCTTTAAAAAGGAAGTATGGTGAAGATTCGTATTGTGAGGGGGTAAAGGGATGAAGGTAGGAGGACTGAAGGAATGGGAGAAAGGAGAGAGGAAGGCTGAGGAAGAGGAAGGTAGCCCCAGCAGGGGGAAATTGGCCAGAGCCCTTCAGGGGCTCCAATAAATGACCAGAGAGCAACTTTAGGGTTTAGAATTAGCTGGGTTTTATTTAAATCAGAAAGGGGAAGGTCTAGGAAAAGCTAGGAGGTATATAGAAAGGGGAAAAGATACAGACAGAGAGAGAGAGAGAGAGAGAGAGAGAGAGAGAGAGAGAGAGAGAGAGAGAGAGAGAGGGAGAGAGAGACTG
>NC_058135.1:26094983-26170622 GCF_016433145.1 Gracilinanus agilis
AAAGTAAGAGAGAGAGAGAGAGAGAGAGAGAGAGAGAGAGAGAGAGAGAGAGAGAGAGAGAGAGAGGGTGTGTGTGCTCAGGATCTGAGAGCCTCCAGGCAGGAGAGCAGACCCTCCGGGTTAGAGGGAGAGAAAAAGGCACCAAACTTCCTCTTATTTTATACTTTCTCTGACACCTCACACAAAGGAAGTGGGAGTTGTCAGGAGAAGTTGTAGAAGGGAATCCTGGGAGTTGTAGTCTCCCAGGGCTTGCAATAATTCCAAATGACACAGTATAAAAAAGTTACCAGGATTTTGTTTGTGAGATAAATCTGAATTGAATGGATCTCAGAGATGTGGATACTGAATGGAGGGCTGTCTGAGGACAGAGTGAGGTTACTGTATGGAATACAGACCTATTCTTTCCAGCCTTTGGGAAGGAGAATAGGTGATTTTGACAAAGAAGTGATTAGAAATATGAAACAACTGGGTAAATTTTGTGTCTTTAGAGCAAAGGGAAGAAAAAGTTGACAAAAGAAGAAGGGGCCAACAGTGAGAAATGCTGTGAGATTTGTTGGTAAGATCATTGTTGACCTATGTGATTTCAAGAGTCGCTGTGACAGAAACCAGATTGTGAGAATTACAATCACTAATAAAAGAAGAACTAGAATGGTGTAATTTCTTAAAAGGTCAAAGGTATTTTACTGTTGTTTTATTATATTTTTAAGATTAAGGAGACCTGAACTTTTTTAGGCAGTTGAGTTGATGGTGATGATATGGGAAACAATGATTGTGAAGAAAGCAGGAACAAGATCATCAAAGATATATTGGAAGGAATTAAGCAATACAAATATGTGTTGTCAATACTACCTGCTGGGTACTTTGCTTGACACTAGTAACACCAAGAGGGAAGGAGGAAAATGAAACAGTTCATTTCCTCAAGGGGCTTACATTCTATTTAATCAAAGAATCAGAATAAAGAATGTATCCTCAGGGACTGGAAAGAAGACAATGGATGGTACCATTGAGAAATTTTAAGGAAACTTAAGGGGGTTAAATCAGCTTGTGTCAGATGGCCTCAGTTATCTCAGTCAGGCAGAAAGCAAAGTCATTTGCCTTAATATAGGTGTTGGATATGAGGATTCCTCTGGGGGATTGAAATCTGGGCAGAAGATTTGGAAGAGTTGCCACGGAAAATATGAAATTGTGTTCATTATCTATCTGGTACTCCATTATCAGTAGTTTTTTTTTTTAATCCTTACCTTCTGTCTAAGAATTGATACTAAGTATTGGTTTCAAGACAGTAAAGAATGAATGACTTCACTTTATCTATCTAAGCAAATGGGATTAAGTTACTTGTCAAAGGTCACACAGCTAGGAAATGTCTGCAGACAGAGTTGAACCCAGGAGCTGTCGTCTCCTGGTTTTCTATCCATTGAGAAGCCTAGCTGCCAAATCACGGTAGACCTTACTGGTTTTCTTCATCCATCCTATGCTTTAAACTAAGAATGAATCAATACACTAGGAGCCATTAGCAAGTTATTCAAAACTATCATGGCAAGGATCTAACTCAAGGATGACTAAAATAGGACAAAGAAGTATGCAGCAGGTTACACCAGAAAATAATTGAAGTGAGGAAGCATGAGGTTTTTTTTCTCTTAGTATACCTACTTCCTAGCACTTTTACAATGAGTCATTGAACTTCCCCCAAAATCAGTTTACTTTTTTGTAAAAGGGCAGAAGCAGTACAATATGGTAGAGAAAACACTGGCTCTGATCCTCCTTTGACACTATTTGACTTTGGGACAAAATGGGCCTCTTGACCCATTTGGCCTTCAGTTTCCTCATGTGTAAAGTGAATAGTTTGAATTGAATGACTCAATGGTCCCTAGTTCTATTATCCTATGTGTGTGTGAATAAGAAAAAAAGAGAATTAGGGAAGATAGAAAATAGTCAAAGATGAAGGATATAATAGGAAAAATAGATAGTAAACATTCAAATGAAATGCAGTTTTTACTATGAATATTATTCAACTTGGATGGCAGAAAATGGAGAATTATTTTTCAAAAAATTTAGGAACTTTTAAGAGAGAAAATGTGTTTCCAAAAGGAATCATAAAAATAATGAATCACTTAAAAGACACAAGTGGTAAGAATGAATAATTTCGCCTTTGAGGAAGAATGAATGACTTCACTTTAAGTTTAATTGATACTCGGTGTTTTAATTTATACTCTCTTATATCAGTGAATTTAAAAAAAAACACACCTTTAAGGGATATTATTTAACATTCCTAAGAAAAATGCTATGTCCTTGATTTACTAAATAGTTCTTTAACAAAGGAGAGAACCTCATCACTTATGGGAAAAAATGTCCATTAAAAATAAATGAGAAGGTACCAAAAAGGTTTTCTTCCATTAGCATATATCATATTACCTGGTGATTTTAAAAAATGATACAATATAAAGCTGATTGCTAACTATTTTATTTTATAGCAATCAATGAGATTACTTTCAGTCAAAGATCACAATTACAGGGAAGCATATAGACTGCTATAATATATGTCAATGATTTCTTTTACTTACATACTAAAAATAAAATACTGTACAAGGTTAATCTTTGTTCATCAGTTTTATTGATTCAAAATCAATTGTTAGAATTATTTAAGCATTTGATTATTTAAACATCTTTGCCAGCTCATTTTCTATGTTTAAATGTGCACTTTCCTATATTATACATCAATACTGATCATACTAAGCTAATGCTAAAATAGCTATTCCATCATAGAATTAACAGTTTCTTTATTGCAACACATAATTAACTTTTTCTTCCTTAGCTGACTTTTTTATTCCTCTCTCTGAAAAACCATTCCTAAATGAGGAAAGATTGAGTTAGGGGAAACAAATGGTAGTTTTCAGATAGACATACATGCATATATGTATATATTATAGTTATGAGGGAAAACTTCAGAATTTTCATTTCAAAATTCATTTGAATTTCTGTATTAATTATTTTGAGCCTTTGTATAGCTACTGGTATGTTGTATTTCTACCCTTTAAAACTACCTATTCATTCATTCCTTTTAATTATTTATCCATTGGGAAGTGGAACTTATCACTACAAATTTGAATCACTTTCCAATTTATTGTTTTCCTTCTAATCTTGGCTACATTAATTTTATTGGAAAAAAACTTTTTTTTTAATTTAGTCTTTACATCTCACAATGATTTTTTCTCTTGTTTATTTAAAAATTCTTCTCCTATCCATAAATCTGATAAGTCATATGTTCCCAACTTCCTTATATATCTTGGAAATGAGACTATTATCAGAGAAATTTGGCAAGGTTGGGAAAAAAAAGGAAATGAAAAATGTCATTGGTGCTGTGGGAAAACAAACAGATTGATACATTGTTGGTGATGCTGTGAATCAATATAGCCTTTCTGAAAAGCAATATTGATGTACAGTATGAAAAGTTACTAAATCTTGAAAATTCTTTGACCCAATGATACCAGTACCTCAAAGAAGTTAGAGAAACATGAAAAAGATGTATATGTCCAAAATATGTGTTAGCTCTTTTGTGGTTGAAAAGAACTGCAAATTAAAAATCTGAAATGACTAAACAAATTAATGTATATAAATATAATGGAATACTATCATGCATTAAGACATAATGAAAAAGATGGTTTCAGAGAAATCTGAAAAGACTTGTATGAACTGATACAGGTTAAAGGGAGAGTGGCTTCATTTCTCAGGAGAAAATTAAGATTCAGATGAGAAGAGTTCTCACAGAGTAGCTGAAGTTTGGTTCAGACTATTCCACCGACATACATGCCTATACTCCAGATACATGACCCATTGCTAGTTTTCTATAACTTTATGCCTAACCCTCACCCTCACAGTTTCTCTTATATAATTTTGTTTTAATATTAATTTTAAAAAACCATCTTTGATGACTTTTCCATTATCAGAAAAAAACAAGGAGACACTCAATAGTAGGATTTTTTTTTATCTTAAGAGAAGTAAGTGTGACAAAAAAACAACTGATAGAATTAACAACACAGCCTCTAGATCATTTAAAGAATATTTGTGAAGATATTCCTGTCTAAAATTAAATCAGAAATTCTCTAAAAAAACCCAAAATTATAATAAAAAATCTAATTTTCCTTATACATTTTACCTATTATTACTTATTATGGTTATATAATTTTTTAATTGTCTATAAGAACTATGGCCCTAGATTATTGGACTTTAAATATAAATACTAACATCAACTAATAAAGAAGCCAGATTTGTCTTGCCCTTCTAGCTCTTGACTTAGAGAGATGTTGATCTCATCCAGGACTTTAAAAACCTTGCAAAGGCAAGTCCAATTTTTGCTTGTTCGATGAAATTGACTCCCTTTTATTCTATCATATAAAGGTTCTCATACTTCACAAAGGTATTAGGTATTCAAGTCAACATGTTATTACCTCTATTATGTACTTTTGTTTTCCGTAACTATAAAAATTATTGTCTGAGGGAATAGGGAGGACCAAATTGACCCTTTCTTGCTTTTCCCTCTCATAAAACATTCATGTACCCACAAGGATACAGGCATAGCTGGTGGACCTGGGGATTACACTCACTCCTGAATTCATGATTATACAATATTATTTATCTATAATCATTTTACAAAGATTTCATACATTATCACCTGTCTTGGAGTATACAAAAAGTTTCATCAACTAGATTATATTCAAAAAAAGAAGAAAAATAACATAAGCCTTACTTTTCCCACCTACAAAAGGAAATCTTATTTTCTTTGAAGTTCAAAAAAGATTTTGGACTCTGACCATGAGAACTAAGCATCTAGGTTTGACTGGTAGTCATCTTCTGATCCTTCAGGGAAATCAAGTCACTTTGTCTTAAAAAACTATCTGTGAGGGGGCAACTGGGTAGCTCAGTGGAATGAGAGTCAGGCCTAGAGACAGAAGGTCCTAGGTTCAAACCTGGCCTCAGCCACTTCCCAGCTGTGTGACCCTGGGCAAGTCACTTGACCCCCATTGCCCACCCTTACCAATCTTCTACCTATGAGACAATATACCGAAGTACAAGGGTTTAAAAAAAAACTATCTGTGAGATTGCTTAACATTGGGGCACTCACTTTCTCCCTTTACCCCTGACAGGCTCCTCTGCCCAAGACTATTCAGATTCTTATATGCTTTTTATGTAAAAACACATTTAGGCCCTCAGACATGCAGATTATTTGAAATTTCTTCAGGTATCCCTGAAAAGAATAGAAAATAACTGATACTGTGAACTCACAGTTCATTTAGACAAATAGAATAAAATCTAAATGAAAATAGAATTAAAAAAAAAAGATTCTAAGATGTATGGGATGCCCCAAAATATTTTGAGTACTTGGGACTGATTACTTATGTAGTCCAATAGAAAAATGTTACACTATAAACGTCCAAACCATAAGGAATTCAGAAAAAAAAACTGTTTCAACTCATTTCACAGTGAGGCAAGTAGTATAGGATTGCTGAAAACTAGAAGAAAAAAAAACATGGGTCTATAGAATCTATGGGAACAGACCCATATTCTTTTTCTTCTATTATTTGAGCTATAGATTTTGTTCATACACATGTATTTGTTTCATAGCCTTCTTTTCTGGTAGTTTTAATCTTATGTTTCATAAGAATAGATATTACTCCAAGAAAACATATAAATGTGGTCATTCTTAAAGAAATCACTTGAATGATTCTCAAAGTTATTTGCAACAGTGGTTGATATGAAGGAATCAAATACTATTCATTTCTGCAATGAAACATGTTCAGTTATATTGAAGCCCAAAAGAAAGTAAGGCTGAAAACAATAACAAAAAATGTGCCAAGAACTGAAGAATTATTGCTGCAAAATATTCTAATCTCAAGAAAACAAGCAAAATCTTTCACAGCAAACTGAAATTGGTAGAAATTATTATTGATTCCTCTGTGAAATGACAGAGTTCCTGAATTTGGAAGAATAGCAAGAAGACCAGTAAAGCAAAACAAAAGGAAGAACAGCTGCTAAAAAAGGAAAAACTTTTAATTACTTGTATGTGACAAAAATATGAAAACTATAGACTGAATAAACATAATCCTTACCAATTAAAACTTTTTCTTTCAAGTCTATATTGTAAAATTCCAGGAGAATTTGTAAGATCTGATCATTTTACCAAAATTTTAAAACATTTGAGAAAATTTGGAGAGAATTTATTTTTTTTTTCATTTCCAAGGACCTTTGAGGTCTTACTCCCTTCCTCTGAGGGAATAATAAGTAGTAATAAATATATTAATATACTCAGAAGCAAAATTGTTTCAGAATTACAGAAATCCCCCAATGGCATTGGACTATTGTTAGTAAGATCCTTTAACTCTCCATGTCATAAAAATGTAATGCATGTGAGAGAATTAGTATAAAACCTAACTGAGCTTTCTATAGCTTATAGTTTTTGCTACTTTTTTCCTGCCCTGTGTGAGGAAAAAGATAGAACAACCCCCAAAGTATGGTCAGCAGAATGGGGTTATGACAGTCCAGAAGTTTTATGACATAGTCTGATACCAAAGTTCAAGGGTGATATGTGGGTGACAGAGTTTGAAAATAATGATGACTAAGCCCAGTGTCCCAGGTCACTCAGTAGCCTCCTCTACAGAGAAAGAAAAGACAGCGAAGAGAGTTCAGCCCAATCACTGGCATCTGAAAGTGTTCTAACTTCTTTGTCAGATTTTCTCTTTCCTTCTCCCATTTCTGTTAGAAAGAAGTTTTCCATCTAAAGTTCCATTTCCTTTTAAATTGTTCCTTACTTGTTCAACAGTACTTTAATTCTAGCTTTCTCTAGATAAAAGATGAGATTAATGGTAATTGGTCTGCATGTTTGCCTTTAATTTCATTCAGACTGCAAACAGGGATGCCTTTGGCTATTGGACTAGATACAATTTAATTGGCTGGGTAGTTTCCCTTTCCAGCTTAGTTGTAGAGGCTGCCAAGGGGCTTGAGGAGATGTTATGATTTTATTAATAAGTAATATTAAGACTCTATAATTTTTTAAAACTCTCCAAATGAGCAGAGAAAAGAATTCCTGTGGATCAAGGCTATTCCTTAGGTACAGAAGAGAATTATTGTTCTTAGTTTTTATAAGGATTCAGATGAGGGTGCCTCAGGCCAGTTTCCAAAGAGAGGTCTGAGGCTAAAGATAAGAACTCAGCAAAAGCCAAGCTTCCAGGCAGAGTCAGGTGTGGTCTAGGAAGATTCAACTCTTTCCACCCCCAGAAATATATGTACATTCAACCTGCAGCTATTGAGTGAAAAGTATTCCCATTTTCAGAAAGTTGAAGAAATCAAATTCTCTCCAATACTGCTTGGCTCTATACAGGGGCTTGGTTTTGAGTGAGCCTTTGATATAGATATTCATGTACTTCAATAAAATGCATATATGATGTGTGTATGTGTATATGTCTATGTGTGTACATGCTCACATAGATGAACTTCATATGCATATGTATGACCAAGTCTGTGATTTTGTTGGCAAAGAAAAGATCTGGGGCACAAACTCCCTTTACCAAAAGAGATCAGTACCTGCTTTACAACTTGTGATTTTAGGTAGTTGCCTTGGGCAATGAGAGATTAAGTAACTAATTTAGGGCTAAACAACTAGTAAATACACCCATATGTGTGTCTATAGGATATGTGTGTACATATTTATGTAGGTATATATGTGTGCGTATAGATAGATCTATCAGTCTTCTTTTTGCCTATAGCTATCATCAAACTACCTATCATCTCTCCATCTATCCATCCATCCTTCTACCTATCAATCTATCAGTCTATCAGTCTACCTATCTATCCATCCATCTATCTTACCTATCCATCTATCAATTTATCTATCTATCTATCTATCTATCTATCTATCTATCTATCTATCTATCTATCTATCTATCTATCTATCTATCCACCTTACCTCTCCATCTATTCACCTTACCTTCCATCTATCCATCCATCCATCCATCCATCCATCCATCCATCTATCTGTCTGTCTGTCTGTCTGTCTGTCTGTCTGTCTGTCTGTCTATCTGAAGCTGAACTTCAGCTCAGGTCTTCCTGACTCTGAGGCTAACTCTATTCACTGCATGACTTCAGTTCAAGGTAACAACTCATACTGTTCTCTTAATTACCAGTACACCAGCCTTTTCTTCAAGCTAGACAATTCTTGATTTCAATTGAGAATGTGACAAGTTACTACCAGTACACCAGCCTTTTCTTCAAGCTAGACAATTCTTGATTTCAATTGAGAATGTGACAAGTTACTACCTGTCTTCTGGGGGTTTTATGACAAGTTTATTCTTACTTCTCTCTTCCTAAAGAGGAATGGTTAATTCCTTTACAGTCTGCTTTGTTGATCTGTAATGCATATCTACTTCCTCAGGATGAGTATCTTAAACCCCCTTCTTCTCTTTGGTCTCTACTCTCTAGCTCTCGGTGACTTCATCAACTCTATGAATTTAATTGTCATATCTATTCGGATAGCTTCAAAATCTATATATCCAATTCTATTGTGTCTCCTGAGCAACAAGACACTGATCACCAATTTATGGAACATTTTGAACCATCAAGTTCAGTGGATACCTCAAATTCAACATATTTGTTTTGTTTTTGTCACATCAATTCATAAGGACAGCAAAGGGCTTGCAATCTGCATTGGTGGAGGGAGTACTTCCACCTATGAAATCATAGTTCAAAAGAACTCCTTTGTATAAAGACATAACCTGGCCACTATACCAAATGTGGAATTTATCTGGTTTAAATTTTTTCTATGAACTACTTTTCTCTTACTATTCTTAGTGAAGAAGACAACCTGGAAGGGGAGAATGAATTAAAATGATGCCCGAAGCTAACTAATAATGCCAGAATAACTATGCATTCCTAAACACAGCTGGATGATTAGAGTATAGCCTCATTTTCACTTAATCTTTTTTATCCTTCAAAGAGATCATTATAATGTATGCTATTAGTAATAGCAATGCTAACCCACTACTGGGCATGAAATGGAACTTTTGTGTAGGAGGGAGACTGAGCAAAAAGATGCAGATCTATTTAAAATGAATTCAACTTCATCCAGGTAAGTACAAAAGAATTTATCTTGATTTGGTGTCTTTTTATATTAAAAATTCCTGACTTTTTTAAATTTCTGAGCATATTTACCAAATGGTTTGCTGATGCCAATAGACCTTCAGCTGAATTGCAACTTATCAGCAACAACAGCCATATGTATGTGTCTGTATACATATTTATATTCACTCCCAGGAGGAAATAGTACAAGGCATAAGTATGTATCAGGAAGTTATTATTTATGCAAAGCAACATATGTGTTATTATTTGTTTTCTAATTTAAATCGAAGATAAATCTGTCCATTTGTGCTTTTACTCAACAATTTGTGGGGGGGAGGGGAATGTGCTGCCACTAAAATCATTTTATTTGCCTCTGACTGCCAACAAAATTTGCCATCACTATAATGAAAACAGATAGGGGAACCCAAAAATCTTTAGCCTTTATGTCACAAATGTCTCTGGACAATGTCAAAATAATGCTTTGGGGTTTCAATATAATGAAGGGGCAGGCCTAATAATAAATATAAAAATGCTTTGTGACTGACTTCCAAATTGAATGCAGATATGTTTTTGAATTTTTTTATACTGCATACCATATGACTAAGTAGGAGAGAAATGTAAATATCAATTAAGAAGAGATTATGTTTAAATGCTGGGCTTTGGCAGTCATACAACATAGCCAATCATCTGGTTTTCTCTTTATCCCTTTGTATTATAAGAATTACTAGAATTTGTAGGAGAAGCAACTAGTCATCCAAATCTCATAAGATCCCTGATGTTTATCACAACTTGCTTGGATATAAGCAATTTTAAAAGATTATTCTATTTAGAGGCAATGCCTGAATAGTGGTTAATTATTGGACCTAGAAGCAGGAAGACATGAGTTCAAAAGTATCCTATCATTTTTAATATATTTTTAGCACGTATAAGTTACTTAACCTTTCTGAGAAGATGATCTCTTCTCCCCAAACTCACTTATCCTTCAATATTAATATTACTTGTACATAAAAAAATTTTAGGCAGATTAGCAGAAATTAATTTAAAATTCTAATAAGAAATATATAAAAATACTGAATTCCCATTCTACTGCTTCTAGGAAATTAAAATGAAGATGTTGAAGAGATAGGACCAAGATGGCAGAAAAGGTACACAAAACCACCTAATTTCACTAAATAATTCTCAAAATAACTATGATATAATACCTCAAAATAAATTCTAGAGCCAGAATGTGGAGTATAATCCACAAAAAGATGGGGTGGAATAATTTTCAGCACAAAACAACTTAGAAAGCTGGCACAAAAGACCTGGTGCACTGGGATGGAAGTGAAGCACAAAGCAGCACATGAAGCCAGACTCCACTTTGGCAATTGAAACAGCAACAAAGGCTTCAGGAGATCTCAACCACTGAAGGTATGGTGGGGTGGGACAACTACTCAGAAGGTGATTACAGGGTTCCCTGACTCTGGGTAACTCTTGTCACATTGCCCATAAGCAGAATCAGGTTGCAGTGAAGGGGCATGGACACAAAGTGAGGATAAGTACTAGTATACACCAGCACTTGTGGCAAGGCCACAGGGGAGGCAAGAGACCCCTTATCACAGATCCAAGGCAGAAAAGAATTTTTGTGGTTACTCACAGGCCAGGAGAGTATTAAACACAGCTATTCTTGCATCATAACATCTTGGAAGAACTGAAAACTTTAAGATCTCTAGAACTAGCTCTGAAGGCAACTACACCAAGAATCTGAATCTTGAAAAAGACCTTTTTTTTAATTAAAAGAAAAAGGCTGGGAAATGAGCACACCTAAAGAAGAGTCAACATGGAAAGTCATTTTGGTGAAAGGAAGATCAAAACCCAAATTCAGAAGAAGACAACACAAGTCAATATGCCTATTTTCAAAGCTTCCAAGAAAAATATGAATTTCTCTCAAGACCAAAAAGAATTGATGGGGAAATTCAAAAGGGATTTTATAAAAGCAAATAAGAGAGGTAAAAAATTGGGAAAAGAAATGAGTGATACAGGAAAATCTTGAATAAAAGAGTCAACAGTTTGGTAAATGAATCAGAAAAAATACAGAAGAAATTTATAGCTTAAAAAACAGAATAGGACAATTGGTAAAAGAGAAACAAAAATCCAATGAAGAAAAGAACTTTTTAAAAAGTAGGATTAATGAAATGGAAAAAGATATACAAACCTGCCCTGAAGAGAAAGGCAGAATTAGCCATATGGGAAAAGTGGTACAAAAATTCCCTGAGGGGAAAAAAAACTCTTTACAAAGTAGAATTGGTCAAATAAAAAAGGAGCTACAAAAGCTCACTCAAGAAAATCATGATTTAAAAATACAATTGGATAAGTGGAAGCTAATTACTCCATGAAACATCAAGAAACAATCCAACAAAGTAAAAATGATAAAAAAAAAATTAGAAGAAATGTAAAATATCTCATTGTAAAAATTGACTAGGAAAAATCCAGGAGAGATAAGAATTATTAGATTACCTGAATGTCAGGATCAAAAGAAAACAAAACTTAGACATCTTCTTTCAAGAAATTATGAAGGAAAACTGCTCAGATATTTTAGAATCAGAGAATAAATAGAAATGGATAGAATCCACTGATCACATCCTGAAAGAGATCCCCAAAGAACATCTCTCATGAACATTGTAGCGAAATTCCAAAATTCCAAGGTCAAGGAGAAAATATTGCAAGAAGCCAAAAAGAATTCAAATATTGTAGAGCCAAAGTCAAGATAACATGAAATTTAGCAACTTCTACAATAAAGAATTGGAGGGCCCAGAAGGCAAAGGAGCTAAGATAAACCAATAATCAATTTACCCACAAAACTGAACATAAACCTTTAGAGAAAAAATGGATATTCAATGAAATAGAGGGCTTTCAAACATTTCTGACGAAAAGACCAGAGGTTAATAGAAAACTTGACTCTTAAATAAATACAAGACTCAAGAGAAATAGGATAAGGTAAACAGAAAAGAGAAATCAAATGGTATTCAATAAGGATAATCTATTTACATACCTACATGGGAAAATAATTCTTTTAATTCCTAAGAATTTTACCATTATTCAAGCATTTAGAAGGAGTATACATAGACAGAAGGCAGGGTGTTAGTTGAATATTATGGGATGACAGAATAAAATAAGATTAAGGCATGAGAAAAAGGAATGCATTGGGAAGAAGGAGAAGGGGGAAATGGAATGGGGTAAATCATTGTACACAAAAGAGACATGAAAGAACTTTTAAACTGGTGAGGGATAAGGGTGAGGTGGGGAGAGGAGCACATAAACCTTACTCTTATTGGAATTGACTCAAAGAGGGAAGAAAATATGCAATCAAGTGGGTATAGAAATCTATCTTACTATAGGGGAAAGAAGGAAGGTAAGGTGATACACTTTACAAGTGATACAAGGGAGGGTGGACTGATAGAAAGGAGGGCAAATTGTGGACAGTGGTAGTCAGAAACTAAACAGGCAAATAGCTTGGAAAGTAATACATAGTCATCATAATGATGTTAAAAAAAGGTTTTGCAAATCTATCTAATAAAAACCTCATTTCTTAAATACATAAAGAAATGAGTTTAATATATAGGAATACAATCCATTCCTCAAATGATAAGTGGTCAAACCATATGAACAGGAAGTTCTCAGACAAAGTAATTAAAGATCTCTTTAGCTATGCAAAAATCATCCAAATTACTATTAAATAAATGCAAATTAAAACAACTCAAAGATATTACTCCCATATGTATCACATTGGCTATTATGAAAAAAAAGTGAGAAAATTTGAAGGGGGATGTGGGAAAATTAAGACACTAGTAAAATATTGGGGGAGTTGAGAAGTGATTCAAACATTATGTAGTGTAATTTGGACCTATGCTCAAAAGGCTATAAAACAGTACGTTCCCTTTAATCCATCAACACTATTACTAGGTTTGTAGCCCAAAGAGATAAAAACAACAACAGATATACTGTGGGTATGGGATAGGGAAGGGCCTACATGTACAAAAAAAATTAAAGTAGCTTTTTTTGTAAGGTCAAAGAATGGCAAATTGATGAGGATATCCAAAAAGTAGGAATGACTGAATAAGTCATAGTATATGATTGAAATGAAATACTATTGTGCTGTAAGAAATTATTAACAATAGGAGCTCAGAAAAACCTAAGAAGACTTACAGGAACTGAAGCAGAGTGAAGTGAGCAGAACCAGGAGAATACTGTGGAGTCATAGGAATACTATACAATGAAGAACTATGAATGACTTAGCTATTTTCAGGGATAAAACAATCAAAGGAATCCTGATTTAAAATGTCATCTGATGGAATCTAAATCCAGACGAAAGCAAAGCTTTTTTCATTATCTTAATTATTTTTTAGTTTGCTTCCACAAAAGGATTAATGTGGGAAAATGTTTTACATGGTTGCATAAGTAAAATGTATTTGAGATTCTTACCATTGGGGGGGGGGAGGAGGGAGGGAGAGAATCTAAGACTCAACATCATTTTTAAATGTTGAAAAGTGTTTTACATCTAATGAGGAAAAATTAAGTAAAATAAAATATTTTTCATTATATGGAATAACTCTGTGAGCTAATAGTGTAGGACAGGGAAACAATGAAGATATAAAAGGAAAGGTAACTCTGGTAGTAGAGATACCCAAAAAAGACCAAGGAATAGTAATGAATGTCATAATAGTATGATAGGATTCAAGACTTAGAGTTGGAAGAGACTTTAAATACCATCTAGTTGAATTATATTAATTTACAAATAAAGAAACTGAGACCAAAGTGCTTATGTGAGCTGCCCAGCTTAGGGGAAGTAGATACTTGGATTCCCAATACACCATTCTTTCTCTTTCACCATGTTAATAATAATAAGGAAAAGTCACAAATTTCATCTGCTAAACCTCTCAGAACTTACATTCTTCTTAATCTTTTAACTCTAAAAAAAGAATCTATTGTTTCGAATATTAGAATTATGTTCATTATTATTTATCACTAAGAATCACAATGCTTATTCTATCTACCAGTTATTTTGAATCTTAATATTCCATGAGATTCTGGGTATAGAAACAAATGGATCGACCTACTGCTGAGGGAAATTAAAATCCATAATCATATTCTTATTAATAAAAGTAATCAAAAGACTTAAGGAAGTTGGAGATGAATAGAGCCCTGGAGAAGATGAATCAAGGAATTGGTGCAGGTCAATTTATTGTACATTCAAGTACAAGAAAACCATTTCATTCCATACACAGTTTAGTTGGAGAAACTGAGAATCTTTAATATTGAGAAGAACAAAGAACAAAGGCTTGGAATTTTTGGTAATTATATCATAGGCTCCGGAACTTATCTCCTAATCCACACTTGCACTGATAGATTGTGTCAAAGAGGCTCTTCCTTTGTTTCTCCAGGACTTTATTTTTTTAACTATTAAGTGGCAGGGTTCTGTTTTGAATATTATTACTCATAAGCCTCCCCCATCCTTAACATAATTTTCAGTTGTTAGCAACTATTTAGTCAGATACAACAAACAAATATTTACTATGGTGGCATAGTTGCTACAGAAAATATCCTCCCCCAAAGTCTATGGCACACTCTCCCACAAATACATGTAGAGTTCATGAGGAAAGTGAATTCAAGCTTAAACCACACATATCAAAGGGTTACCAATTCCTAAAAGGTTTTTTTATTCCCCTCTTCATTCTACATACACCCATGCAGTTCTCTTTAGGTGTGGACTAGTCCTTCTGCTGAGTTCCATCGAAACTTGAATTTGCTTTTTCTTCGTGAAAAGGAGTATATCCTCATCTCCGGAGGAGACATTGTGGCCATCTGCTGTTATCTGATACAGCTTCTAGTTGAAATTTCTAATTCTCTGAATTCTGGTGTTCTCCCTCTTTCCCATCTCTCCACACCAAACAATCCCTTTTCAGGGGCTTACGCTACCAGAAACTCAATTTCTTGGCTCCAACTGGCTCACTATATTTATACAAACCCCATATGGAATGACTAAGTCTCCTAACCAATCTTAATAGACTTCCCCTATAATGCATTCCAATTCATCTAGTGACTTTTAAAGACATCTAGATGTATCAATGACTTCTTACTCTTGGCCTAAAGCCTATTATTGATTGATTCAACAGAAATGAATAAGCCTTGTTCATGCCTCGTGAACAATTGGATAGATATGTTCTCTAATTAAGGCACAAGAGTATAACATATCATCATTTACATTAACTGGGGTGAAAGCAATTGCCTAGGCTGACCCTTGTCTTTACGTGCACATGGAAATGCATACAAACTATAGAAACGCGAGTCTCGTAATAAAAAATGAATATATTACTGTAAAGCATGGTAAGTATAAAGTAATTTCAGAAACACTAGCAACTGGTAGAATCAAGAAATACTTCATAATATTTAAGCTAAAATTTGAAGAAATCTAACAATTCAGAGAGGTGAATGTGAGAACGGATTATATTCCCTGCTTCCACTATAATCTGAACAAAAGTATGGAGACAAGGGATAGAATGCTGCGTGTGAGGAACACTAAGCAGAATATAAAAATAGATAAAAATAGAGTTGCAAAAAATAGGAGTCCATATCCAGATCAAAGCTGATTCATAGGAAAGAATATAATTAGAGGGAAGAATAATCAAAAGCAAATTACTCCACAGGTATAATTAGAAACACTAGAAATGGAATAAGCATTTCCACTTGTGTGACCCGGTGCCCATTTATGTTCTTTGCTGGGACTTATAGGAGGATTTCCCTCAATATCTACTTCTCTTTCCAATTTTCAAATGAATGAACAATAGTGAGAGACTTTCCTCATTCTATTTTCATCACTAGGATCTTGTAAGGATTGTCCATATCCAATTCCTACATATAACTCTAGAATACATAATTACATATAACTATGGATATATACACACATAAATACATATAAAACATATGGGAAGAGAGAAGAACTGTCCCTTATCACATACCCATTCCTGAGTATATAACAACAATCTCAGTTGATATCATTTATAACTTTGGAGGGAGCACTTTTAGTTGAGTTATAAGGTCAGAAGCCAGACAGCAAGGGGTTGAAAAGTGAAACAAAAGAGAGGACTTGCACCTAACTAATATAAAAACTGGTCTCTAGATGGTGTAGTGGACAGAGAATCAGGCCTAAAGTCAGGAAAACTCATCTTCCTGAGTTCAAATCTAGTCTCAGGTACTTAGTAGCTGTGTGACGCTAGACAAACCAATTAACCCTATTTGCCTCAGTTCCTCATCTGTAAAAGAAGCTAGAAAAAAGAAATGAAAAACCACTCCAGTAGCTTTGCCAAAAAAAAAACCAAATGAGTGCACGAATAGTCAGATATGATTGAAAAATGACTGAATGGAATACAAACAAGTTTTATAGGAATATTGACTATGAAAAGAGGAGAAATAAAGATGATAGCTTGAGGAGATGTGTTAGGGTCACATGAAGGTGGTGTTTGTTACTGCTATTTTGAGGGATTTAGATGGTTAGGATATATTTATAGATAATAACAAATTATGGAAGGGAGAAATTAAATTTGTAGAGGTAGAGAACAAAGGATTTTAGAGGTGGAATAAGAGGATTTCATGGATATTAGGGAGGCATTAAGTGGTTGAAGAATGATCAGATTGCTTTTTAAAGAGCAACTTTAGAAAAAATGGTGCACGCCTATGGCTACTCGTTGAATCATAGAGCTAGAAGTCATATAATCCAAAACCCTTCAGTTAGTTAGTCTGTCATAGTATTCATTAAGCATCTACAATATGCCAGGCCCTATGCTATTTTAGAGTCAAGGAGCCTAAGGCTTAGAAATAAAGAAACTTAATTGGCTGGTACAGAAGCAAGGAAGACAGTGAGTTCCTTCTGTCTCTATTCAAAACAATAAAAAATGAAAAATAAACCTTTCTCTAAAATAATCCAAAAAGCTCACCAGATAAATCATGATAAGGAAATACAAGAAAAAGACAGAATGATATATTTTGTTTGTTTGTTTTGTTTTGTTTTCTAGCCCTGTGATCAGTATGTGGAGAATGAGAAGTTTGTGGACAGTAGGGGAAGATCTGGCCGGAACTTTAGGTTTCGGGGAACTCCAGGACAGGGAGAATTTATGGAACTGGATGATGTCCCTGACCCATCCCAGAGATTCCTCAACTTTTTGCAGATTGTGGGAACAATTGCCAACTGACAACATCGTCACCCACTTCTGTGTCAGAGATCCAGGGCAGTCTAAGGGGATCTGTGCCCTTTTTCGATGATGATCAGCTAGAAACGAGAGGATTTAGGAGCCAGAGAGTTCAACTCCCTTAAATTATAGATAAACAAAATGAGGCTAAAAGAGTTATAGCAACTTCCCCAGGGTTGGCCTGGCTAGTTGTGTCCTAAATATTATTAAAACTCAATTCTGATTCCAAAACCAGCACAATCCATTACAACACAATATCTCCTGTGATGTACTTGCTTTCAAGTCATTATTATAATATCTACCACCTGCTGCTAAGTGGAATGGGTCAAATACCTGAAACAGTGACATCTTTGAAGACAGCTATCATTTTCTTTTCAGTCTACTCTCCTTCAAGTTAATTATACTCAGGTCTTTCAATCATTCTTCACCTTGTCAGCTTCCTTAAAAGGCTAAACGTAAAAATCTCTAAAGTCTCTTATAGTTCCAACATTTTAGAATTCTAGGCTGGGTAAAGAACTGCCAACCTTGACCCTGAAAGAGAATCCATTTTTGGCATAGTTGGAAAAAGTGGTATTGATTTTTAGGGGTACTGAGACATGTCCAAAGTATCTCTATCCAAATTACCTACACAGGAAAGGTAATGAGATGTATTCCTTTTTTAAAGTCAATTACTCTCTGAGATCTTTGACTATAGCTCAAAGAGTTCAAAGAGACAAAATAGTGGCTGCTGACTTCCTAGTATGAATTAGACTATTAGGTAACTTTCAAAACAATGACAGCTATTTGAAGCCAGAACTCTTTTAGAAAATATTGTAAAAGAAAATCCAATTTTTATTTTTTTATAAAATAGTGATATCTGAATATATAACCTTAACCCCATATAGCCAATAATCAATAATACAGGGAATAATAGTGAAGAAGAGGAGAAAGTGCAAGAACCCCTTCAAGAGCAAAGGTTAGATTACCATGTATTGGATAACTTGTAAATGAAATACTTTTGCAGGCATAAGTTGGAAAAAATAGTTAATGAGATGAACTGGAGCCAACAGAGGTCTAGCAAAGCTTTGAGAATTCCTATTCCATTTTGGGATAGTTCTAGGGGAGAGACCATCTTTTTACTTACCTCAAAGCTAAGCCAGGCTTCTCTTGGCATTCAGGAATTGCTTCTAAGGCAGAATGAGCCTAAATTCTCTTGAAGGTGATAGCCCCTCAGATGATTGAAGACAGCTATTATCCTGGATCAGGCATTTACTAGCTGTGTGAGTTTTGGCAAGTCACTCTCTGCATCTCTGTTTCCACAATTATAAAGAATGAAATATAGTATAGTACAGTAAAATAAGATTTAAAAAAAACAGAGGCAGCTGGGTAGCTCAGTGGATTGAGAGTCAGATCTAGAGATGAGAGGTCCTAGGTTCAAATCTGGCCTCACACACTTCCCAGCTGTGTGACCCTGGGCAAGTCACTTGACCCCCATTGCCCACCCTTACCACTCTTCCACCTAGGAGTCAATACACAGAAGTTAAAGGTTTAAAAAATAAAATAAAAATAAATAAAAATAAAAGATTTTTTAAAACTCCTAAATTCGAAGTTAAAAAGCACTTGAGAAGTTCAGAGCCCAGCTCTGTCACTTACCAGCTAGATGATTATGGTCAAGTCAAATTCCTATGTCCCCCAAATTAGTTATGAAAACTTGCCTAATTAGGAATTTACCATTTATGTCCCTGCTAATTTTGAAATTCTGTGATTTTACTCATGAGAAAATTGAATCAAAGGGAATATAAAGTAACTTGTTTAAGGACACATGGTAAGTTAGGAGCTGAATTAAATGAACTCAAATCCACCTCCTTTAACTCCCAGTGCTGAATTCTTTCCTCTATAACAAGGGGCCATCTTATCAAAACCATCTAGCTCTAAGAGGTATGAGAAATAAAAGTAACAGGAAAGGGAAAATGGCTACTCAGTCTCCAACATGGAAGGGAAAAAAATTCAAGCAATAAATGTATCCAAATTTTACTAATGATAATGAACAAAAACAAAAGATGTGAAGTTACTATATAAGGTAAAACATATGACAATTATTTTCCTTTCTATTTATTACTTCAATATTCTGGCTACCTATGATTTGTGGTTCTCCAATATTGTGATATTGTGCTCTGTAAATAGCAACTCATTTATAAACCAAGCCAAGAACTGGTGATCATTAAAATTCCAGATACTACATTTGGCTTAATTTATTTGTATACTTCACTTTTTAATCCATCATATGGATGTTTATTACCCTATAATAAGACTGGAAGCTTTAAAAGGCTCAGGTAAAATATTGGGAGTAAAGTGAACACTTAATAGCCTTGGAACATATGCTATATTTGCTAATACTCACTCATTTGTATATCATTTTAAATACACGGCAGTTTGTTAGATAAGGACATAATATATGAAAAGTGCTTTTCTGATGGAGCTGTTGTTAGAAATTCAATCCATGAGACATGTTGCTATTCATAGCAATGGTTTAGAATACACACATTCAAGAATGAATGAATTAATGAACAAAAAAGCATTTATTAGGCTCTTACTATGTGTCAGGCACTGAACAAATAAAAACCAAGGAAATGTTATGTTCAGTCATCATCATCTGTGCCTCTAAAAAGCTTCCTTAACTAGATGTTAAGAAAAAGCCCCAAAGTCCACAAATGTTACTAAAGACATTTCATTACTCAGAGACATCACCTTTTGTCAACAACCTCCATTTCTCAAAGTATTTATCTTTTCAGGACTAGCTAAATTAACCATTTCTATAATTAGAATTGATTTCCTTAAAAACAAAGCAAATGAACAACAACAGTTCTAATTTATAGAACATTTAAAGCCCATTAAGGGGAGAAAAGAGGTACAACAGAAAGAGGGCCTGATGAGGAAGATAGGTGGTGGCTATATATAAACAATCACTATAAATGGCAAAATCATCTTAGCAGATTAGCTAAACCACACTGAGGGTATACAACAAGCCTCAAACGCATCTGTGAGTTAGGAGGATGCCTACCCCAAGTATATGAACACTTTCCCCAAAAGAATGAGAGCATAGAACAATTCGTTTCAATAAATAAAGGCAACTGAAGTAGTTGCTATGGAATACTTCAAGTATGGTCAGACATTGAAGAGGCCAAGGCATCCACTGCATCACGCCATCACCATTCCTCCTGACTTTTGTCTTGCCACTGTACTTTGATGACTCTGGAAGAGAGAGTGAGGCTGATGACTTTGTGCAGTCCAATTCACATGCAAATCATTACAATCCCTCTGTTGATATTTGTCCTTTCTAAAATGAAAGAACAGCCAGGACATCATCATATTAACTGGCCATAATCAACTTGCTGGTTGTAATTTTTTGTGAAAGGGAGAGTTTATTTGTGGTGTATGAATCCTAGGAAATGTCTCATGTGTGAAAAACAAAATATGTCAATAAAAAACTTTAATTAAAAAATTAATGCTAAATCTAGAATGGCCCAAGTTTAATTTTCATCTTTGCAACTTCACTTGTGCAAGCATGTACAACTCACTTATCCTCTGTAGGACTCAGCTGCTTCAAAGAGTTTGATTAACATACCTTTTACCTTGAAATTTATAATCCTGCAATCTTTCCTTTAATAATACTGTCTTTTATATAGTATATTATCTCCCATTTTAAAGATGAAGAAATTGAAGCTTGAAGAAGCTGAGGGAACAATTGTAATAGCCTGCAGGTTGGTCTTACAATCACTAGTCTCTTCTGATTCCAATCCATCCTGCATCCTTGAAAGTGATTTTCCAACCATTTGTCATCTCCTACTCAATAATCTCCAGTGACTCTCCATCACCTCTGAGAGTAAATAAAAATCCTCTTCTTGGTGTTCAAACCTCTTTAAAACCTCATCCCCTACCTGTACAAAATATTTGTAGCAGCTTTTTTTGTGGTATCAAAGAACTGAAAACTTAAGGGATGTCCATCAATTAGTGAATGACTGAACAAGTATAATAATATGCTTGTAATGGAGTGGATTGTAATGGAATAGTATTGTACCATAAGAAATGGCAAATAAGATAATCGCAAAAAACCTAGAAAGACTTATGTGATGCAAAGTGAGCGGAACCAGGAAAACACTGTACACAGTATTAATAATCAATAATGATCAATCGTGATGACTTAATTGTTACCAACAAGGCAAGCATCCAATACAATTCCTAGAGACTCCTGAGATGAAAAGGATATCCATCACCACAGAAAGAACAAATGTAATCCAAATGCAAATCATAACATAACATTCTTTATTTTATTTCTACCACGAATTTTTCTAGTGTAAGCAATATGTGTCTTGTTTCACAACATCAAACACATCATGGAAATATGTATTACATGATAATATATGTACAATCTACAGCATATTACCTGCTGTTTTAGGGAAGAGGTGGGGTCAGAGGGAAAGAGAGAACATAAATTCCAAAATATCAGAAAATGAATATTAAGAAATTGTGTAAATATGTTGGCATGTGATCTGGAAGAAATAAAATTTATTTTAAAAATCTAGCTACATTCTTCCATTCTGATTTTATTAAACTTTACACCTCACACTATGTACCCTGTGATCTAGTGACACTGAGCTCTTTGCTGTTCCTCAAACAAAAGACATCATCTTCCTCATCCAGGAATTTTTATTGACTGTTCTCCATTCCTGAAATATTTTCCCTCCTCATCTCCACCTTGTACATTCCTTCAAGCCCCGTATAAAATTCCACCTTCTTCCCAAAGTCTTTCTCAATGTTTTACTTCTACTGCCTTCCCTGTGTTGATCATTTCCTATTTTATCTTGTACATATCTTATTTTGGCATATTTTTATATATTGTCTCCCCCCATTAGCTTGCTGGTTCCTCCAGGACAGCACTGTATTTTGCCTTTCTTTGTGTCTCCAGAATTTTCACAATTCCTGGAGCATATTAACTGCTTAATAAATGTTTATTGACTGACTGCCTAGGAGGTTTGCCCAAGGTCTCAACACTAGTATGTGGCAGAAACTAGGATGAAAAACAAACTTTTAAGATGCTTAGTTCAGTATACTTCCTCTAAGCCAAAATGGTTCTAAGTATGTCAAAAACTATTTACCTGTCAAAGAAAGGAGTTAAACAGTCATTTACCAAGTGCCTATGATGTGAAAGGTATTGTAGTAGGTTTTAGGATATTATCACAGCCAACCAACATTCCACATTCTTAGTCAGCACTTCTCTCCCTCATCTAGTTCTTTTTCCTGCACTTATTTCCTTCTCTTAATATTTCATGTGTTCTATAAATAAATATATATGGATATATATAAATAAAACACATAATGAACTTTATATAAAATAATTTTTGAATGCAGAGAAGATAATTGGGAAAGGATTAGAATGAACTTCCTATTGAAGATGGCAAGTGACTGAACTTTAAAGGAAGTAAGATATGAGAAAGGAGTAAAGAGGGATTGAATTATAGGTGAAAACCATATTATAATAATTAGCTCTTTTTAAGCCTAGGAGCAATATTATAGACCTTAAGTTGCAAATGGTTTCCTCCTCCCTATCTTAGGGAGTTTATTTTAGATGAAAAATTAGGAATACAATCACAATTACTCAGAGCTCTAATTTAGGAAAATTATTTTAGCAAGATATTCAATTCTCTGGCTTGCTTTATATTTATATCTATCTCTAGTTAATCCCTGCTCTCTTTGACAATTTTTACTTCATGAGGACAATACTAAGACCAATGAGCAACCTATTTTTAGATAGTCCATATGAAAGGGCCTAAGCAAGAAATGGAAAGAAGAACATGTAAAAGGTTGAATTGACAAGTTTGGGCAACTAACTAGATAGAAGGAATGAGGGAGAAGAAATGGTTGGGGATGACTCTGAACTTATGAATTCACATTTATAAATAAAAGGCTAATGGTACTCACTATAGAAATAGGGAATTTATGTCACTGTGATGCCAAGACTGACACAAACACCTTAGATTCTTTACCTTGGTTTCCTGAAACTTCAGTAATAAATATTATCTTTCCAGATACTTAAACTGTCTCTATGGTGTTATGCCAATGAGCTCTTACTCTTACTCTTTTTAGAAGGGGAACCACTGTTTTATCTTAGATGAACATAGACAGTAAATGACAATGATTTTCTAATTTTATAGCATTGCCATTTGTTATCTCACTTGAAACTCACCACAGACTTGCAACTATAATTCCCCATTTTACAGATGAGAAGACAGAAGCTGAGAGAGCTTAAGTGATAAAAAATGAGATTTAATCTCCTGATTCTAGACTCTGAATTCTTCCTATTATACCTTTCAAATTGGGATCCCCTTTGGAGGATTTATGGGAGTCAGAGATAAGTTACACACATTAGAAAATATATCAATGTTGTAAGGGTGCTATCCTAGGAAATATCCATGTGGTTAAAACAAGGATGCTCTATACCAACAAATAGGGCTTTAGAAAATCCAGATTTCCATTAAATTCCAGACAACTTCCATTTGATTAGTTTGTCAACAAATAGTATGGTGGGTTAAAATAATATTTTTCTACCCTTAAGGTTATTACTTTGGTGTTATAGTATATATTGGACAATACTGGTCAGGGGAGAAAGTTTTGGTTTAGGCAGTTACAGGATGGCAGCTTTAGATAGATGCATTAGATTTTCATTTTCAGGAACAAAGCTAACAATGATTTTATTATTGCCTAGGTGGTAGTCAAGTGAGGGCAGTAGACTGGTAAGCAAGTAAGATGGGGAAGGTAGCATGGTACCTGCACTAGGTAGAGCCTTAGATTACTAAATAAGATGACATAAGATCTGGGGTCCATTATATATATATATACACATATACACATGCTTTACATGCATGTATATGATTTTTTCAATTCTCTGTGTATATAATGTATGTATAAATGAATATAAAGCACCTGTTGTGGTTAAAGTTTTCTTTGGAGTTATCTTATTTCCCTTTGTGTTTTTCTGACTATAAAAAATGAATAAGTACATTTCTTAAATTCCAACTCTAGGGAAAAATATCTAGGCCATTTCTACACCCTACTTCATGTTTTCTATATTTTAAGTTATTAACTTATTGTTGTTATGCTAAGTTACAATGATCCATTTTATGTATGTATATGTATATACATAGAAATACATACATATATGTATAAACACACAAATATATACATTTTTAAATTTTGTTAGTTAAAAGTAATTTATACTTCTCTTGAGGACCAAATGGCTTTAAATATATATTAACCTATATACTAAATATACTACAAAACTGAACAAGAAACAATTCCCCCAAAAGTCATCTAGTGAAGCAATGTCTTATGTTACATATCAAATTCACCATAAACAGTGTTATTTTTTTTACATTTCTCAAGATGTGTTTATGAAAGGAGATGAATAACAAATTTTCTTCCTAACCAAGTTATTTATGGAAATATGCACACATATACTTAGTATAACTAAAAAGCTGAAAAGTGAAAAGACTATGTTAAAATAAAACTATCTGTATAGGCTCACCCTCCTTTTTATAGGCATAAATTTCTAAAACAATGACAACTTGGATTGTCCATGGATGTGGAACCAGTAGGTGGTCAGCACAATTAATCATCACTAATGCATAATTCACAGTGATCAATCATGTTTGATTCTAAGACCACGCATGGTCACTCCACAGGGCATTATTAATTGTCCAGAAGCTTGGTGGAACAAGCCTTTATTTCCCATTTTAATGCACTAAGATTAGCCATCACTGACACTTGTCTCAATTTGTTTGGACTTTTAAAGTCTGAATTCAACTTGACAGGCAAGGGATTAGATTTAAATAGAGCATATGTAAATTGAATAAATATGTGCATTCACAAGTTTTTAGACTATTCTATTAAAAACTAAAGACATTACACATCATTTATCTAACCTATAAGCCTTATTAGAATATAAGTAAGGCTAGTGCTTCAAATTTTTCTTAGCATGAACTCGGTTCTATGTTCCCACAAACCTTTTTCATCCTTATCTTGCCCCACTTCTTCATCTGAAAGGAAAAGAAAGACAATCTGATTCCCATGGTCATCCATGGGAGATTTAGGATGGAACATGATAGGATATCAGATGGTGTTTCAACAGTGCAGTGTTTACCTATTATTGGTTTTCTAACTACTTAATCTCTAGAATCAATATTACTAAAAAATGGACTAAAAATAGCAGAATGCTGCTGTCAGGAAAACAAGATAATTATAGGACTTAGTTCTGAGGAACTAATACAGAGAGGCAACTTCTAGCATGCCATAATAAAGATATCCTCACACTTAGCAGATCTATATAATATGAAAATTTAGTTCCATTCCATGGAGTGATGAATAGATAATAGGAATTCTCTCCTCTTTATCTGATAGACTCCCTATATTGCTGGAGATTTGGGTTGTTAGAAGCATTACTGAAACTCATAGAGTTGCTCTGTAAAATGGGAATGGTTAGATGTTTGGTAAATGTCATTTTATATATGGGCATAAGTGATTTTTTTTAATTAGCAAATTGTCCAGGCTGCTAGTAAAATCACTCCATAACTCCGAAATGTTGTCAACATTTAAGCTTTGATGTTCATTGACTTTATGTACACATTCTAGATATAATGAAAAATTGAGAAGAAAGTACAGTATCATCATGAAAGTGACAGCTTTGGTTATGAAACTAGGCTATCTAAAATGAGAGGGGAATCTCTTTAAGATATTTTATTGGCAACAGGATAGAATGCTGGAACTGGAGTTAGGACAACCTAAGTTCAAGTTCAGTTCCAGACATTTACTGGCTGTGTGACACTGGGTAAGTCACTTAACTCCTATTTATTGTTTCTTTTCCTCTAAAACAGGGATAATAATAAGCACCTATCTTCCAAGATTTTGTAAAAAAAGTTAGGAAAAAATTTTATTTTATGAAGTGATATATAAATGCTAGCTATTATAAGTAATGTTATTATTATAATTACAAATGTTATTACTGTTAGCTTTCCTAATCCCAGGAGTAACATGTCTGAACCCAGAAGGAAAAAGTTGCTTGAAGATGAACATTATACACCCAGCTTGCTCCTTATTACCCTTAGTTTCTGATCCAATCAGTTTTTAAACTTATCTTCATATGGTTATTCAGTGGTTCAGTGCAGACTGAAATATTTTCATTTCAGTTTCCTTTTTTCAATAATCAATTCTTTCCCAATACAAATTTACCATGTTTCCCCCTCATTCTAGGAGTTCTTAAAGGAGCTAGGCTTTTTATACTTACATGTAATAAAAGTATAACTTTTTTCTACAGTGTAGAGTCTTAGAGCCATCTACACACTGAGAGGTTAAGCAATTTGTCCAAGGTCGCATAGCTAGTATGTACCTGGGAGAACTTAGGGCTTCCTAGCTCCAAGGTCAGCTCCCAGTTGACCTTGTCAAACTGGCTCTTGCCCAGTACTCACTATATTTCTTAAACTATCCCTCTTCCAATCTTCACTGCTTCTGTTGAGGGCACCAAAACTTCCAATCAATGATCTTTGACTCTTCCTTTCCACCACCACCCAACTTCCTAATCTATATAGTTACTGAATCTTGTTGATTCTACTTGAATAGATTACTTGAATCTACTATTTTTTCCTCTCCATCCATCATCTTATTTTAGACCTTCATCATTCCTTGTTGGAATACTTATTGTTTACTGCAATAACCTCCTAATTAGTCTCTGCCACCAGTATATTCTTGTGTTGATCCCCCTTATCCATCCACCAATGTTACTCACATGTTACATGTTCAGCAATATTTTCACTAATTCCCATCAAATATTAACTTTATTTCTGGGGAATTAAAGCACTTCAAAACCTGGTTCCAACATGTCTTCCCGCTATAAAGGGAAAAATAGTGACAGGAGTGAGTCCTGATAGAAGATCTATTTTTCTATCAATACTCACTCCTGGAACTAATTTATCAATCTCTTAATTAAACCCCAATATCTATTTCCCCCTTAATAAAGCCTACTTAGTACAACCAAACTGGCCTTCTAATTGTTTCTCATTCTTGTATTCAATACACCTTGCACTTGATGTCTGACCCCATATGGAATATAATTCTTTTCCATTTCTTAGAATCCCTGGTATCCTTGAGGCTTCATTGCAATCACTGTCTTTTACATGAGTTTCTTTCTGGTTCCACTAGTTAACATTGTCTCACGGTAAGGTAACTTTCTATGTGTTTGTGTATGTTCATATATTTTCATATTTTCTCCCCATTATAATATAAGCTCCTTGCGACTATTTCACTTTCCTTTCATGTTCCCAGTACCTAGCAATGTGCCTACATAGTAGAAACCCAAATACTTATTAACTGAGAAATTTTTTTTTCCAATTACTCCACTCAGAAGTCCTGATGACTATTTATAACCTCTAGAGGAAAATAAGAATGCTTACCTGTTATTTAATGTCTGTTATTTATGTCTTTGAAATATGGATGCCACATAGCTGTAACTTACCTTCCCATAATGTCCATTCCAAGCAAAACTAACATACCATAGAATATATTCTATCCTACCCTTTGTGTCTTAACTTGGGATTGGGGTTGGGGGTGGGGGGGAAGGTATCCTCCTGTGTCTAAAATGAACTCCTTCCTCACCTTCTCTTCTTAAAATCTCTAATTTGCATGAAAAAGCACTACCCAGGAGCCATCTCATTTTTTTTCATGTTTCCATAATATTTTTTGGAAAAGTACTTTCCTCTTAATACCATTGGGGTAGGTAGTATAAACATTATTGTTTCTATTTTACAGAAAACACTGAGGTACTCATTAGTTGTGACATTTCCATAACCAAATAGAGAATACATTTCTGCAAAATGATATGAACCCAGGTTGCTGACTCCAAGTTAAAATATTCATGCATTACAATTAGATCATACATACTTTCTTCAAGACCTGAGTCAGATAATTCCAAAGGATTCATGATGAAAAATGCTAACTGCAGAAAGAACTAATGAACTCTGACTGTAGATTGAAAAATACTATTTTTTTAACTTTTCTTTTTGGCCACCTCATTTTAAGAAGCCTTTCATAATCTCAAATTTTAATACTATTTCTCTCTTTAAATTATTTTGTATAATATACATAGTGCATCTCAGTAAAAGATCCTCTTAGTTCAATGATGTTTTTTATCTTTTTATTGTCTCTGCCAGCCTTGTGCCTTGTACAAAGTAGGCACTAAATAAAAGTTTGTTGACATCAATTCACATAAATTGCCACACTGATCCTTATTCTTCATTGTGTATTTCAAGACTTCATTGTTTCCTCTTAATTGTTATCAAGAACTACCACTCTTATGCTTAGCTTAGCTAATAAGATAGTAAAGTCAAAGAAAGAGATCATATAGGGATATGATTAGGGATATTGACTCTAAATAAGCACCCTAGTACAAATATCAATAATATTGAAATAGGTCTTGATCAATGACACATGTAAAACCCAGTGGAAATGTGCATTGGCTATGGGAGGAGGGTGGAGAAATATTTTTTTTAAAAAGAGATCATAGAGATATCTATTGAGTAGTGGGAAGGACTTTATTTTTCTGTATATATTCTAGATAGTTCTAGAGGTAACTTATTAGGAGCAAATATATATATATATATATTTGTATCTTCCTTTCTTCTTTCCCTTCTCATTGTTTTAACGAAGAGGTATCAAACACATGGTCCACACATGGATGGCTCACAACACTCCCAAGAGTGGCCTGAACCAAGTTAAAATGTAATTGGGAAATATTGAACAAAATAAATATACAATAAACATAGATATTACATTTTAAACTACTCTATTTCAATGTTCAACTGACAAGGATTACTTATGTACGGTTTTCTGATCTCTATTTTTATTTGAGTTTGAAATTATCAGTTTATGGTAATTTGGAGTATGTTTTTATTGCCATTGATAGTAGAATGATATAATTAATGACATTAATATCTATGTTTATCCATGGATTTTATGTTTTGTTGAATTTTAAGAATAAGAATGCTTTGAAGGATGGAAATGTTAATCTTAATTCTAGCCATTAAAACAGATACTTATCCACATACTAAATGCCTAAAAGGAAAGCATTCCTTTCCATCCAACTAATACTTCAAAAGCATTTACAGAACTGAATAATAATCATATATAATTATAATTGATATAGATTTTAAGAGCTAGGAATGCTATAATAGAAGCTAATTTGCTATTAAATTTATATGGCGATATGCTTAGATTTTTATGTTTTATATTTTGTTCTGACCATTAGAAATAATTTAAAATCTTAATAGGAATTACCACATTCTTTGTATCAAATATTACAGACACACTTTTTTGTATCTTTATGAAATAAATTCAAAAGGAAAATGTTTCCTCATTAGCCCTCATTTTATAACTGGTAAGACTTGGGTAAAATCTCCTTAAAGGTGTTCTTAATTTTCTTTTCATGGAACCCTCAAACATTCTGATGACATCTTATGGGCTCCTTTTCATAATTTTTAAAGGCACATAATAAAATACATATGATTACAAATACATATGAAACAAAGAATCTTGAAATTACAAAAATATTTAAAATATACAAGTTTACATACATTAAGAACCCCAATCTAGAGGAAGATTTTACTGCAGTAATTTTTGCCTCAATTACTTTGTGTTTATATGCTTTATGTTTATTTATTTTTAATTTCTCTGTATTTTTTCTCAGCATACTAATAGCTATACTAATTATCTCTCCTTAACCATTAAAATGTAATCTCATTGAGATTGGGTATTTCCTTATTCTTTGTTTTTGTGTCTTCAATATCTTTTACAGTGACTGTTATACTACAGGTTATACACACATATATGTATATCTATACATATATCTACATGTCTGTACAAATTGACCACTTAGCAGGTATGTTATATCAGATTTTGTAACCAGCACCTCAGCCAGGGATAATTTCCACTGCCCTGATGTTAAGTGGTTCACCAGCTAGACAAATGAGGTTGATGATTTGGATTAAGGGTGTCCCTGTGGCTAGGCTAACCTAAGTAATTCCTGCCCATGTTCCACAACCCACCACCCAGGGCCCCAAGGAGAAGTCAAGAGGTAGCTGGGTGAATGGGTGAGGTCAAGGAAATCAGAACCCCCAGGTTGGTTCTGCAGGGGTATTTATAGTCCCAGCTCCAACAGTCAGGTCTTGAGACTGGCACTTGCTGGGCCAAAGTTCCATTCCCCTAACTGCCAGGATTGCCTAGAGTAATTTTGCAAATGCAAGAGATCTTGCATAAATCCTGCATTACAATTTCTTTCAGATATGAATTGGAATGGAAACTCTCCTAACTAAAATGTTCTTTAAATCAATGGCATCAGGAATCCTTCGATGCATGCTCCCTGGTGACATATATTCCCCTCAATTTGTATGTGTACATCCTTGTTCTATATAAGTGTGCCTCTCTATTTGAAACCACCCTTTCGACTGATAGTATTTGCCCTTGTGGAAGTGAACTCCATGATTATGAGGGAAACATTTTATGTTTACTTTTTTTACTTTGCAATTTCATTGAATACTTTTTCTTTGAACTATGTCTCCTTTGGCTGATTGTTAAGCTTAAACATGCAACTGAAGATGTGTGAGCTATATATAGGCTTATTGGATGGGAAGCCAAAATACATTGAACTTAAGGTATCCATCTCTATAAGTTGCAGGTAGGGTGTCTCTAGGTGTTACGTAATTTATTATTGTTGTTTTTAATAAAAATAAACTATTCAACCAAATATTTTCAGCTAAAACTTAACAAAACTTTCTTTTTTTTAAAACACTTAACTTCTGTGTATTGGCTCCTAGGTGGAAGAGTGGTAAGGGTGGGCAATGGGGGGGGGTCAAGTGACTTGCCCAGGTTCACACAGCTGGAAAGTGTCTGAGGCTGGATTTGAACCGAGGACCTCCCATCTCTAGGCCTGACTCTTAATCCACTGAGCTACCCAGATGCCCCCTTAACAAAACTTTCTAATGTGTATCTCTACAATATTTCTGTGTTAAAAATATTTGCCATATAATTTTGAACTATGCCCAAAGAGCTCTAAAAGACTGCCTGCCTTTTGATCCAGCCATACCACTGCTGAGTTTATACCCCAAAGAGATAATAGGGAAAAAGACTTGTACAAAAATATATTTAGCTGCACTCTTTGTGTTGGCAAAAAACTGGAAAATGAGGGTTTGCCCTTCAATTGGGGAATGGTTGAATGAATTGTGGTATCTGTTGGTGATGGAATTCTATTGTGCTCAAAGGAATAATGAACTGGAGCAATTCCATGTGAACTGGAACAACCTCCAGGAATTGATGCAGAGTGAAAGGAGGAGAACAAGGAGAACCATATACACAGAGACTGTTACACTGTACAATCAAATGTAATGGATTTCTCTACTAGCCGCAATGCAATGATCCAGGACAACTCTGAGGGAGTTATGAGAAAGAATGTTTTTCACATTCAGAGGAAAAATGGTGGGAGTAGAAACACAGAAGAAAAACAACTGTCTGATCAAATAGGTTGATGGGGATATGACTGGGGATATTGACTCTAAACTATCACCCTAGAGCAAATATCAATAATATGGAAATAAGTCTTGATCAATGACACATGTAAAACCCAGTGGAATTGTGCATCGGCTATGGGAGAAGATGGGGAGAGGAGAGGGTTAGAACATGAATCCTGTAACCATGGAAAATTGTTCCAAATTAATTAAGTAAATTAAAAATTTAAAAAAAATTCCAAATAATTAACTCTCATTAAATCTCACTTTCCCACTTCTAGGTTAAAAATGATTGGCATTTGTATACCTTTGAATGAAGAAATTTATTGGGATAAACTCTCCATACAAATGAGAGAGGGAGAGAGAGAGAGAGAGAGAAAGAGAGAGAGAGAAAGAGAGAGAGATTTGGAGAATTGTGCAGGATTTTATAAGTTATTAAAGTTATAAATATCTTATTACTTTTGATCTTCACAATTACTCTATAAGGTAGACAATAAAGGGTCAGGTTTTTATTTTTTTTTATCCCGAAATGTGATTTCATTAAAATAAGGAACTCTCAATTAGAAAATTTCATCTCTTAAATTAATATAGATAACTTTTCTTAAAGTCTTGCAGAATTTCCTAAGGTCTAGAGAGGTCAAGATACTTGCTGAGAGTCCCAGCGCCAGAATGTCTCAAGGATGGAATTTGAAACCAACTCATCTTCACTCTGAGGACTGTTCTCTGTCTTCTTTATATCACGTTGTCTACCTATTGTGATCTTATACTAAATAAGTAGAATAATAATATTGCTATTATTTATGTTTTGAAATTTTCATCTTTTATATCTCCTATATAATATTCTTTTAGAATATATATAAATCAAGATTTATCTAAAGCTTCTATTATAGTGGAAAGTTAGAAATACTATAAGCTTTTTTAGTATCCTGGGTTCAAATCTGACCTCACACACTTACTAGTTGTATTACCCTGGGCAAGTCACTTAACCCTGTTTGCTTCAGTTTCCTCATCTTCAAAATGAGCTAGAGAAAGAAATAGCAAAATGCTCCAGTATCTTTGCCAAGAAAACCCAAAAGAGGGTTATGAAGAGTCAGAATATAACTGAAAAATGACTGGATACCAACAAATTATTATTACGGATGAGTCTTTGTCTAAGACTAAATAAAGGAAGTATGAATCACATTCTTCATATGCAAATCAGGAGTTTTGGCAAAATATTCAAATACACCAACTTGAATAGTTCATTTTCATTCCAAGTCCCTTTGGCAGGTGTAACTATCCCACCTCCCAAGCTGCTAGTAAAGAAATCTTAGCAAGTATGGCTCACTTTTCAGTTTGTAATTTAGGATTTTTCTTTCACTCAGTGACAGCAAGATTGATTTAGCAAGAGAAAATGTAACATTTTTTGGACTTGAGATTTGTATCCTTTCCATGTTAACTGGTTATATAGTTGAACCCTTTGACCTATTTATCATTTTGAAAGAAACAGAAATGACTCTGTCAAAAGCTGTAGGTTATAAACAGCAGCACAATGCCTAAACCCTGCTGGGTTTCAAATGGTGATATATTTTTGGCATCTAATATTTATGTTCATTTCAACTTGTGCATTCATTTTTTCATTTTCAATGCCCTTGGTGATGATAGAAATTAGTTTTATTATAGATTCCTTTAAAGAAAACCAGGCTCGGAGAAAATTGAGAGAGTAGTAAAGTCACAGGAATGCATGGAATCCAAAAGGATATGTCCAAAAAGTAGAGTCTAGTATTTCTTGTTAAACTATATTAATTCATAATGGTTTCTTGGGTAAAGTACTTATAAGTTACTTGCTCTAATATACTCTTTAAGTATACAGGACTGTGTACAAAAATTGATATTTCAAGCCCATTTTCAAGTTGTCAGTGCTATAGAGGCACTATAGGAAAATCAAAATAATATATATTTTTTAAAAAGCAATGGCTGTTTTTGCAGACACACATGCACATAAACAGGGTCCCAGAACAAAACTTTTAAATAAATTTTAATCCTACAATTCCTACATATTATTCTCATCTTATGCTTAATCCTTTATGGAGGTGATAGTGAGTAGTACATAGGATTTAGGAAGATCTGACTTAATATTTGTCTCAGACCCTCTGTAGCTGAATAATCCTGGGCAAGTCCACATAATCACTCAAGGCCTCAGTATCCTCAACTGTAATAGGATTATATTAATAATATTTCCTTCCCAGAACTATTTTGAAGATAAAATGAATTAACATATGTAAAACACTTTGCAAAACTTGGAAGTGCTATATATATATATATATGTATGTATAAATTTTCTTATTGTTTTTGTTACTATTTGGGAGAGGTGATGGAGATAGTGAGCAATATTAATTAATATAACCAATGTAGGAATTTCTTTTACTTTATTATTCATATTTGTGACAAGAATTTTGCTTTTTTATTCCATTTATTTTCAGTGCAGGGGAGGAGAGGTAGGAGGGAGAAAAAACAGATTTTTGTTGTCTGAAAAAATTATATTAAAAAAAAAGCAAGTATTTCAATTCCTACCTGAGGCTAATCTCTCCATCTCCTGAAATTATTCACCATTTTTGCTATCCATAATGAAGGAATAATAATGATAATGATAATATTAATAATAATTACGAAAGGGAATCTAATTTTCAATCTGAAAACAGTAAACTGACTTTACTTCTGCCAACAACCAGTGCCACCAATGCATTGAATGTGACAACTGGTAATCAGACCCCCAGTGTAAACTCCAACATTCATATAGACCCACCTGTGGCCAACAAAAGTCACTCCTTCCACACAGTTACAATAAGTGACATCAGCCGTCAAGCAGAAATTTGAAAAGTGTGAATGATCATGTACGTGGCTGAAGTTAGCAAGAAGGAAGCCTAATTGAGACATACTCTTATCAGTAGGTGCTCTAACAAAAGCAATTAACTTGTCCTCTAAAAAAATAGCAATATATATGTCTCTGACTTTGGTGGTCTGATTTGATTTCTGACAACAAGAATTTCTCAAAAATTTTGCAAGAGAAACTCTGCAATAAACTCGATTGTTAAGACTGATGAATTTTGTTGTTGCTTATGAAAAGTTGCTCTAGATTAAGTTAAATTTTATCTAAGAATGTGACTCTGAGGCTTGCCTTGTCTCTACCCTTGAAAAGAGTACTGGTATGACCAAAGGAAAATCATTTAACTTTCTGGACTTTGTTTTCCTCATCTGTAAAATTAGGGAGAAGGACTAGATAGTTTTGAGGTTCTTTCAACCTCTTGATCTATGATTAAAATAACATCTTGAGTGAGGGGGAATCAGTATTTGACTAAACAACATTATTTTGATTTACCTGTATATTCCTTGCCCGTTTGATCATTTTATTTTCTCTTTATAGTTGGGAAAATAGGCAGTTAAAGTTAAACTATATAGGGGCGAAAGTACAAGTGCATTTCTCCACTTGTAGAAAAAGTAATTAAACATAAGGAATTCCTAGAAATGCTAATCTCCTTCCTGAACATCATCAGGTTGAAATAGCCATTTGTCTTATATTATAATTATGGCCTTTTTGTGCCTGTGAACCTAAAAGCAAATGGTTTGACATTTCCTTCCCTAAGATGCCCTATTTGACCATTTCCATGAAACATACATTAAATTGTTTTTGGAAGACACAGATAATAATCCTGCCCTTTAGACCTGTGCTTATAGAGATAATGATTCAGGGTTGGTGATGTATTTCATCTACATGTCAAGCTTTAGTGTGTTCACTTTCTGGATACCCGAGCTTGGTGAGATTTGCTACTGTTTCTTTTCCTCATTATTGCTAGGAAAAAGAATCTGACCAGGTAGCTGACTACTGAAGCTACCCAAATACTTAACAAACGTTCAAGCCATCAATCAGAGAGCATTTGTCCATTTACAGTCATTTGAAGTTGGAGGGTAGACTAAGAAAAACACAGATGTTAGGGCTTGCTTCTCTTGAAATTAGTATTATTATAGCACTCAGTATAGTGATTTATGTGATTGGAATCATAAATCTGCTCTCAATGTAATGACCTTCCCGAAAGCTTCCTCGAAATATTCCTATAACTGTCAGATGGGAGCTGAGATTGTCCATGTTTATCTCAGTCACAAATTGAATTTCTTTGGAGAATTCTAACAAAATTGCATCTCTCCTGAATCTCAATGGGGGGAAATATCTTATGAAAGTCAGCAGCACCTGATGGATAATAATAATACAGATGTGTACAGATGTGTATTTGTGTGTGTGTGTTCTTTTCCTATGATGAATTATGTTTATTTTAGGTGAGATGTTTTCTTTTTATTAAAGTCATTAGTTGTTATGAATAATTAAGATACATTTAAATCTTCACAAGTATTGCTTTTAATTTCACACATCTTAGATTTCACCACAGGGATCTAGACTGTCAAATCTGCATATTATTAAATTAACACATATAATAATGATATAGGTCCTGATTTTAGTTAATAAGTTATTTTTTCCTGGCTAGAAATATAACAGAACTTTAATACATACATTTCTTATTATCAGATCTAATAATAAGCTGATGGACTGCATAATGGTCAGATTATTGGACCTGAAGTCAAGAAAGAGAACTGAGATCAAACCAATATTAAGACCCTTGCTAACTAACTGTGTGATCCTGAGCAAGTCATTTAACTTACCCGTCTTTTTCAGTTTTCTCATCTGTAAATGAGAATAAGAATATCTAAATCTGAAAGTTGCTGTAAGAATAAAATGAGATAAAATTTGTAAAGCATGTTTCAGACCTTAGAGTTTTATTAAAATGCTAGTTATTTTCAAGGAATCATACCTTTAAACATAGAAAGGGATTTTGGAGACAATGTAGTTCAACCAACACATTTCTATAGATGAAAAATAGTTCAAGAGATAGAATTTAGATTTAGATTCTCTGATACCAGAGCCAGGCTTCTTTCTCCTGATGCTTATTGTGGTTCAATTTTGTAGTCTCCTTGTCAGAAATAGAATGCCACAGTAAATAAAGGGTCATATTTGGAGAAAGAGAGCCCTGGTTTCAAGATTTGATGGTGTTGTATAAAGGCTGCATGATTCTGGAACTATCAAATTCTAAAGAAAGTCTGCATTGGTAAAGAAAGTTTCCTCCCCAGGACTTCTGAAAACTGATGGAACAATAGCCTTAGGTCTAAGAAAGATAGATATCTTGCTTATGCCATCCTGAGTTACAAAACTATTTAAAGAGATTTAATGTAAGGAATGCAATTCCCATGATTATTTCATCTATGAACACATGTGAAGAGAAATGAAATGTATATCACATGCAATCCAGGAGAAAAGTACATTTATCATACAATCAAAGGTAGAGGAGAACTGGAATAAACTTCTGAGAAATATCATCCATTTTAATGGGAATTTATACATGTTCAGCAAATTAAAGGACCCATAGATAAAATATTCTAAAAGCCTGGGACACCCTCAGAAATACAGATAATTCCAACAAGAGTGGTATCTTTTCTCTAAATCTACTGGACTCTAAATTCCACTTGCCCTAAATTTAGACATAAAGCTTTTCTTTTTATTTTTTTTTTTGGTTTATTTATGCTGTAAGAAAAAAGAATGTCATCTTTGTTGATTAATACTCTGACTTCAATCTGAATTGAAAATATTCTTCATTTTTAGCATTACAGAATAAAATGGATGGGAAAATAGAAACAAATGAAGATTACTCATGCAAAATGTATGTCAGGGTGGCAATAGTTTTGATTCATGGTGTTTTGAAAAACTGGCAAATGTTTTCCAGTTGCAATCAGAGTGAATACTTCTACACTCTCTGCACTCAAAAGGTGTTGCTTCTTATATGAATTTCAGCTTTACTTAAAATGTAGTCCTAAGTGGAAATTTTAAAATAACATTTGACTTTAAGATTATAGTTTTTGAAAGACAATTTTAACAGAAATGGCTCACCCTAAAAGGTTATGAAGCATACCATGAAGTTAGACATCCTTCAGGCTCTATAGTAGATTAAATCAAGGGAGCATGGACCAATAATGAGGTACAAAAGAGTGATCTCCAGTTTTCTATTGTCAAGAAATTAAAACAATTTTATGAAGTCAGGTTTTTTTAGTTAATAAGCTATTATTTTCTGTAATGCTTATTTTATCTAACTTGTATTTAATTTTATTTTTCAAATAACAGACATCACTTTCCTCTTCTTCCCACCCACTCTCCAACTGATTAGAACAACAATAAGAAAAGGCCAGTCAGTGTGTTTAGTTAAAAGTTCATTCTGGGCAAATTAGTTTATTATAATTCCTCTGGAATTATAGTTGGTCATTGCACTGATTTGAGAACTTTCAACTTATTGTTCTGTTCCTACTCACTTCACTCAATTCCAGTCTTTTCAGATATATTTGAAATAATCCCTTTCACATTTTATTACAGTCAAATAATATTTTATTACAATTATATGCCCCAGATGGTTCAGTTATTCCCCAAACAACAAGATTTCCCCCTTAGGATTCAGAACTTTATCAGTACAAAAAGAGCTGGTATAAATATTCTTTTATATGTGTATCATTTTCCTTTTTCCTTGGCCTCTGAGATATAGGCCTAATGATAGTATATATGGGTCAAAAGTAAAACAAAGCATAGAGATTTGAGAAGGGGAAAGGGATATATTCCCAAATTCCTTTCTAGAATGGTTGAACTAATTCACTGCTCTACCAGCAAAGTGGCTGTTTTCTCATAGCATCTCCAATATTAATAATTTTCCATTTGTGTCATCATTTCCAATCTGAGGCATGTAAAAGATAGAAAGTCAGTTCTTTATTGTCCATTTATATAATAGTTAATGCTTTTTAGTGTATTTTTTCTTTCTTATTGATCTCGATAGGGAAGATACCTCATTTGAGGAATGCCAGTTCATATTTTTAACTGTTTATCAATTTGAGAATGTCTCTTTCTCAGAAATCAAGTTATTATTGTAATTGTAAAGTGATATATGATTTAAGCTTTAAGAGATATTTTTCTGACTTTTAGCCAATATGCAAATTTTCAGAAATCCATTTCTCTACCAATTTCTCAAAGTTTTGAAATTGAAGTTAAAATTTTTATCATTTTTAAATATATTTAGCATCCAAAGAAAACAGACTTTTTCATCAAGAAATGTAAAGCTGTATTAACATAGGACTTCAACAAGGCAGGAAAACTAGAAATTCTGATTAAATCTAACTTACTCTTTCCTAATACCTTAAAAATATTTTTTTCAAAACCAGTAAAATAACAAAAAATTAAGAGGGGAAGGAAAAACTGATTTCAGTTTAACTCCTTAATGTGACATAAAGAAGGGGGAGGTGCAAAATGGGTCATGCTATTGTTGCCATCTTTTTCCTGCATACTATACAGCCCTAGAAAGCAACAGATAGAGGGGGAAAAGAGTTAAGTAATTCCAATGGAATAGACAGTCATGAATTACTTTTGTAGACCAATCAGCCATCTACCACATTTATTAATTCCCTATTATCTGTCTCTAGAAGGCCCTACACTATCTTTTCCATCTGTAGTAGCTCTAGTGTCAATAGATGTTTGGAACTAACTTCAAGTGAAGAGGACAATCAAAAGAAACATATTGGCCACCAAAGGATCTACTACAACTCCTATATTGGCTTCTCTGTAATTTAAATGAAATATGAAGTTGACCTTGAAAATAGGGTAAAATGACAAAATCCTGATTATTATCTTTCAAAAAATTATTTACAATCACCCTAAAAGCAATATGCATATGGATGGAATCTATTGGGAAAAAAGAAAACAATCAATGGAAGAACCAAATGGGGGAATAAAGATAAGGATTCTCCTGAACTCACAAATTCCCATCAAAATAATGTTAAAATAACATTTAAAAACAAATTCCAGAATGGCAGAGCCAACAAAAGGATAGAATAAAGTAAATTTAAGTCCAAAGGCAATTGAGAAAATCAGGAAAGAAGTTCTGAGTGGTGCACAGTCCAATACAGGCTGCACTACCCCAGACCCAGCAAGCCAGCAGTAGGTTTTAGGGGTGAGGCTGGGCTAAATCTACAGCTGCGGCTTCTAGAATCCTCAGCCCACAGACTATGAAGGGGGTCAGACAACTGGTCAGAAGTAGATTACACAGGACTATTTGCTGACATTGGAATAGGACTCTGTTGCATTGCCCTTCTACAGTTACTGTTCAAAGTTCCACAACAAAGAGGAGATTTAGCAGGAGCAAGGATCTGGTCACAATTCTAGGATGGAAAAAAGTGGTCATGGTTTCTCACTGAGCAAGAAGCAAGTTCTTGCGAACTAAAGGGAAATGGGTAAAAGCTTAGCCCCCTGTTAGATTTAGGGATCCTAATCCTTAACCTTCATTACCTTTCTTAACCTTTCCTAAAACCTTTTCCAACATTTATTAAATAGATGAGTTTTGTTTGTTTGTTTGTTTTTGTTTTGTTATTTTATATCTGTCTCCACAGTAATCCATTTCGTAGGCCCAGACAGTTACAGAGAAGTCCCCCCACTTAACATTCTTATATTAACATTCCTGGCTGTTCTTATTTGCAACATTCTTATAGATAAATTATTTTAACAATACTCTACTCCCATAGCCACTTATAGTTTAAGAGCCTCTTACTAATATTCTTGCAATGATCTTTTAATTGGTCTGCTTACTTCAAATCTATCCCCACCACACTCTATCCTTAGCACTACTGCCAAAACAGTTTTCCTTAAGGCAGCTCTGATTATATGATATCTTTTACTCAACCAGTTCCAATGGCTGGTTAATTCTAGGGCTATATATAAACCCTTCTTAGATTTTTAAAGCCCCCATAGCCTGCTATTCAAGCCTCATTAGACATGATTCCTTCCCCCATACTCTGCAATTGAGCCAACCTGTCCTTTTTTACTTACATGTGACTCTACATATCCCATCTTAATGCCTTCAAAATGAGATATTCCCAATGTGTGGAATAAGACGTCTTCACCATGATATTTTAGAATTACCTCTCTTTCTTTAATATACAATTTAAATATTGTTTTCTATAGGAAACTTTTTCTAATACCCCTGTTCATCAACTATCTCCTCTTTGTTATGTTGTGAAACAAGACACATTGCTTACACCAGAGAAAATTTCATATTGAAAATAAAGTGTTCAGACACTGTCTATTCTTTCTATTAGAATCTATTTTTAATGAAGCCTAAGATTTGTTAGTATGAGAATTTCCTACTGAGGAAACTCCCAGGATTGATTTATATTTTAAATCTGTAACTCTTAATTTTGGAGGTTGTCTGGGAGTACTGAGAGGGTGAAGGGATGAAGGTAGGAGGATTGGCAGAATGGGAGAAAGGAGAGAGGAAGGTAGAGGAAGGGAAAGGAAGTTAGAGGTCCCAGCCCCAGCAGGGGGAAATTGACCAGAGCCCTTCCAGGCTCAAATAAAATATCAGAGAGCAACTTTAGGGTTTTATTTTTATTAGAAAGGGAAAGGTTTAGGGAAAACTAGGAGGTAGATAGAAAGGGGGAAAGGCGCCAGAGAAAGCTCAGGATCCAAGAGCCTTCCAGCTCCAGAGCAGACCCTCCAGACTAGAGAGAGCTCCAAGATAGAGAGAGAGAAAAGGTGCCAAACTCTGTCTTTTATACTTTCTCCAACACCTCCCACAAAAGAAGTGGGAATTATCAGGGAAAGTTGGATAAGGGAATCCTGGGAGTTGTAGTCTACCAAGCTTACAATAATTTCAAATGACACAGTGACTTGTACACAGGTACATAACCACTGTGCATAAAGACAAGAAATTTGAACCAAAGCCTTTCTGATTCCAAGACCAGTTTTCTATTCACCCCACCATCATGCCTTAAACAATAGCAATGTTAAATCTTTGCCAACAGGTGGTGTAGGTTTTAGGTAATTAAAGGATAGGTTAATGATTGAATGTCTAAGACAATAATAGCAGTAGTTTCTAGGGGACTTTAATATGCCTTTCTTGTAACTCTCCATCTCTGATATTTGAACCTTTATATTGGCCATTCTAAATGTGTGTAATTTCCTCATTTCCTTTCACTAACTCACCAGACCCCTATCTTTCTTCAGTGTACAATGTAAAGCATCTTCTACATGAAATTTTTTACTTATGCCCTTATCACTCAATGACTAGTAGGATCCCACCTTTTATTTTTATTTATCTCTTTATACTTAAAATATATTTAGAACTGTATTTATTTTTTTATTTTCATTTAGAATATTTTTCCATGATTACATGATTCATGATCCCCCCCACTCCCTGCATTCTCCTCCCCCTCCACTGGCTTATTCATGTGTCATTGTTCAAAACTTATTTCTATATTTTTCATATTTACAGTGGAGCAATTCTTTAACACCAAAACCCTAATCACATCCCTATCACATTATGTTGTCAATCATATATTTTTCTAATGCATTTCTCATTCCACAGTTCTTTCTCTGATGTGGATAGCGTTCTTTCTCCTAAGTTCCTCTGGATTGTCCTGGGTCATTGCATTGATACTGGTAGAAAACATTACATTGGACTGTGCCATAATGTATCAGTCTCTGTGTACAGTGTTTTCCTGGTTCTCTTCCTTTTGCTCTGCATAAATTACTGGAAGTTATTACAGTTCACATGGAGTACCTCCATTTCTTTATTCCTTTCAGCACAATAATATTCCATCATCAACATATGCCACAATTTATTCAACCATTCCCCAATCGATGGACATATCCTTATTTTCCAATTTTTTGTCACTAGAAAGAGTGTGGCTGGGTTAAGATGGCAGCAGAGTAAAAAGCAGCTGCTTAACCTCTCCTAACCTAAACATATAGGACTCCTCAAGAAGACATAAAAACAAATCCAGAGGAATGAAGGGACTCCACAACAGGGCACAGCATTGAAGGTATGTGGAATTGGGGCAATAAGGGGGTGAAATAGCTCTCACTAAAACACAAGCTGAGCAACTCCCTCCCACACCCCACACCAACTACAGTGCCAAACCCAGAGCACAAGAGCTAGAGCAAGCTTGGGGCACCCAATAAGTCCTTGGCAGCTACCTGGGGGCGCCAGGGCCTGTTCTTGAAAGCAGCAAGACTTAAGATCCCAAGAAGCTAAATAACGCATGGACTTTGAACACAGATCCTGAGGGCAGGCGCAAGCACAGGCTCTTGAATCCATGGATCCTGAGCACAGGAAGGAGTGGTCTCAGATCCTGAGCACAAGAGTGGACCTTGAGTGAGAACCCAGTGCAGAGGGGTGCACAACTATGGAAATAGTTCCCTGAAACTGTTAAAAGAGCCTCTGACAGAGGAACAATCAAGGGGAACACCAGGAGGCTTGACCCTGAGAACAACTAGATCTGAGACTTCAGGAGCCTAGAGAGCTCAAACAGGTGTGAGGATAAACCTGAGAGGACACAGGGCTAACAATGGCAAGCCAGAGACAATAACCAAAAAAGAGAAAGATCATCAAGAAGAAATATGTAACACTCAACAACTTTTACACGGAGAAAATCTAGACAACAGAGCAAACAGCAGAGGAGAACAAACAAGTAATCACATCCAAACCTTCCCAAAATAATGAAAAAGGGCCACAAGCTATTGAAGAATTCAAATCTGAGAAGATGAGAAAGATGGAAGAGATCTGGCAAGAAAATAACAGTAGTTTAAAAGGCAAAATTTCACAATTGAAAACTGAGGCAAGTCAATTGAAGCCGAGAAATGACCAGATTGAAAAGGAAAACAAAAAGATTATAGCCAAAAACCAACAGATTATAACTGAAAACCAGTCCCTGAAGGCTAGAATTGAGCAATTTAGAAGCTAATGATCTCTCAAGACAGCAAGAACAAATAAAACAAAGTCAAAAGACTGATAAAATAGAAGGAAACAAGAAATATCTCAATGAGAAACTGACAGATCAAGAAAACAGAGCTAGAAGAGACAATTTGAGAATCATTGGTCATCCTGAAAAAGCAGGAATTCATACAAATTTGGACTCCATACTAAAAGAAATTATTCAGCAAAATTGCCCTGAAGTTCTACAACAAGAGGGCAATATAAACATTGAAAGGATCCATAGATCACCCTCTATACTAGACCCTGAAAAGACAACCCCTAGGAATATAATAGCCAAATTCAAGAGCTTCCAAGTAAAAAAAATCTTACAAGAAGCCAGAAAGAGACAATTCAAATATCAAGGAGCACAAATCAGGAACACAGGATCTGGCAGGCTCCAAGCTAAAAGACCACAAGGCTTGGAATATGATGTTCAGAAAGGCAAGAGAACTGGGTCTACAACCAAGGATCACCTACCCATCGAAACTGAATCTATACTTCCAGGGGAAAGTATGGGCATTCAACAAAATTGAAGATTTCCAAGTATTTGCACAGAAAAGACCAGGGCTAAATGGAAAGTTTGATATCCAACCACAAAAATCAAGGAAAACATAAAAAGGTAAATATGAAACAGAGGGGAAAGAAAGAAAACTTGTATTTTTTAAATTTGCCTTTTTAAGGGCTTCAATAAGATCTAATTATTTGTATTCCTATGTGGAGAAATGTTATGTATAATTCTCTGTAGTGAACTTTATTCACTATTATAGTATTCATTATTATATTGATCAGAAAAATTATACATAACGAGAGATTGGAATACTAAATGGTCTAAGATGATATGGGGGGTGGGAAAGAGGGGGGTGAATAGTAGAGGACACAAAGAGAGACTTGAATGAATAAGAAAAATAGGATAATCTATTACACATAAAGAGGGCATGGGAAGGGGAAGGAATGAATACTATTATAAGAAGGAGAGGAAGAGAACATTAAGAGGTAATATTTAAAACTTACTCTAAGTGTAATTAACCCTGAGAGGGAAGAGTAGCTATATCATCCATTGGGATATAAAACTCTATCTAACACTACTGACAAAGTCAGAAAGGATAAACCAGTAGAACAGGGGAGTGGAGAGGTCAAAAAAGGGAGGGGAGAAGAAGGGGGGAATTCATTAGGCCTTCAAAATACAAAAGAGAAGAATAATAAGGGAGGGGGTAGAAAGGGAAGTCAATCAAGGGAGGGGATAAGGGACACCTGGTCAAAGCAAACCACTGGTTTAAAAGAAAATAGTGTAAGAAGGGGTGGGTCTAGGGGAGGATACAAAAATGTCAGTGAATATACAACAGATAATTGTAAATCTGAATGTGAATGGGATGAACTTGCTCATAAAACAGAAGCAAATAGCAGAGTGGATCGAAAACGAAAATCCTACCATATGTTGTCTACAAGAAACACATATAAGGCGGGTAGACACACACAAGTTTAAGGTTAAGGGCTTGAGCAAAATCTTTTGGGTGTCAAATGAAAAAAAGAAGGCAGGATTGGCTATTATGATTTCTGACAAAGCCAAAGTAAAAATAGATATGATTTAAAAAGACAGGGAAGATCATTACATCCTGATTAAAGGCAGTATAAACAATGAGGAAATAACACTGCTCAATATATATGCACCAAATAGGATAGCATCCAAATTCATAAAGGAGAAAATGGCAGAGCTCAAGAAGGAAATAGATAGTAAAACCATAATAGTGGGATATCTAAAAATTCCTCTTTCAGATCTAGATAAATCAAACCAAAAGATAAATAAGAAAGAGGTAAGAGGGGTGAATGAAGTCCTAGAAAAATTAGATTTAATTGATATGTGGAGAAAAACAAATAAGGACAAAAAGGAATACACCTTCTTTTCAGCTGCACATGGTACATTCACAAAGATTGACCATGTAATAGGGCATAGAAACATTGCAAAAAATTGCAAAAGAGCAGAAATAATAAATGTAACCTTCTCAGATCATAATGCAATAAAAATAATAATTAGTAAGGGCACCTGGACAGGCAAATCAAAAACTAATTGGAAATTAAACAATATGACTCTCCAAAACCAAATTGTCAAAGAAGAAATCATAGAAACAATCAACAATTTCATTGAAGAGAATGACAATGATGAGACATCCTACCAAACTCTGTGGGATGCAGCCAAGGCAGTACTCAGGGGGAAATTTATATCCTTCAGTGCATATATTAACAAATTAAGGAGGGCAGAGATTAAGGAATTGGGTATGCAACTCACAGAATTAGAAAGTGAACAAATTAAAAACCTTCAGATGAAAACTAAATTAGAAATACTAAAAATTAAGGGATAAATTAATAAAATCGAAAATAAAAGAACTATTGAATTAAGAAATAAGACTAGAAACTGGTATTTTGAAAAAACAGATAAAATAGACAAAGTACTGGTCAATCTAATAAGAAAAAGGAATGAAGAAAACCAAATTGACAGTATTAAAGATGAAAAGGGAGACCTCACTTCTAATGAAGGGGAAATTAAAGCAATCATTAAGAACTACTTCACCCAATTATATGGCAATAAATATAACAATTTAGGAAATATGGATGAATATCTACAAAAATATAAATTGCCTAGATCAACAGCAGAAGAAATAGAATACCTAGCGAATCCCATATCAGAAAAAGAAATTGAACAAGCCATCAAAAAACTCCCTAAGAAAAAATCGCCAGGGCCTGATGGATTCACAAGTGAATTCTATCAGACATTCAAATAGCAACTAATCCCAATACTGCACTAATTATTTGATATAATAAGCAAAGAAGGAGTCCTACCAAATTCCTTTTATGACACAAATATGGTACTAATTCCAAAGCCAGGTAGTTCAAAATCAGAGAAAGAAAACTACAGACCAATCTCCCTAATGAACATAGATGCAAAAATCTTAAATAGAATAATAGCAAAAAGACTCCAGCAAGTAATTAAGAAGATCATCCACCATGATCAGGTGGGAATGCAATCACCAGGAATGCAAGGATTGTTCAACATTAGGAAAACCATCTGCATAATTGACCATATCAACAATCTAACAAACAAAAATCACATGATTATTTCAATAGATGCTGAAAAAGCACCCATTCTTATATAAAACCCTGGAAAGTATAGGAATAAAAGGACATTTCCTAAAAATAATAAACAGTATATACCTAAAACCATCAACAAGCATCATATGCAATGGGGATGAATTAGAAGCATTTCCAATCAAATCAGGAGTGAAACAAGGATGCCCACTATCTCCTCTATTATTTAATCTTATTCTAGAAACACTAGCAGTAGAATTTAGAGAAGAAAAAGAAATTGAAGGTATCAAAATAGGCAAGGAGGAGACTAAGCTATCACTCTTTGCAGATGAAATGATGGTCTACTTAAAAAATCCTAGAGAATCAACTAAGAAGTTTGTAGAAATAATCAACAACTTTAGCAAAGTTGCAGGATAAAAAATAAATGCACATAAATCATCAGCATTTCTATATATTTCCAACACATCACAGCAGCAAGAGGTAGAAAGAGAAACACCATTTAAAATCACTCTAGACAATATAAAATACTTGGGAATCTATCTACCAAGGCAAACACAGCAATTATATGAAAACAACTACAACTACACTTTCCAAACAAATAAAACTAGATCTAAACAATTGGAAAAACATTCATTGCTCATGGGTTGGATGAGCTAACATAATAAAAATGAACATTCTACCCTAATTAATTTACCTATTTAGCACCATACCTATCAAACTAGCAAAAAACTTTTTACTGAATTAGGAAAAACTATAACAAAGTTCATTTGGAATAATAAAAGATCAAGAATATCAAGGGAAATAATGAAAAAAATGTGAAGGAAGGGGGCCTAGCAGTACCAGATATTAAACTATACTATAAAGCAGCAGTCATCAAAACAATATAGTACTGGCTAAGAGACAAAAGGGAGGATCAGTGGAATAGACTTGGGGTAAGTGACATCAGCAAGACAGTGCATGATACACCCAAAGAGTCCAATTTTTGGGACATGAATCCACTATTTGACAAAAACCCCTGGGAAATTTGGAAAACAATATGGGAGAGATTAGGTTTATATCAACATCTCACACCCTACACCAAGATAAATTCAGAATGGGTGAATGACTTGAATATAAAGAGGGAAACTATAAATAAGTTAAGTGAACATAGAATAGTTTTCTTGTCAGATCTCTGGGAAAGAAAAGGTTTTAAAACCAAGCAAGAGTTAGAGAAAATTACAAAATGTAAAATAAATGATTTTGATTATATTAAACTAAAAAGCTTTTGTACAAACAAAAATAATGTAGTCAAAATTATAAGGGAAACAACAACTTGGGAAAAATCTTTATAACAAAAAACTCTGACAGAGGTGTAATTACTCAAATATACAAGGAGTTAAACTAATTGTATAAAAAAATCAAACCATTCTCCAACTGATAAATGGGAAAGAGACATGAATAGGCAATTCTCAGGTAAAGAAATCAAAAGTATCAACAAGCACATGAGAAAGTGTTCTAAATCTCTAATAATTAGAGAAATGCAAATCAAAACAACTTTGAGGTATCACCTCACAACTAGCAGATTGGCTAAAATGAAAGAAGGAGAGAGTAATGAATGCTAGAGAGGATGTGGCAAAACTGGGACATTAATGCATTTCTGGTGGAATTGTGAACTGATCCATCCATTCTGGCTGGCAATTTGGAACTATGCTGAAAGGGCTATAAAAGAATGCCTGCCCTTTGATCCAGCCATACCATTGTTGGGTTTGTACCCCAAAGAGATCATAGATAAACAGACTCATACGAAAATATTTATAGCTGCGCTTTTTGTAGTGGCAAAGAACTGGAAAGGTAGAAAATATCCTTCAATTGGGGAATGCTGAACAAATTGTGGTATATGCTGGTGATGGAATATTATTGCGCTAAAAGGAATAATAAACTGGAGGAGTTCCATGTGAACTGGAAAGACCTCCAGGAACTGATGCAGAGTGAAAGGAGCAGANCCTTCAATTGGGGAATGGCTGAACAAATTGTGGTATATGCTGGTGATGGAATATTATTGAGCTAAAAGGAATAATAAACTGGAGGAGTTCCAGGTGAACTGGAAAGACCTCCAGGAACTGATGCAGAGTGAAAGGAGCAGAGCCAGAAGAACATTGTACACAGAGACTGATATACTGTGGTAAAATTGAATGTAATGGACTTCTGTACCAGCAACAATGCAATGACACAAGACAGCTCTGAGGGATTTATGGTAAAGAAAGCTACCCACATTCAGAGGAAGAACTACAGGAGAGGAAACAGAAGAAAAACAACTGCTTGAACACATGGGTTGAGGCGGACATGATTGGGGATGTAGATTCAAAACTACCACTCCAATGCTACTATCAACAATTTGGAAATAGGTCTTGATCAATGACATATGTTAAAACCAGTGGAAATATGCGTCAGCATTGCGGGGGGAGCTTGCGGGGTGAAGGGGAAAGTAAGAGCATGAATTATGTAACCATGTTAACTTTTCTAAAAAATAAATATTAACAAAAAAAGTGTGACTATGAATATTTTTGTATAAGTCTTTTTCCTTATCTCTTTGTGGTACAAAATCCAGAATGGCTGGATCAAAGGGCAGTCACTAATTTAAAGCCATTTGTGCATAGTTCCAAATTCTCCTCCAGAATGGATTGACCAATTCACAACTCCACCAGTAGAGTATTAGTGTCCCAATTTTGCAACACTCCCTCCAACATTTATCTCTTTCCTTTGCTGTCATATTGTCTAATCATTTCTGTATGAGGTGACACTACATCAGAGTTGCTTTAAATTTGCATTACTCTAATCAGGAGAGATTTTAACACTTTTTCATATGTTTATTGATAGTTTTTATTTCATCCTGTGAAAACTGCCTGTTTATGTCTCTTAACCATTTGTCGATTGGGAAATGGCTTGATTTTTTTTGTAGATTTGACTTAATTCCTTATACATTTTGGAAATTAAACCTTTGTCAGAGAGTTTCATTATAAAAATGTTCTCCCAGTGTATTGTTTTCCTTCTGATTTTGGTTGCACTGGTTTTGTTTGTGCAACAACTTTTTAATTTTATGTTATCAAAGTTATTCATTTTACATTTTGCAATGTTTTCTATCTCTTTCTTGGCCTAGTATACTAATCTATGTTCACCTAATTTATTTATAAATTCATTCTCTTTATATTTACATTATTTACTCATTTTGAATTCATCTTGGTATAGGGTGGTAGATGCTGATTCTTTTTTATTTATTTTTTTGGTTTGATTTATCTAGGGCTGAGAGGGGGAAGGTTCAGATCCCCCGCTAGTATGGTCTTACTATCTATTTCCTCCTTTAGGTTCTTCAATTTTTCCTTTAGAAATCTAGATATTATACCATTTGGTACATAGATGTTTAGTAATAATGTTACCTCTTTGTTTATAGTATCTTTTAACAAAATGTAATTTCCTTCCTTATCTCTCTAATTCAGATCGAATTCTACTTTGGCTTTGTCTGGTATCATGATTGCTACTCCTACTTTTTTTTACTTTAGATGATGTATAATAAATTCTGCTGCAGCCTTTTACCTTGAATCCGTATGTGTCACCCTGTCTTAAATGTGTTTCTTATAAACATATAGTAGGATTCTGGTTTTTAATCTATTCTGCTATCCTCTTCCCTTTAAATGAGTTCATCCCATTCACATTAAGCTTTATGATTATTAACTGTGTATCACCCCTCATCTTATTATCCCTTTACATACTGCTCTATACCCTTTCACTCTATTGGTCTGAGAGGATTTTTGTGATGAAATGACTCGCTGCTGCCCTAGTTACTCCTCCATCTTGGCTTCACCCCCCAGAAGTCCACTCTAGATTTGTATAATAGGGAGAGAAACTAGATGTGTGATTTCACTATACTATAGAATGAGAAAACTCCCACTTCCAGTGTAGACCAGCTTCTGTTCTACAGTTAAGATATTGACCCATTTGTTCAGGGTAACACAGACATTTACAATTTACAATAACAGAAAAAAGGACTTGAATGAAGTTCTTTCTGCTTTTTGACAGCTATCTTTCCACAAAACTTCATCCATCTAAATGAAAATTTTAAAAAAGCTATAGTGGAAAATTAGAAATATTGGATATGAAAGATCTTTGATGAATTTTTAGTGAAGATCTTGAGAATACTTATTTGTGAGCTTTATTTACTAATGTTAATATTAAATATTGTTAAGGCAAAAAAGAACATCAAGTGAAGAATGTTTGACAATCAACATTTATTTTCAATCAATTGATAAGAATTTAAGTGCCTACTACATGCATTGCTTTGTGTTATACATGAGAGGATAAGAGAATTTTTTAAAAAAGGTAAAAAATATAGTCCCTTCTCTGAAAGATCTCACAGCCTAATGCTGGAGGCAGGAGACAGTATACAAACAGCTATGTACAAATAAGCTAACTATTGGATAGATTGCAAATAATAAACAGTTATAAACTTCCTTCACATAAGGGAGAAGTGGAAAAGATTTCTTGTAGAAGGCAAGATTCCCAAATAAAATGGGAATGTAGTAATGCAGGCCTTAAAAGAAATATCATGCCACTGAATATTTGTAGTAACATAAGAGAGAATAGAATAATGAATTGAACATATGTCTACAATAGTAAAATGAAACTAAAAATTATCAAATGAAAACTCTTCATAATAAGCACAAAAGTTTAAATCTTAAAAAATGTATTCTTGAGCTGATAATAAAACTATAATTGTTCCTTTAAAACCAATAAAACAAGCTACTGGATAAAATATTATATTTAATTATCTACCAAAAGTGAATTTTTTATTAAAATGATGAATATTAAGAATGAATACAATATACCCAGAATAAGAAAAATAATTATAAATAAATAATATAAACTCAGCAAAAAAAGTTGAATAAGTGAGTTTCCAAGTAGAAAAATATATTCTCATTCTAGATGAATTTTCTAGTAATTCTACGAAACATTTAGAGAACAAAAATGAAGAAATTTGTAAACTCTTACTTAGAGAAAATATGACCCTGACTCCTTAAAAAAAGGAATTAATAAATCAGAGAAAGAAAGGTAAAAATAACAGGATGAATTAATATTGATGTAAAATGATTTTTGTTGTTGTTTTTTTTAAACCCTTACCTTCTGTCTCAGTGTCAATACTGTGTACTGGCTCCAAGACAGAAGAGTGGTAAGGGCTAGGCAATGGGGGTCAAGTGACTTGCCCAGAGTCACACAGCTGGGAAGTGTCTATGGCCAGATTTAAACATAGGACCTCCTATCTCTAGGCCTGGCTCTCGATCCACTGAGCCACCAAGCTACCCCCTAAAATATTGTTTTTTACATGTTATTTTAATCAAATTATTATGGAGCTGTGTTATAGTACTATAAAAATTTAAATGAAGTTTCCTCATTGTAAGGAACAAAAGATCACCTATTTCAAAGGATATAATTTAAAAGTGCAAGACTAGAGGCAGAGATGTTGACAATTATTAATAAACCAATAATTGCACAAAAAATTAATAAGAACTTACAATAACTTTTTGGTATTAGTTAAAAAACAGCAAGTATATTGATGGGAATGTTTTAATAAACAAGTTTCAGTAGCAAACAACATTGTGATCCAATGTTTAAGAAACTCCAAATAATAGAATATTATATAAAATAATTTCTATTAAACTAGACCTTCTGAGGAAATTGGAAAGATATTTGGTAACTATCAGTCATGAGTAAAATGCTATACCATCCTTATCCTAAACAAGATATAGATAAATGTTCTAAGAGTAATTAATTAATTAAAAGTTGACAGACAGAAGTAACTTTAACAACGGTTGATAGACATAAGAGTAGGGTAAGGGTATAGGATCAATAATCAAACAAGGAATAGAGGAGGTTCAAAAAGTCAAAATAGATGATATGATTTCATGAAATTAAAAAAAATCTTTGAATGAATAAAATCAGTAGAACAGTAAGCAGTACAGGTTTTTAAAAGAAGAAAAACTTTATAATTTTCCTCCAATGTCTGCTTTCCAAGATAGAAAAAAAATCAACATAAGTAAATGAAACAATCTTTCTCCAATAGAAGTCATAAAAAGACATGAATAGTTTTTAAAGAAATAAGAATTAATAAATTACCATATAAAATTATTATTCAGTTGTATCTGACTCTGTGAATTCATTTAGGGTTTTCTGGGCAAAGACATTGAAATGATTTGTCATTTCCTTCTCCTATTCTTTTTTACAAATGAGGAAACTGAGGCCATAAAAGGTCAAATGACTTTCCCTGTCATACAGCTAGTACGTATTCTGAGTTTGGATTTGAACTCAGGTCCTAATAACTCCAGTCTCAGGACTCTAAGTTAAAGTGACATAGGATCAGTATGATAAGAAATTATATTTTAAAAGAAACCAGTGTCTTTTTAAAACTTTTCATTTTAGAAAAAAATTGCTTCATTAGTTTAAATTTATTTTCCTCCTTTGATATTAACTTTATATAGAGAAAATGCTTTTGTGGTATTTTAATTATAATTTTTAGAGCTCATTTAAATTCTCTTAGAGCAAAACCTACAGATTAACAAAATGCTAACAAACCCTAAGTCTTAACCATCTCCACAACTGTACTTTGATTTTTTCCCTTCTTTTTTGGTGAAGGAGACAAAATCATTATTTTAAAATTTAATTACAACCAGTTTTGCTGTCAATAATGCAAATTAGGAATCCTTTGAAAAGTTTATATCTTGGCCAAAAACTATTAACCTTGGTCAAAATGGGAATAGTAATTATAGAAGTTTTTGCAGTCAGAAAACAGAAGTCCATTTTAGAGCAAACATCTAGTCAATGTTTAAAATGATTATCACATAGGCAAAATTTCAAGTAGTTTATATAGTTAAAGTATTCATATTTAGATTCTATACTGAAATGAGAGAACTGAAAAGTTTTCAGTATAACTTGTCCAAGTGTATCAATTGTCTATGTCCCTTAGCACACGTTAAAATTTTCTTTTTAATTTTATATATTTTCATTTTAATTTACAAACCAAATACAACCTAGGTAAGTGCAGCATATTTTCATAATAAAATTTAAGATACCTCTCAGTATGAACAATACATACATACATATATATTTATATATGTGTATATATATACTCATGTATATATGTATATAGATACATGTGTATGTATATGTGTATATATGGAGAGAGGGAGGGAGGGATGGAGAGAGAGGTATGGATGGATACATGGATACATAGATGGATACATGGATAGATAGATGGATAGACACGGAGAGAGAGAAAGATAGCAGAGAAGGATCCTATCTGAAGAAAGGTGTCCAAGTCTGATGAACAGAAGCAGAATAGATATCTCTAGTCTCTTCTCCCTCCACCCTTCCACAAAGGAGAATAATTGCTACCAGGAAAGGAAATAAGAAATTAGGGCTGCAGGCCACCACTCTTCTCTCCTAAGAGGGAAAAGGGATACTGTATTAAAGTTATATCTATATTATTATAAATAATATTAGTCTAGATATAATTGCATTCCATCTAACTTCTGATCACTTAGACATTTTGGAGGTTGGGTTTGAGGTGGGGGGAAGGATTCCTAGACCTGATTCTTTTCCTACCAAATAATTCTACAATGGACACACTCAGAAAATGGCAAAGAAAACTAATTTATTCAAACTGTTGCAAAACAGCACTCCAAGAAGGAATATATAGGAGAATATATGCCAGACAATAAAGAGTGAAGGAGCTCTCCGATTGGAAGCAAGTTAATTCAGCTAAGTGGAGTCAGAATTCTGAATCTCACCCAAGGGGAAGCTCCCTAAAGTTTCTAAGGAAACAAGCTGGGAAGAGGGAAATTGTGAAGACTCCTAGATCCTTTCAGGTCTTCCCAGAAACGCTTCCCACCCCCCCAACCCCGACCCCTGCCAACAATTTTAAGTAGTGCTGGCTTCTTCCATTTTCTTTCTCAAAGCTGGAAGCCAGGAGTAGTCAAAGTCACTCAGTACTTGATGAAGATTTGAAACTTGGCCAAGGGGCTGGCCCTGAAAATTCCTGAAGGGGAATGCAAAAGGAACTGTCTCTTGTAAAGTCCCAAGAAGGACTAAGGACTGAAGCTTTCACCTCTGGACTTTGGGACAGGGGGGCAGAGAGAGAAAGATAATGATGATGATGATGATGAAAGAAAGACAGATGTATATGTGTGTATACACATATACATATATGTATTTACATGGATATAAACACATGTGCATGTATAGAAAATATACATATATGTTTTACATGATATTATTTATTTTAGAAATATAAAATTTGCTTTATGGTATTTGAAATAAAATCTTTTATTCTTCTGAAACCAAGGCAATTATCTAGTTCTATACTGATTTTTAGTTTTTAAATTTTTCATAGGCCTTTAAAAACTGTATTTTGTGTTCATAATTCAAATACAAAGACTAAGTATGAACTTAGGAGTTTTCAGAAGTACTTTATTTAATTACTAGTTTGATTGTAATTTTCAAAGGATTTTCACATCTAAAAAATAAAAAAGCATAATTTTGCTTTTGGCTCATATCATTTTGAAAAGTTAATATTTCTTCAAATTCATGTTTCTGATACTTTCAGTAGTTTAAAATTTTTCATTTCAATTTATGAATTATTTTAGAGGATACAGAATACTGCTACAAGTTATTCTGATTTTTTCCCAGAAGTCATCCTCGTCAGTGGTATATTACCTATGCTTTTCTGTCTGTAATTTTTGGTTGCTCACACAAGCTGGCCAGGAAGAAATGCAAAACTTCCCAGATTTTCCCATCTAAAATATTCCTCCTGAACAACACCTCCCCCTAACCTCAGAAAAATAAGCCACCAACCTTTTCCATTTTGTTTCAAAGAAGAGCTATCTTGATATTTATTACTACTTTGAACTTGTCTGGTTCATGGAATTGAAACTTATGTTACTCAATTGTTAAGAGATGACCTCCTTGATTTTTTTTAAATCAAATGCTAATGTTCTTATTGGTTCTCCATGTTATTTACATTTCTGTTGCAAGCAGGGTCATAAACTACTAATGACTCATCATTAACAACTGAAATTTCTAATATAGAGCTTGAAAACATGGATCTTTTCACTCTCTTTACTCACAGAGGGTTATAATGTCCAGATGTCTTTCTGTTCAAAGGCTATGATGAAAAGGAGTGGGATCTTAGGAGAAAAAATGTTCTGGGACCTTCTGGCCCCACCAGCATGGAAATCATTAAGCAAATGCAAATTATTTCATGGTAATAGTCACTGTGTTCCCAGAATAAATATTTTCAGCTTCTGTTACTGAACTAAGGTTTTTTTTTTTTTCTAGACCCTTGGAGTTCATGGCTGTCTTCGGTGAATGAGTGCTAAAATATCAATACATTTGTACTTGGCAAACAATAAACTGATTTCCTCAAGAAAGAAGTATCTATCTTCTACCAAATTTATATACTGAACTCCTTAATGATTAACCTCTTTTAAAAATACCCAACATAGTTGTGTACATACATATACATGTATGTGTGTATAGATATAGATACATACACACATACCCCCTCCTATGTCTAAGAAAAAGCATGATTTAAGCCTATTACAAATGATTAAAATAATAAGAATTGATCATAGCCCACAGAAAAATCTGCCTGGCTTTTGTTAGCTGTGTTTGATTTAGGAACTCTAAATCTACTCTTGCTTAAGAAATGTTTTTCTAGCCACCATACTCTAACAGATGATCTGAGATGGCTGACAGGAAGTTTAGAGGATGAAGCCTATAAGTTTGTACCAAGAAGCATGGCCTAGCAATGACCATACGAACATTAGAATGATATGCCCACCAGAATGTAGAGAAACTCAGGAGAAAGCAAGAAGTAGGATTAATGGAGATACAGCTCCCAGGAGAGAAGCATAATAGTGGTCAGAAGAAATCAGGTCAAGAGAAAGCAACATTATTTTACCAGTCAAGAAAGAAAGAAAGAAAGAAAGAAAGAAAGAAAGAAAGAAAGAAAGAAAGAAAGAAAGAAAGAAAGAAAGAAAGGAAGGAAGGAAGGAAGGAAGGAAGGAAGGAAGGAAGGAAGGAAGGAAGGAAGGAAGAAAGAAAGATAGATAATCTCACTGTAGCATTAAGGTATGCTCATTTTCATGTGCATGGTCACATGAGTTCATTTCATGTGTGTCCCATTCTATGTGTAATGGCCACATGTATATCTCTAATGGAATCTGTATGTTCTTGCTATTCATGGCATGTATAGACAAATAAAGCAAACACCAATAATACTTGTGTATTACTTTTCTTACTGCAGTGGTTCATTAAATGACTTTTATTTTGCTGAATCTCATGAGCCCTTGCTTGTCCTCTGGTCAAACAGTAAAAACACATCAGTAGAGGATCACGAGTGGTAGTTTTATTTTTTTTATTATTATATCAGTCTTTATTATTTTTAATCATAACAGTTGTCTGTGACAAAATAGGTATCTTAATTAATTCTGGGGAACAGAATGTATTGAAATAAATAACTTCAATCAGGAAAAAAAGACAGGGCTGAAGGAATTTTTCTGTGGGGTTGAGGGTGGGGAAATAGTCACCATACTGATGGGTGATATAATGAGCTCTGAGCTTTCCATTATTTCCAATATTCTCTAACCAAATTAGGTGCATCACCAAAAATATGTATGGCATATGTCCTATCATGTTTTACCCAAATAAGTGCTCAGTATTTACTTCTGAGTTTGGGTAGTTATTTTATTTTATTTTATTTTTTAGTTCTTGGCCATATAGGTGGTAGTTTAGTTCATCCATTCTCATCTTTAAGTTTTATGTATTATTCCCTATATTCATAATTTTTCTTAACTAAAAATTTTCTAGATTAAACTTCCTCCTGGAATTTCTGATTTCCTTTCCCCCCCCTCCTTCTGTAGCTAGAGTAAGCTCAACATCTATGCTAGTGCCTTCTCACATCTTTTACTATCAAAATTAGTTGATATAATCAATTTATTGGCTATACAGTTTCTAGTTTTGATGGGAGTTGAAGGGTAAGCAGCTGTTCTATAGATTATTTGGTAAGTTTAAAAGACTTTTAATAATTGACTTGGAGGTTTAGTATTTGTTAAATTGAACTGAAAGTTGTTTATGTAAGAAGAATTAAGACAAATTAACTATGATATCAGGAGGCTTAATAAAAAACTTTTTGGCCTGAGCATGATGATTAAAGGATTATTTTCAATCATATAGACCCTTATGAGTGGTTCAATAATTTTATTAAGATTTTAATGTAGGGGCAGCTGGGTAGCTCAGTGGATTGAGAGTCAGGCCTAGAGACGGGAGGTCCTAGGTTCAAATCCAGCCCCAGACACTTCCCAGCTGTTCGACCCTGGGCAAGTCACCCGACCCCCACTGCCCACCCTTACCATTCTTCCATCTAGGAGCCAATACACAGAAATTAAGGGTTTTAAAAAAGAAAGATTTTAATGTAATTGTTAATTCCCCCACCCCTTGTTTTTTTTTCTTTTTATAAAATAACATTAAATCCATCCTTAAATACTTACAGTGTGACTCTGGACAAGTCACTTAACCTATTGAAGTTTCATTTTTTTTCATCTGGACTATGGGGGTTGTAATAAGTAGCACCTGCTTCTAAGGTTTTTGTGAAAGTAAAATGACATGTTTGTAAGATTTTTTGCAAAACTTAAAGTGGTATAAAAATACTTGGTTTTGTTGTTATTATTATCATCATCATATTGAATATAGCAGGTTTTAGTATATTGCCAGTGATGACTCACGTGTAAGAAGTAGCCTAAAAAGAATTATAAAGGACAAAAAAGAAGAAAAGGAAATTAATTGGTCATACAAAGAAAGTAAAGGACAATAGATATATAGATAGCCCAAAGTATCTACAGAATGTTAAAATCCAGACGAGTGATAGTTTTAAATGGATATAGACCTAAAAATCATCTTGAAACTGAAGTGGGCATTTTACAGAGCCTGTGTGAGACAAGGGAAAGAACAATGGGTTTAGAGTGAAAGGGACCTTAGTTTAAATCATTGCTATCCCACTTACCACCTAGATGACCCTTGGAAAGTCATTTAATTTTGGCAGGCATCAGTTTTCCCCAACATCAAAAGAAGATTTTTTACTTGAAAACCTCATTAGACTTTTTCAGGTCAAAATTTCTGATGCTTGGAAAGAGAGGGTACTTCAGGAACCGTACATATGATATGCAGAATGATGGAGAATGATGGTGTGTTAACACTGGAAGAAAACTGAGAAATGAAGTATTTCCCTTCCTTATAGATGAACACATTCAATCCTGGAAAAGTTAAATGACTTACTCATGATGTAGCAGTCAGGAAATAGAAGAATCAGAACCCAAGCCAAATGATTTCCAGGGAAGAGTTCTTCATATTATCCTGTGCTGATCTAGGTACAAAGCAGATCTTAAGATTCACAGTATGCGGGAAACTTTCTTATCCCTCAACATGATTTCTGGCAAGACTTTTGGTATTTTACCATTATAGTTATTTTTCATGAGTTTTAAACTTATTTCTCAAGTATCTCTCACCTTCAGTTCTTAAAATGTCTTTTTTTTCCCTGCAAAGCTTATTCTCAAAAAAACACTTATTTGTAAAATATTTCTGATCCTCCCCCAAGTTTTAGTGTTTATTTTTTTCGCTACCTTTACTTCTTTTTTAAAAATTGTGACATTTCTTAAAAAAAAGATGACTTTTATAAATATGGTTTGCAAAAATTATATATATAATCTAAGGTCTGGGATACATTAAAGACAAGAAGAAGAAAGCCAGGAAAGCAGAATAGCAAGGCTCTGGAGCACCACCACATTGAATACTCTTTCATTCAGTCTCCAAGAGGGTATCCAACTTGAATTATATCTATTGACTCTGTATAGTTAGAAATATCTTGAATCCCTAAAAACTACATTATCCAAACTTCCTTTCTGTATTACCTACAATGCTTTTCCTTTTGTTTATGTTTGCATGGTCATGTTTGTATAAGTTCTGAGGCTCCACCCTTGTTCTTTCTCTTTTGCTCATGTACCTTTTTAGTTATTTTGTTAGTTAATAAAAACTTTATTAAATATAATGTTCAGCTCTTTTATATTATTTTTAATCTCCATATTTTAGTTAACCACGACAGGATTTAATACACACACACACACACACACACACACACACACACACACACACACATATATATATATTTTTTAACCCTTACCTTCCATCTTGGAGTCAATACTGTATATTGGCTCCAAGGCAGAAGAGTGGTAAGGGCTAGGCAATGGGGGTCAAGTGACTTGCCCAGGGTCACACGGCTGGGAAGTGTCTGAGGCCAGATTTGAACCTAGGACCTCCCATCTCTAGGCCTGGCTCTCAATCCACTGAGCTACCCAGCTGCCCCCTCAAATATTTTTTAAGATAGATTTTCAGTTAAGTTACTTTTTTCTCTGGCCATGCCCACCCACCTTCTTTTGCCAGCCCTGAGACCTGTCTCCTGCTACTGCTGCTGCTTCTCCAGTCCATCCTCTTAAGCCAGTGTTCTTCACCCCAACTCACCCAGTCTACAGCCTCTACTTGCCGTGACTAGACACCCCCAGGAGAACCTGCCATTCCAAGCTGCTTCTTTTTCAAGAGGATAATGTATAAAAATCTCTCCACCCAATTCCTTCCACCATCCCATGTGGGTTTACAGCCTGAGATAGCTATGTTTTAAGCTGAAGTCTTAAGCTGACTCTGAGATCCTGGCTGAGGGTTGTACCTTAGGATTTTTTCACAGAAAGGGGACTTCTCTGCTGTCTTTTTTTTTTGAGGGCAAGGAAAGCCTAAAATCAATAGATTTGAAGTCAAAGTTTCTGGAATAAGCCTGCTTTTTTTTTTTTCTCCCTTCTTTCTCCTGACTCAGAAAGCCTAGGGGTAGCCAGTTCTCTCATATGTAAATACCCTATTGTTCTCCCTCTAGAAAGTTTGCTTCTTTATGTTTACTCTGTAAACAAACCTCTATTCTGTTTCTTTTTTAGGACAAAATGCTATTTGCAAAGGATGGCCTGCTCTGCCTATACCAAGCATGTCCCATTCTGGGAGATCATTACAGACCTCTTGCTTCTGATCCTGGGGGATTTTGTGCTGATTGAATACCTTACAATTGAGAGCTTGACTAATCTTAAGATTCAGGGGAGAAATTCATTTCCTCACAACCTTTTGGTATTTTGGCCTACCCAGCCTCTGCATCTCATCCCATATGGGGGTTGTCCACACTATGCTCAGGCTCAGTGCAGAATTCTCCTCACTATGATGAAATACAGAGCTCTGACAAACAAAATCTGAATGGTTGATTTATATGGGCTAGGGGAAAGAACCTTAAAAGAAAATCTGGAAATTTCTTGCTTGCTAATCATTTTTTTAACTTCTCCCCTCCTTAATAGTAAACAAATCTATTAGAATTGGTAAAAAGGTTTTTGACTGCTTTGCCTGTACCTTATATTATAGTATCTGTACCATTTCTCTATGATTTTACTGAATACCATATCATTGTAAAAAGCCCATAAGTCTTATGCATCCTGGATTTGTCATCTCAACTATCAAGGTCACATGTTGATTATGAAGCCTTTTCTTCCTTTTTGCCTTTGTTAATTGTCACATACATGATTATGAATGGACTCTATCAAAACTGGTTACAACCTGTATGAAACTTTGGAGAATATGATGATTTAAGAATTTAAATTATAATTTTAAAGAGTCTTGAGAAATTACTTCAGTTATCTAGTAGTTTCTGAATAGATAATAGATAGATAGATATAAAATGAATAATGTTGTATTAAAAGGTAGAGAAACAAATTGAAGCTCCTACCAAAACTTTTTTATATATAAAGCAGGATGTCAAAAGAGCTCCTGCATGCATAATATTTTAACTCTTCAGTTTAATTTACTTCTACCAGAACAATCTACATTTCTCACAAAGGTTGAAAGATTTTCTATATCTGTAGATTTGTGACAAGTATAAATCAGTTCATAGGTTGTTTTTAAACATCACACGGCAAGTGGCTATATATAAACTCACGTGTATCCTATATAATAATAGGTTTGTTTGCTATTGTCAATAACTGGGCTATTGTGAATTTGATACTTAATTTGAATATGCATTATCTATTCTACTGCTATTTTATTTTTTATAAATCTGCTATTTTGTAAAAATCATTTGCACTCACATAATGGTTCATGGCAAAGTTTTAAAAAGGAAATGGATCTCATTTTTTGATGAGGAACCTTTGTATTCTACCTCTCCTTGACTAACACAGTATGTCAATGATTCTAAGCTATATATTTTTGATTTTTAAACATTTTTATTATTTTTTTCTTGTATTTGCAATATAGTTTTTGAGTACTTTGAAGTACATAAAATCAATATTAATCTTTTTTTGCAGTAATATAAGTTTAAAATATATTTGTTCTAATATTATTGTATACCCAAAAAGCTTTTAACAATAGAAATAATGCTATTGATTGTTTGAAATATTATGAGACTTTGCTTAATAATTCTGTCTGATTCCAGAAGAAGGAACAAAAAGAGCCACTCCACAGTGCTAAAGAAGCACAAAGCTAAACTGCATAGTGCCAATCAAGCACAAGGTCAAAGAGATCAATCAATCCCAGTGGAATTGATGTAATTTTGAGCCAAGACAAGAGGATTTGAACTTGTTTGGGGTTTGAGGTTGTGGCTATTTTGACTATGTCAGAGGCTGGACTTCCCCTAAGTCCCATCAGGCATCTCACTTTGGCTTCCATCCTGGCTCCTATAATCTAGTCCTTTTTCTGTCTTTTATAAGTGTGACAAACTGTCTATAGTCCTGGCTACTAATTGGGTAAGTGCACAATTACATAAGTTATTTTAATTAGGTCCTGATTAAAGGACCTGTTATAGGTTTGTTTTTCCTATTTAGATTTTTTAGACATAAGACTTTGCTATTTTATATTTCATCCACAAATTATTTTTTCTCTTTTTATTTGGACTTTTTATGATTTTAATTTCTTCTACAAATTGATTCATATATTTCAAAACTCAGCTATGCATCCCTGAGTGATCCCTGTGTTATTATCCACCTTAGGGTGGGGGACTATGTTATTGTTGTGAACTTTGATTTGAATTTAGGAAATTTTAGGATAAGAAACTTGCTACCTCCCAGAATCCAGAAGATGAACCTATTTGGAGAAGGTGTCATGAAGATGCCTACAGAGTCCATATGCTGCACCAGAAGATCCAGATTGAATTTTGGGGTGTGAAATTGAGCTAAGGGGGGTTGAGAGCATTTGTTTTGAATGTATATTTTTATGTCTACAGGGACTGCCCCAGATTGGTCTCTTGTCAATGTAGCAATCATTGGTTTGGTTTTGTTATTTTTCTCTTTTATTTCCTTTTTATCCCCAAGTTGTAATTTCCCTTTAGAAACTGTAATATTGCATCTACCTCTAGTTAAAGTTATAAGTTAGTTATGTTTAAATGATCTGCTGGGGAGACTGGTCTCCTGAAGGATCACAGGGGGGAATGTATAGTTAGAAATATCTTGAATCCCTAAAAACTACATTACTCAAACTTCCTTTCTGTATTACCTATAATTCTTTTTCTTTTGCTTATGTTTGTGTGGTCACATTTGTATAAGTTCTGAGGCTCTGTCTCATTCTTTCTCTTTTGCTCTTGGGAAAGAGCTGGTTAGTACATTTTTTGTTAGTTTATTATTAATAAAACTTTATTAAATATAATATTTAGCTCTTGTATATTAATTTTAATCTCCACAGCCCCTCTGAATATTTCTGGCCTCAAGGTCTAATAAGTTCAAAATATAAAAGATATTTCACTGGTTACTCTTAATGGCAGAAAGCTACCCTGAGTTTATTTTACTCATAGGCTTATCTTCTTCCCACAAAACTCTTGTTATACATAAAAGAAAATCATGAAAAGGAAATAATGAGTAAATATCAAATTTATTTAAACTACTTTCTTATCTAATAATTTATCTAATCAAGTAGTGAATAAATAGAAAGCAGAGAAGATTATAAAGAGTATTTGAGAGTATATATTTTATTACTTTTGTTTTAGAACATATATATATATATGTATATATATATATGTATATATATATAGTCAATAAGCGCAACTGGTCCTGTCATCAGAAAGACTCAATTTCAAATCCAGCTTCAGTCTACATACAAGCCTGAATGAGCCATCTTACCCGTTCACTTCAGGTTCCTCATCTGTAAAAGGAGGATTATATTAGCACTACCTTTCAGGGTTATTATGAAGGTAAAATGAGATATTTATAAAATTCTTTGTAAAACCTTAAGACAATATATAAATGTTAGTTATTGTTAATTATAATTATCATTACTCATTAATCTATTTGGTGAGTTATCTTAGTAGTTTATATTTCTTTGTGACAGCCAAAGCAAATGTAATCAGGGGTAAGGGAGTCAGAGGAAGAGGTTGAGATAATATAATTTTGGATATATGGAGGGAAGAGGATATCTGATAGCTTTGTGCCCAAACAGACAATATACAGGGAGTATGTTATATGGAGATAATGGAGTTCTCATTGGGATGTAAGTGATAAGAAAGTGAAAATAAAAGAACTCTAGAAGGGAACATCCTAGTTGTGACTCTGGGCAAGTGACTTAACCCCAATTTCCTAGCCCTCACTGCTCTTCTGCCCTAGAATCAATACTTAGCATTCATCCTAAGACAGGAGGTAAGGTTTTTTTTTTAAATAAATAAATAATGAACTAATTAATTAATTGATTGATTGGTTGATTAATTAATTAATTTATGCTCCAGGCATAGTACAACTACAAGCAAATGTCCAAGTGTTTCAGAGCTTCACTTTCCTTGTGCAAATGGCATATTTCACAGAGTTGTTTTAAGTGTTTGGAGAAAGTAAAATGTTCTCACTGTTGGTTTTGGAGAGGCCAGAAGCTACCATGGGAAGAGAACTTGATTTGATGCTGGAGTGACTGAAATTTGATTTCTAACTCTTGACACTTGTTGCTTGTGTCTGTGAGTGTGGATAAATTGATCAACCTCTCCGAGCTAGTTTCCTCACCTGCAAAAATTAAAACAATGCCTAAAATACTTAGCTCATGGTCCTAGCTTCAGGATCAAATGAGAAAATACATGTAGTTCTTTGCAAAGGATAAGGTATCCCTAAATTTAAGTTATTAATTTTTAATATTTTCCATTAAGTTATTCTATCATCATTTACATTATTTCCCATTCCCTGTTCTCATATCTAGTCAGTCACTGAGTTCTATAATTTTAACTCTGTTACATGTCAGTGCACATATATTTGAGGTAACCATAGTAAAAAAAATCTATTCTCTTTCACTACTCAGAAATATGAAGAATTTCAATATTGGAGAGCTTGGGAAGACAAGAAATAATAATGACAGTCAGTCGATAATCAATAAACATTTACTAAGTGTCTATTATGTGCCAATTACTGCCCTAAATAGAAAGTATAGAAAACATTATTTTGAAACAAAAGTTTCCATCTTATGAGTTGTATATTAGAAATTTTAGAAAACTAGATAGTTTTCCAGGATAAAGATTTTACATTATATGCCTACCTCTTACTATGAAATATTTGAATATAAAATGTTACTCAAGTCTTTGTTTAAATGGGGACTTGGGGTCACACTGTTATAAAAAAAAGATAGTAAATAATCTGAGTAGGTGGGTGTGAGGAAGGATAAAAGGGAATAAGGGATTATAAGGTGATTGGAGGAGGAATGAAGGTATGGGAAGGTATATAGGAGATAAGGGAATTGGGGTATGTAGGAGAGGCAGCTCAAACAGGTTTATTCCCAGAGGCTTGAGACAGAGAATCCAGGGAGGAAACCAGGGCCAGTAAGAAACCTTTCGGTTTGGCTGGAGGGTTTCTCTTGTTAGTTTCAAAGCCTCTTGTGGGAGGGGTCGAGAGGGCCCCTCCCTGCCAGTCAAACTGATGGCTGGAGGAAGTCTTGAAGGTGGGTACTTCCTGTCAAGATGGATGCCCCAGTTGTCTCAAGAAATAAAGGAAAATAATTCCTTCCTCTTGGCCCTTGTCTTAATTTTCGACACAATGACTCACCACAGGGTTTGAACAGGTAACAAGGGGATTTATTAATACCAGGGTCAGTCAGAAGGGGGAGGGGGTTCAGGATTTTCTAACTACTGCTAGGGAGAGGGGTGAGGGTGGGGGATGGGTCGCAGAGAGGTTAGACAGCTCTCCCAGTCAGGAAGATTTGACTGCCTTTTAAGTAGTCTTTATCAAACCTAGAGATAACTTATTTGAGGATACTCCAATTATCTAAAGAAACTAAAACCCACAATGTCTAATCACCAAGCCCTCCCCCTTCCAACCAGAACCCAAAGGAAATCAGGGAAGGGGAGGGATGGAGATGGTAGATCAGGGAGAGGTCCAGAGAAATGAGATAGATCCAAATTTCCCCCAAACAAAATAAGCACAGGCCAAGGCCGAAGCAATTAGGCCAAAGCTGAAAGGCCAAAGCAAAAGCCTCCAGCCACAGCGAAAGCCAGAAGGCAAAAGCCCCCCCCCCCCCCCCCCCCCCCCCNAACTGACTTTCTGAACATTCTAAGATGTTTAACTGACTTTTTGTGACCTTTAGAAATTACAGAAGCAAAAAGTTTCTGTTAGCCACCTTGCATTACAACACTTAATCTAGTTTACAACTTAGAATGCTATGATTCCAAGATAGTGTTTAAATGCTAATAGTACTCATGGAAAATCAAAATGAAGACATTTTTATCTATCACTAAATCTTGTGAAAATCATATATTCAACGTAATTTGTCATATTTCAGGGTAAAGAGTTGTCTAGACTCAGGGCTGAGAAACCTGGATTTAAGTCCTGTCTCTAAGATAATGACTACATGACCTTGGGAAAGTCTGAGCAATTCCCTAATCACTACATTTGTATGTGGAGGCATAGTGATTAGGGAATTGCTTAAGGTAGTGATGGGAAAACTACGGCCTGGATCTGGCCAGTTGGGAATGGAATCACTGGCTTAAACAGAAAAAAAAAACACCTTTACATTATGTCTTAGTATCAATTCTAAAAGAGCAGAAGCAAGGGCTAGGCAGCCAAGATAAAGTGACTTGCCCAGGGTCATACAACTAGGAAGTGTCCAACATCAGATTTGAATCCATGTCTTTCTGATTCTAGGTCTAGCATTCTATCCACTGTGCCCCAATAATTTGCCTGAAAAAGGAATGCTCTATATCAGAGAATTTACAGATTCAAACTTTGCCCACTTATTTTTATGAAATGAAAGAACACTTAAAATGTTAAGAAATTGAAATCAAGTAGTTTCAGAGGAGACATGCAGGTTCAGTACTGAAATGGGAACAGGACAAATCTACATAGAATTCAGGACTGGTGAATAGCAAGTCATAGAGAGATCCAAAGAAAAAATAAAAGTAATTCAGGCAAATTGAATAAAAATGTAAATTAGATTATTGGACTGGATCCTGGGAGTAAGATAAATACTCTAGTAGACTCTCATGTCAACTTTGACAGTAATAGTGATTAGTGTGATTTGATAATTGAAAGGAGACAGCCAAGGCAGAACCTGAAATCTTCTGCACCCAGGTCCTGTGACATATTGTTATTTGACTCAATTAGCTTAAATTACTGAGACATAAGTGAATAAAGTATATCATAAGCTATGACTCACCCAAGCACATGCCATTTGGTAGGGTAATTCAGAGTTTTGTTAACTATAAATTATGAGCTAATGGGAGTCTGTAAACAATTTTCGAGCCTAGGAAAAACACATTTTTATTTTAAAGGAAGACTAATAGTCTTAAAATGGCAGCCTCTTGTATTAGCTATGCAGATAGTAAGATATCTAATCTTGATAAATGAGCCATACCAATTTAGATACAACAGTTAACCTTAATTTCTTTAGATGAAAAATAGGGCAAGTAATTCCTACCTACCATTTAAATATTGTGACAATTTTTTAAAATTATACATATAGATCATTTCAAAATAGAAAATTTCAGATAAATATAAGATCATTTTTCACAGTTAATTATTATTTATAATGCTCCTTACATCTTAACTGGTTGGGTAAAATGAATAGATGGAAGTATTCTTATCTTTCTAGATAAGATGGATTTTTGTTGTTATTTTACAGTAATTTCAGTTGTATCTGACTCTTTGTAAGCTCATTGTGGATTTTCTTGGTAAAAATACTAAAGTGGTTTGCCATTTCCTTCTCCTACTCTTTTTTTCAGATAAGGAAAGTGAAGTAAATAGAGTTAAGTGACTAATCCAGGGACATAGAGATAGTAAACATCTGAGAGTGGATTTGAACTCAGATCTTCCTGCCATCAGGTCCAGAGCTCTATCTACTCTGCCACCTAACTGCCCCAAACTGGATTTTAGATATACATAAATATTTTAATTCCTTCACCTTGGAACCTTGATACCAACACATTTAATTTTTTTTTCATTTTACAATGTGTTCAAATAGAGGTTTCTATATTCACCCTAATGTCACCATAATTTTTAAAAATGTATCATTATATTGGTCTTGTAGCTACAAAGTGAATGTTCAGTTACCCATAAAGGAATCATGAGAGGAAACAACATTCTGGGGTAGTTATAGGGAAAGAAATGATTCTATATTTTGTTTTTGTTTGCTTCATTTCATTCTGAAAGAAGAAAGAAGGGGAAATAGACATGATATAACTTGGAGATAACATATTCAAAAGGATTTAAGGGATCATGTGGCCTGATATTCTGCCAATGACTTTGAAAAGGTAAAGGATTGAAGAAAAAAGTACATTTACATTTAATAGAGTAGAATAACTGATAATTGTAGGTATACATATGGAAGGAGGAGAAATAAACATTCAAAAAGAGAAAATAATAAAAAAGAAATTGAATAAAATTCCACTATGAAGTTGAAGTTATTCCAGCAAAAGACTGATAATGGATATGATAATGGAGCAACACCAAAAACTTATTGAATTATTCCAAATAGGGTTAGCTAAATACCTTAGAAATAAAAATAGTGACTGGAACTTTTTTTTATGCTCATAAGATTTTTTTTTATTTTTTTTATTTTTTTACTTAAACATTTATTAATATTCGTTTTTAACATGGTTACATGATTCATGCTCCTACATTCCCCTTCACACCCCTTAAACCCCTCCCACACCCATGCCGACACACATTTCCACTGGTTTTACCATGTGTCATTGATCAAGACCTATTTCCAAATTGTTGATAGTTGCATTGGTGTGGTAGTTTCGAGTCTACATCCCCAATCATGTCCGCCCCAACCCAAGCATTTAAGCAGTTGTTTTTCTTATATGTTTCCTCTCCTGCAGTCCTTCTTCTGAATGTGGGTAGCGTTCCTTTCCATAAATCCCTCAGAGCTGTCCTGTGTCATTGCATTGCTGCTGGTACAGAAGTCCATTACATTCTATTTTACCACAGTATATCAGTCTCCGTGTACAATGTTCTTCTGGCTCTTCTCCTTTTGCTCTGCATCAATTCCTGGAGGTCTTTCCAGTTCACCTGGAACTCCTCCAGTTTATTATTCCTTTGAGCACAATAGTATTCCATCACCAGCATATACCACAATTTGTTCAGCCATTTCCCAATAGAAGGGCATACCCTCCTTTACCAGTTTTTTTTTGCCACCACAAAAAACGCAGCTATAAATATTTTTGTACAAGTCTGTTTATTAATGATCTCGATGGGGTACAAACCCAACAATGGTATGGCTGGATCAAAGGGCAGGCATTTTTTAATATCCCTTTGAGCATAATTCCAATGGTTAGATCAGTTCACAATTCCACCAGCAATGCATTAATGTCCCAAATTTGCCACATCCCCTCCAGCATTCATTACTCTCAACTTCTTTCATTTTAGCCAATCTGCTAGGTGTGAGGTGATACCTCAGAGTTGTTTTGATTTGCATTTCTCTAATTATTAGAGATTTAGAACACTTTCTCATGTGCTTATTGATAATTTTGGTTTCTTTACTTGAAAATTTCCTATTCATGTCTCTTGCCCAATTATCAATTGGGGAATGGCTTGATTTTTTTATACAATTGATTTAACTCCTTGAATATTTGAGTAATTAGACCCCTGTCAGAGTTTTTGGTTATAAAGATTTTTTCCCAATTTGTTGTTTCCGTTCTGATTTTGACTACATTGTTTTTGTTTGTACAAAAGCTTTTTAGTTTAATATAATCAAAACCATTTAATTTACATTTTGTAATTTTCTCCAACTCTTGCTTGGTTTTAAAATCTTTCCTTTCCCAGAAATCTGACAAGTATACTATTCTGTGTTCACTTAGCTTATTTATAATTTATAGTTTCCCTCTTTATATTCAAGTCATTCACCCATTCTGAATTTATCTTAGTGTAGGGTGTGAGATGTTGATCTAAACCTAATCTCTCCCATACTGTTTTCCAAATTTTCCAGCAGTTTTTGTCAAATAGTGGATTCATGTCCCAAAAGTTGGGCACTGTCTTGCTGATGTCATTAACCCCAAGTCTATTCCACTGATCCTCCCTTCTGTCTCTTAGCCAGTACCATATTGTTTTGATGACTGCTGATTTATAGTATAGTTTAATATCTGGTACTGCTAGGCCCCCTTCCTTCTCATTTTTTTCATTATTTCCCTGGATATTCTTGATCTTTTGTTATTCCAGATGAAATTTGTTATACTTTTTTCTAATTCAGTAAAGAATTTTTTTGGTAGCTTGATAGGTATGGTGCTAAATTGGTAAATTAATTTGGGTAGAATGGTCATTTTTATTATGTTAGCTCATCCTACCCATGAGCGATCAATGGCTTTCCACTTGTTTAGATCCAGTTTTATTTGTTTGGAAAGTGTTTTGTAGTTGTTTTCATATAATTGCTGTTTTTGTTTTGGTAGATTGATTCCCAAGTATTTTATATTGTCTAGGGTGATTTTAAATGGTGTTTCTCTTTCTACCTCTTGCTGCTCTAATGTGTTGGAAATATATAGAAATGCAGATGATTTATGTGCATTTATTTTGTATCCTGCAACTTTGCTAAAGTTGATGATTATTTCTACCAGCTTCTTAGTTGATTCTCTAGGATTTTTTAAGTAGATCATCATATCATCTGCAAAGAGTGATAGCTTAGTCTCCTCATTGCCTATTTTGATACCTTCAATTTCTTTTTCTTCTCTAATTGCAACTGCTAGTGTTTCTAGTACTATGTTGAATAATAGAGGAGATAATGGGCATTCTTGTTTCACTCCTGACCTTATTGGGAAGTCTTCTAATTTATCCCCATTGCATATACTGCTTGTTGATGGTTTTAGGTATATACTGTTTATTATTTTTAGGAAGGGTCCTTCTATTCCTATACTTTTCAATGTTTTCAATAGGAATGGATGCTGTATTTTGTCAAAGGTTTTTTCAACATCTATTGATATAATCATGTGATTTTTGTTTGTTAGACTGTTGATATGGTCAATTATGTACATGGTTTTCCTAATGTTGAACCATCCATGCATTCCTGGTATAAATCCCACCTGATCATGGTGGATGATCTTCTTAATTACTTGCTGGAGTCTCTTTGCTAGTATTCTATTTAAGATTTTTGCATCTATGTTCATTAGAGAGATTGGTCTATAGTTTTCTTTCTCTGTTTTTGATCTCCCTGGCTTTGGAATCAGTACCATATTTGTGTCATAAAAGGAATTTGGAAGGACTCCTTCTTTGCTTATCATATCAAATAATTTGTATAGTATTGGGATGAGTTGCTCTTTGAATGTCTGATAGAATTCACTTGTGAATCCATCAGGCACTGGCGATTTTTTCTTAGGGAGTTCTTTGATGGCTTGTTCAATTTCTTTTTCTGATATGGGGTTATTTAGGTATTCTATTTCTTCTGCTGTTAATCTAGGCAATTTATATTTTTATAAATATTCATCCATATCTCCTAAATTGTTATGTTTATTGCTGTATAATTGGGTGAAATAGTTTTTAATGATTAACTTAATTTCCCCTTCATTAGAGGTGAGGTCTCCCTTTTCATCTTTGATACTGTCAATTTATTTTTCTTCTTTCCTTTTTCTCATTAAATTGACCAATACTTTGTCTATTTTATCTGGTTTTTTTTCAAAATACCAGCTTCTACTCTTATTTATTAATTCAATAGTCCTTTTTCCTTATACTTTTTCCTTTTAAACCAGAGGTTTGCTATTGAGCCACTATCCCTTATCCCCTCCCTTGATTAACTTCCCTTTCTATCCCTTCCCTTATTATTCCCCCCTTTTTATTTTTAAAGGCCTAAATTCCCTCCCTCTTCTTCTCCCCTCCATTTTTTGACCTCCCCATTCCCCTGCTCCCCTTGGTTTATCCCTTCTGACTTCTCAGTAGGGTTAGATAGAGTTTTATATCCCAGTGGATAATATAGCTACTCTTCCCTCTCCGGGTTGATTACACTGAGAGTAAGATTTAAATATTACCACTTAATGCTCTCTTCCTCTCATTTTTATAATAGTATTTGTCCCCTCCCCTTCCCATGCCCTCTCTGTGTGTAATAGAATATCCTATTTTTCTTATTCTCTCAAGTTTCTCTTGGTGTCCCCTACTATTCACCCCCCTCTTTCCCACCCCCTATCATCTTAGACCATTTAGTATTCCAACCTCTCCCTATGAATTATTCTTCTGATTACTATAATAGTGAATACTATAATAGTGAATAGAGTTCACTACAGAGAATTACACATGACATTTCTCCACATTGGAATACAGATAATTAGATCTTACTGAGGCCCTTAAAAAGGCAAATTTAAATAATTATGAGTTTTCTTTCTTTCCCCTATGTTTCTTATTTACCTTTTCATGTTTCTCTTGATTTTTGTGGTTGGATATCAAACTTTCCATTTAGTCCTGGTCTTTTCTGTGCAAATACTTAGAAATCTTCAATTTTATTGAATGCCCATACTTTCCCCTGGAAGTATATAGTCAATTTTGATGAGTATTTGATCTGCGGTTGAAGGCCCAGCTCTCTTGCCTTTCTGAATATCATATTACAAGCCTTGAGGTCTTTTAGCGTGGAGGCTTCCAGATCCTGTGTGATTCTGATAGGTGCTCCTTGATATTTGAGTTCTCTTTCTGGCTTCTTCTAAAATTTTTCTTTTACTTGGGAGCTCTTGAATTTGGCTATTATATTCCTGGGCATTGTCTTTTCTGGGTCTGGTGTTGAGGGTGATCTATGGATCCTTTCAATCTCTATATTGCCGTATTGTTGCAGAACTTCAGGGCAATTTTGATGAATTATTTCTTTTAGTATGGAGTCCAAATTTCTATTAATTTCTGCTTTTTTTCAGGGAGACCAATGATTTTCAAATTGTCTCTTCTAGACCGGTTTTCTTGGTCTGTCACTTTCTCATTGAGATATTTCATGTTTCCTTCTATTTTTTCAGTCTTTTGACTTTGTTTTATTTGTTCTTGCTGTCTTGAGAGATCATTAGCTTCTAATAGCTCAATTCTAGCCTTTAGGGACTGGTTTTCGGCTATAATCTTTTGGTTTTCCTTTTCAATCTGGTCATTTCTGGTGTTCAATTTGCTTATCAGTTTATTTTATTTCTGAGCCTCACTTTCCAATTGCAAAATTCTGCCTTTTAAAGTGTTATTTTCTTGCCTGATTTCCTTTTGAGCCATTTCCCATTTCTCTAGCCAAATCTTTTCCAACTTTCTTGTCATCTCAGATTGGAACTCTTCAAGAGCTTGTGACCAGTTTTCATTATTTTGGGAGGGTCCGGATGTGATTGCTTGTTTTTTCTCCTCTTATCTTTGTTTGGTTGTCTGGATTTTCTCTATGTAAAAATTGTCAAGTGTTAAAGATTTCTTCTTCTCGTTGTTAATGTTTCTCTTTTGGCCTTCCTGATACTGGGTTGCCATTGTTAGCCCAGCCCATTCTCAGCTTTATCCTCACGCTCAAGGTCTGTCTGCGCTCTTTAGCTTCCTGAGGTCTCAAGTATGGTTGTTCTCAAGGTCAATCCCCCTGGTAGACCCCCTTGCTTGATCCTCTGCCAGAGGTTCCTTTACAGGTCTCAGGGCGCTGCTTCCACAGTTGTATACCTGTCTGCACTGGTTCCCCACTCAGGGTTTCAGGGCCTTTGCTCAAGCCTGAGACCGCGCCTGAGCTCCGTTTCCACGCTCAAAGTCCGTGTGCATTCTTTAGCCTTTTGGGATCCTTAGTCTTGCTACTCTCAGGAACAGGCCCTGGAGCTGCCAATGACTCAATGGGTGCCCCAAACTTGCTCTATTTCTTTTGAGCTGGCTTTGGCGTTGTAGGTGGTGTGTGTGTGGGGAGGGGGGGTTGTTCAGCCCGAGATTTAGTGAGAGATGTTTCACCCCTTTATATCATGGAAATACCCCAATTCCACGTACCTTCCCCTCTTCACCCTGTTGTGGGGCCCCCCCTTTATCTGGATTTGTTTTTATGTCCCCTTGAGGAGTCCTGTATGTTTCAGTTAGGAGAGGTTAAGCGCTGCTTTTTACTCTGCCACCATCTTAACCAGGAAGAGATTGGAACTCTCAATTAAAAAGATCATTGTCTAACAAGAACTTAGAAATTTTACAGGGAAAAGTAGATAATCACTCAAAAGATTATCAAAAACAATTAAGTAAAAATGTGGAGAAAAAAACTAAAACTTGAAAAAACAACCATGAGAGCAAAAATAATTAGATGCTTAATAATACCAAACACTGTGATAAATGTTAGCTATATTAATATAAAACCAGATATTTCTTACCCTAATAGGAGGTGCTATTCCAAAAGGAAATATTAATAGTTGAGTATTACTCAAAAAAAGTGGTGACCAAAAAAACTTTGGTAAGAGATAGAAAATGGGGCCAAGTGCAATCACAATTCTCTTGCCAAATTACATAATTCTGGTCTAGAACTTGTAGTTGGGGAAGGAATGAGATAAAATTGGGTATACACACATCAATAAGGTCCTTGATGATGGCTATTGAGTAGGGAATAAAGTGATATCTGGAACCAAGCTGATGGCCAAGTGAGGTAATTACCAATAAAATCATCAATAGCCCAAGTCAATCAAAATCTCAGAAAAGAAATAGTTAAATCCTAAAAAATAGAGTACAGTTGTATCTCGCTCTACGGCGGTTCACTTATCATCACCGTATCTCGGGAGTGTGAGGATGAACACTATACTGTACACTATGAAAATGCTATCACTTGAGGAAGTATGCCAAAGTGGGATTGTACATGGCATACTATTGGTTACTAGAATGAAAGGTGACCAATCACAGGGCTGTCTTCTATATCCTGGATGCTGATTGGCTCAGTGACTGTAGCATTTGTCTGTTTGCTCTTCCTCACTGTGCCCATACCTTCAGCATCTCTCCTTGTCCATTTCACATTGACATCTGATTGCTGCCTGTAAGGTTTCTCTTCGGTGTTGTGTTTTTGTGAAGTTTTCATAAAAGTTTGAATTTATTTCAAGCCCTATGCCACCCAAACGGTCTGTGCCTTCTAAGGCTTCTGGCAGCCAAATTATATAGATTTAAGAGGTAGAAAGTGTTTAAAAGCATATGAAGTGTTTCTAAAAGTGTGGAAAAGGTTAACAAAAGGTTGGAAAAGGTCTAGAGGAAAGTGGGAAGGGTTTATAAAGCCATATATATATATATATATATATATATAGAGAGAGAGAGAGAGAGAGAGAGA
>NC_058135.1:26205580-26239806 GCF_016433145.1 Gracilinanus agilis
AAGGAAGGAAGGAAAGAAGGAAGGAAGGAAGGAAGGAAGGAAGGAAGGAAGGAAGGAAGGAAGGAAGAAGTGGATAATGAGAGGGACAGAGGGGAAAAGGGACAGAGGGAGAGAGGGGGAGAAGAGGAAGGAAGGAAGGAAAGAAGGAAGAAAAAATATGGAAAGAAACAAAGAAAGAATTATAGTTTTAGAGTCAAGAACTGAATGCAACCCTCTTGAGGATTATTCATCCCAAGTTAAGTGGCCTACTGAATTCAGTAGCATCTAAGGCAATATTTGAAAACAGACAGGTCTTCCTAACTGCAAAACTGTCTTAACACAATATTGTCCCTCCCATAGTGGAGTTTCTTGAGCAAGGGGGCATCATTTTCCAGCCTAAGAAGTCTCAGAAAGATTTTTTTGGTTAATGTGTGGAGGAGCCATTAGAGAATAGAGGACATGAAAGGAAAAAGATCAATTAGAAAGCTATTGTAATAGGTCAAAGAAGAGGTAATGAGGAATAAGGAAGGTGAGTGGTAAAGAAAAAATTCTTACAGATGTTGTAAATACATAATCTTATAAAACTTGACAAATGAAGCAATGAGATTTCCTATAAGACTATTGGTTAATATCATTGTTTGTGTCTTTTAATTGAAAACATCTCAGAAAAAATACCTAAAAGAGTTTGTTGTTGTTTCTGTTATTGTTGTAATCATTTAATTGAAAGATGATACATCTATTGTAGGGAACGTTGGTGGCTCATTTGATAACAGTGTCAAACCTAGAGTCAGGAGGACCTAAGTTCAAATCTCAACTCAGGCATTTATTAACTCTGTTCTCCCTAGGTAAGTCACTTAAATCCCTTTGCCTTGGTTTCTTCATCTGTTAGATGAGCTGAAGAAAGAAATGGCAAGACACTCTAGCATCTTTGATAAGAAAAACCCAAAAAGGGGTCACAAAGAGGCACAACTGAAAATGACTAAGCAACAACATATCCATTATCTCTACATCTCTCCTACTGAGAGGAATATGGACCAGAATTGATTCTGGAATTCTTTGTGACAAAGTCTGGCTCCATTTTTGTTTCTCTTCTCTTCTTCCAATTGAGCTTTATAGAGTCTAGAATAATGAATCAAAAACTTAATTTATCCAAGTACTGTAAAAGCCTTATTTAGAGTAGGCATCTGACTCTCTAGACTCTAGTTACTCCAATTCCACTCTTCCTCCTTAGTGATAGCTTAGCACCTGGCTCACAATCTTCACCCCACTTCTGCCATCATATTGAGGGACTTCAATATGTTGTGATGTTCCGTATTAAATAGGTCATCACAATCCTCAACTCCCAAAATCTGAGTTTCACTCCACCTCAGCCAAACATAAAAATGATCAAACTCTTGTTCTCATGGTCCCTAAGAATCCATCTTACTCTATGAATCATACCTTTAAAATTTTTAAATCCTTTAAAATTCTCCTTTATGACCATAACCTATCTTCATTCCATCTCTTTCAGTGTTTCACTTCCCCCCAAATTGGCCAATTCTTGCGGGACTCTCTAGTCAATCCATTTTCCTGCTTTTTCATCCCATTACCTCTGCTTTCATCTCATTTTTCTCCCCTTGAAATCTGGATCTTATTGAAAATTAGTTCAACTTTACATTGTTCTCTACTCTTGACTACCACCATACCTTGTTAAACATTAATCATGGATTTCTCTACTCAATATCACAGAATAACAGGATTTTAGATTTAGAAGTAACCTCCATAGGCAATGTGCAATCCATACCAGAAAAAGGTAACACTACTAAAACACCTCAACAACTGTCTCAGCCTCTTTCTGAAGATTTTTAGTGCAGGAAAACAATCCTATTTGTATTCTCCTGAATACCACTAAAGGTATTACCAGGAAGATTCTACTCCTTTAAGGTTCATTCTATGAAGATCTTGCTTTCTGTTACCTTTCAGACCCCTTGTTGTTCTTATACATCTATCAAGGATTTCAGCACTCCTTTCTCACTGTCTTTTTTCTCACTCCAAATCATGTTCTCAAACTTGGGAACTGTACTATATAATTTATTACTGCAGATAACCTTTTTCTCCCAGGTCATTTTCCTTAACTCTCATAATATCTGAATCTTCACTTCAGCAAAGGCACCTCAGAGATGGTCACACCTTCAATCTCATCATTATAGGAGCTCCACCTCTGAGATCCACAGCTCTCAAAGACTAATCAGGACTTCCTAAGATCATCAATCTTGGTTCCTTGTTTATATAAGAAATTTTATTAAACAATTTCTGTTAAAAAAATGTAAGCATCTAAAATATTTATAGAAGCTCTTTTTGTGGTGGCAAAGAACTTGAAACTAAAGGGATGTCCATTAATTAGAGAATGTCTGAACAAATTATGGTATATGCTTATCATGGAATGCTATTGTACCATAAGTAATAAACAAGACAATCACAAAACAACTTAGAAAGACTTATGTGAAATCATGCCAACTGAAGACAATGGAAAACATATACAGTATCAATAATATGCATGATGATCAATTGTGAATGACTTAACTATTAACAAGACAAGGATCTAGGACAACTCCAAGAGACACATGACAAAAAAAGGATATCCTTTTGCACAATACAAATATAAATTGAAACATATTATTCTTTACTTTATTCCTTCTGTGAATTTTTCTCTAGTGTAAGCAATGATGTGTCTTCTTTCACAACATGACAAATATGGAAATATGTATTATATGATAATATATGTACAACATATGTTATATTGCCTGCCTTCTTAGGGAAGGGTGGGAGAGAGGGAGAGAATATGGATTGCAAAATAACAGGAAAAAATATTAAGAAATTATATTGACATGCAATCTGGATTATAATTTACTATAACACATCAAGCACCTAACTATGTATGTGATATAACCAGGTAATCGTGAAAATAGTCCTCCTTATTAGGAGCTCTATGTTTAAACTCTTGATATGGTCAAAATTTAATACATGAATATAAAATTTTAACTATTTAAAAGATTGTTTTGAGTTTTTACAGATATTATTGCTTTTTTCAATGAAATTTATGTAATCATCTATCCTATTCAAAGTGCTAAAATAATTTCTAAAAGGAAATTATATTGGTGATTGTTATAATAGGATTACAGTTTTGGATAGAACTGCAAGAAACCTTACAGGGGCTAAAAAACCTTAATTTTACAGATTATAAAGTTAAGGTATAGGGAAGTTAAGTTCAAGGACACACCAATAGAAAGCATAAGAACTCAAATGAAGATTAAAATTCAGCTCCTTTTCTTCCATGCAAGATCACTGTATCAAATAATGAACTTGTGTAGGTGGGGAGATATATTAGAAATGTATATGTCTGTGGGAGAGAGAGAGTGGAGAGTGGAGGAGCACCTCTGTCATGAAGGGCTTTGAACATTAAGCAGAGAATTGTACAGGGACAAACTGGAGCAGGGAAGAGACTTGAGGTAGGCAGAACCACCAGGATGCATTGCAGTTCCGGCTAGTGTGAGGTGATGAAAGTTTGAACCAGGGATGTGGCAGTGTCAGAAACAAAAGGGAACATATTTGATAGATATGGCAAAGGTGAAATTGTCAGGCCTAGAAAACAAATTGAATATTTGAAATGAGAGATAATGAGTAAAGAATGACTCCTAAATTGTAGCTTTGAGGATGGTAATGGAAGGGGGGATGGTTTAAAGGAGTTTCAGTTTTAGACATTTTCATCTTAAGCTGTCTACTGAACTTCTATTTTGAGATGCTTACAAGGAAGTTGGAATTGGGAGACACGTATAGCAGAGAGTTTAGGGCAAGATAATGAGAATGCCAGGACCCCAAAATTAACCCCTTGCTAATGCATTTTCCTGAGTTGTAATGTTCCCCAACCCAAACCTAGCAACTCCAGACTCAAATCTAGCCATTAAGCATATCTCACCAAATCAAGATGTGTTGTGAGCTTGGTATAATAACAGTCCTTTGCACATGTACAGCCAGGGTGAAATCTCTTGCTGTCAATCTGTTACTGTCAAAACCATGGACCAGAACCATGGGTCAACTCAATAATGTCAGCTCTGAGTAATGGAAAACATTTGCAGGAACCACATCCCAGCCAACATAGCTCTGTCATAAATAGACTTTCATCCACGAAAGAAAATTGACTGTCGCCATCTTTGATGCTGGACAAACCCTGAGAATAGACACTTTAATGCTGGACAAACCCTGAGAACAGACACTTTAATGCTGGACAAACTCTGGCTTGTCACTAAGCAAACTTTGCCATTGTTACATCTATACCTTCTTTGTCTTGTCATACCTATATGTATCAAGGCTGTGCATTAGCATTTTGGGTTAGACTTGGGTAAGAGTCGTTCAACCATCATGACATGACTTGTCCTTACTCTTCAACAGAATAAAACTTTAAAGCACCTGATGGGGACTTCGGGTTATTCACGTATCCCATTTGAGTGGGTGGTCTTCAGGAATCATCAGCATGGAGATGTAAGTGAAATCCATGAGAGCTGATGAAGTAGAATAGAGGGAGAAGAAAAGAGGCCCCAGGATAGAGCCCTGTGGGACCAATATGGTTAGAAGGTATGGTCTGGGGGAAAATCCAACAGAGGAGACTGACAAGGAGCAGTTAAAGAGGTGGAATGAGAAAAGAGACTAACGAAGATGAGAGAGTGATCAACAAACAAGTACATGTTTGCTGGCTATAGGAAAAGATTCAGTAGACAGGGAAAGAATTAAGATAAGTGAGAAATTGGGGATGATAGACTAGAAAGTATGTTGAAGGAGAGAGAGTGGAGTGGGATCACATATATATATGGAGAGGACTACCTGTTCTGCTGAGAATAGGGGTGAAGGAATATGTAGTCATGGGAGGCATCTTAGTCATATGGCATGAAAAAAGAGGGAATTCACAGCAAAGTGCTTCAATTTTTTTCTATAAAATATGAGGCAAGTTCTCAGCTTATAAGGTGGGGAAGATGGGGTAAGAAATTCGAGAAAGGATGACAATTTTTAGAGGAGACAATGTGAAGAGTGGGATGGTGGGTTGATAAGGATTGCCTAGCAGCAGTGATGGCTCAGTTGAAGTTAAATAACATATTTGTAGTGGACCCAATTAGAATGACTGATTTTCTCCACATTCATTCGGCAGAATGTGTCTAGGAATGAAGGCAGGGAAGCCAATGTCTGTTGCTTTGCTGGGTCTAAAGGAAAAGGATTTGAAACCCAGCTGGAGCCAGTTCTATCACCCTTGAAGCTACTCAGAGCAGGGACAGAGGCTGGTGAACCACAAATCCCCATCAAGGGAGAAGGCTGAAGCATATTTGTAGCCAAGCTTTGAGGATGTTATCTTCCATCAAATGATAATCAGAGTGTGAATTATGCAGAAATACATTGTAAAAGTATGAAACTTCAAATATTTCAAGCAAAAAATTAATAATACTAATATTATCATGGCAAATAGAGCTATTAAATCACCCCTCCTCACAAAATGAAATTAAGGTAGCTAGTTATAAATATGTAATCACGAGGAAGAAAAAAAGAGGTAAAGATGAATTTATAGGAGCATCTATCAAAATTTTAAGAAAAAAAATACCACCTATATTAAGTAAATTATGCTCAGAGTTGAGTAATAAAACTTATTACCAAAATGTTTTCTAAGAAAAATCTAAAACAAAGAAAAAAACTACAAACCAGTATTATCAATGCATATCAGCTTAAAATAGTAAATTAAATTCTAGCAATAAAGAAAACATTCAAAACAATTTGGTTTTATCAGATATCATAGAAAAAGGCATTAGACAAAATTAAAAACTTATACTAAAATCTTCACAAAGGATATGTATAGAAGGAAATTGAAATAGTATTAAAATATCTATGTAAAACTTTAAGCTAGGATTCCATGCAATGTGGAAATACTAGAATATTTCCCAATAAATATGCATAAAACAATAATGTTTTATCCTACTATTGTTATTTGATAGGGTTTTTTAAGTGGCAGCAGTAACAATTAGACAAAAAAATGAAAACCAAAAGATGCAAAAAAGAGGAATTAAAAAAACTGTCCCTCTTTGGTGGTGATGTGGTTTAATAACATAGTGTATCAGGAATGAAACTAATTGAGCTAATAGCTTCAATAATAGAGCAGAGTACAAAATAAAGCCACAAATCAACATTTTAATTTAGCATAATGGTAGGAGTTGATCAATTACCACACCCCAAATAAAGTAAGTGATCATACGTTGATCTGGTAAGAACACATTTGGTTTGTCCTGTATGTGTAAACATGTGTAAACATGTCCTGAGTATGGGGGGAAAAAAACCTTCTGTTTAGATTGGCTGAGGATTTTGGTCTGAAATATGTATGAATACATTGAGCTAGTTGGAATTTGAGATTCTGAGGGAGCAGCTAGCTGGAAGAGAGCTTTCCAACCAAATTTCTGAGGATGAATTGGTTGGGAAAAGAGAGAGGGGAAAGGACTTTTGCGTCTGTATCAGCCTCCTTCCATTCCTCTTGATTCAAGGTTGTTGTTCTTCAGTTGTTCCAGTAGCATCTCACCCTTCATGACCCCATTTTGGGTTTTCTTGGCAAAGTTATGGGAATAGTTTACCATTTCAAACTATTTTCCAAATGATAAGCTGAGGCAAACAGAGTCAGGTGTCTTACCCAAAGTCATACAACTAAGTGTGTGAGATCAGATTTGAATTCAGAAAGATGTATTATATCTGCTTTGCCTCCTAGCTGACCCTGATTGAAGGAGTTCTTCGCAAACCTCAGATGTCCAAAGGATTTGGGATTTTCTATTTTCTTATTGTTCTAGGAATCTCCCTGGATCAGCTGATGGGAGTATTGATCTAAAGGCAGACTGTATTAGATAAAGTAGATTGAAGGGTCTACAAAGATTTTGGAGATGGGGAGAGGAAAGCTACACCATATCTAATGGGAACAATTGAATACTGAAACAAAATGATTTCACCTAGCAGTAAGGTCTTGGAAAATGTGCCCTAAATTTGAGCCCACTTTCCTGAACTCTGTATGTACTAGTGAGAGAATATGTCACAAAATTTTAAGGAGATATTTTATGCCAAAGTTCTTACTACACTACCTTATTAAGTACTGCTTTTTTTTTTTTAAACCCTTAACTTCTGTGTATTGGCTCCTAGGCAGAAAAGTGGTAAGGGTAGGCAAATGGGGGTCAAGTCCTGTCTGAGGCCAGATTTGAACCTAGGACCTCCCGTCTCTAGGCCTGATGCTCAATCCACTGAGCTACCCAGCTGCTCCTAAGTATTGCTTTCTTAAAAAGCTAATGAAGGAAGTGTAGGTCCCACATGTGTAGTAAAATCCACCCATGGAGTGGAGGCCGCTGTGGGACTAGGAGGAAGGAAGAATCAATATCTCTGTGTATTTTCCCCCACCCTTTTCCAGGGTAGTCTTTCAGTTGTTTCTGGAGGGAAAGCAGAAATTTGGGGCCTGAGGCCACCACTCTTATTTCTTCAGAGAAAGGAGATATGTCCTAGTCTAGAAGTATATCCATCCACTCTCCTAAAATTTTTAGTCTAGAAGATATACTTGAATTTAAGGTAAGTTTTGATGGCTTTGTTTTTGCTTTTTATTTTTAATTTTTTACCAATTACTTTTAATAATAAATTTCTACCCAAGTTTTCTGAAGTTATAAACAATCCAAATTATCTTTCTCCCCCCTCCCAGAGCTGGCAGGCAATTGGATCTGGGTTATACACATATTATTATTGAAGATATATTTATATATTGTTCATTTTTGTGAGTAATCTTATAAAATCAAAACCCCAAAATATATACTTAAATAAGCAAGTGATAAACCATATGCTTTTTTCTACATTTCTACTCCAACAATCCCTTCTCTGGATGTGGATAGCATTCTTTGTCATAAGTCCCTCAGAATTGTCCTAGATCATTGTATTGTGGATAGTAGCTAAGATTATCACATTTGATCATCCACAATATTGCTGTTACTGTGTACAATGTTTTCCTGGTTCTGCTTATTTCAATCTGCATCAGTTCCTGTAGGTCTTTCCATCTCCTTCCAAAATTATCCTGTTTATCATTCCTTACAGCCACAATTGTATCCCATCACCATCATATGCCACAATTTATTTAGCCGTTCCCTAATTGATAAATATCTTTTTAGTTTCCAATTCTTTGCCACAACAAAAATAGCAGATATAAATGTTTTTGTATAAGTAGGTCCTTTCCCATTTTTTTAAATCTCTTTGGGAAACAGCCCCAGTAGCAGTATTACTTTGTCAAAGGGTATGTATTGTTTCATAGCCCTTTGAGCATAATTCCAAATCAGTTCAAAACTCCATGAGCAATGTATTAGTGTCACAATTTGCCTCATCTCCAAAATTTATCATTTTCCTTTACTGTCATATTGACCAATCTGATGGGTATGAAATACTATTTCAGAGGAGATTTAATTTGTATTTCTCTAATCAAGAGGTATTTAGAACATTTTATGTGATTATTGATAGCTTTGATTTTTTTCATCCAAAAACTTTATTTATATCCTCTGATCATTTGTCAATTGGGGAATGACTCGTATTCTTATAAATCTGACTTAGTTCTTTATATATTTGAGAAATTAGGCTTTTATCAGAGAAATTATATAAAAAATGTTTCCCAGTCTGTTATTCTCCTTCTAATCTTGGTTGCATTGGTTTGTTTATACAAAATCTTTTTTTAATTTAATATAATCAAAATTATCCATTTTATATCTTGTAATGTTTTCTATCTCTTGTTCAGTCATAAATTCTTCCCTTCTCCATAGATGTGACAGGTAAACTATTCTGTGTTCCACTAGGCTTTGTCATTTCTTAGAAGGGGTTTCCAAAACTCTATATCTAAGATTTGACCACTTTATTGCCAAATACCAATTCCACAAAGAATATACACAGAGAATAAATAGTAAAGAAATCCATTTTTTTCTGAATCCTAGGAAAAGAAGAATCAAAGAAGCTATACATAGAATATATACCAGACAATGCATAGCGAAGGAGCTCTCCTATTGAGAATGAGTTAACTCAACTCAACCCAGATAGTATCCTAGACTCATCTAAAGGGAAATTTCCCAATCTCAGGAGTAGCAACCTGGATATAGGAACATGGGGACTGCTGCTCTCCTGTCTTCCCAGAATATCTTTTTCTTCAGTGACTTGAAGTGAGATAAGTCTCTTTTTTCTTCTCTTTTGAAGTTGGAAGCTAACCCAGCACTTGAAGAAAAGTTGAAGCCTAACTGGGCAGGGGGACTTTGAAAACTCAAACCCTGTCTCTCCCCAACTCTACCCCTACCCACATACCAAAAAAACTTTGAGAATAGAGTAAAACTAATTAATTGTGTTACACTATTAATGTTGTCTAATGATACCTGTTAATCATGGTGGAAAGCACTTAAGTGGAGGCTCCTGAGTAATGTATTAGAAATCTAGCCCCATTTCCCTTTGTTTCATTGTTATCCTGCACTTAGTACAATGAGCTACTCAGAACCATAGAGATTAGAAGGTTAAACACAGTCTTTTTATTACGATTATATTTCAACACACTCAGATAACATAATTCTTCAGCTGTTTGATAAAAACATAAGAACACTCATATTTTTTTTTTATTTTAAACCCTTAACTTCTGTGTATTGACTTATAGGTGGAAGAGTGGTAAGGGTAGGCAATGGGGGTCAAGTGACTTGCCCAGGGTCACACAGCTGGGAAGTGTCTGAGGCCGGATTTGAACCTAGGACCTCCTGTCTCTAGGTCTGGCTCTCAATCCACTGAGCTACCCAGCTGCCCCTCATTTTTTTTTAATTCAGCAAGGAGATTCTCTTATTTTCTCAGGAGCTACCCAACAAAATTTCAAAAGCTACTTTCTTATTCCTTGGGTACAAAGGAGATCAATTTACCTAGGAACAAACTAATAACTGTTTCTTGTCTGCACTAGAACGTATTTCCAAAAATTCTGGCTAGTGTTGAGGATATTGGGGTGAGGATGGAGAAGGGACATTGGCTCATACTTCTGCTGCTTTTGACTCATAAAATCAGGTGAATTCTGGGAAGCCATTAGGCAAAGAAACAATAAAGAGAGAGTAGCCCAAGAGCATGAGCTAAAATTATGATAGCATATGAACTAATAAAAATAGAAGTACATTAGAAATAACTACAAAATAAATAAAAAATCTGGCATTTAATCTGAATATAGATATGTGTGTGTACAAAATGTTCCTTTTAAAGAATAACAAACTTTAACTGGAGAAATGTTCACTGGGCCTTACCAATATTGTAAACCTAACAAAGATTCCTGAATTAACTCACAGGTTTAATGCTATACCAATCAAACTACCACAGGGACACTTGACAGAGTTATACAAAAATATAATTTGGAGGATTCATTTTCAGAAACAAAAGTTTTAGAAGCTCGAGGTTAATTATGGAAAGAATGAGGACTGAAGCAGGTATATACTTTTAATAATATAAAAAAGTAATCAACATAAATATTTTTGTTACTAGATAAAAAATAAAAATGTAGCTCAATATAATAGTCTAGATAAGGAAGAAACCGAAACAATGGAAACTTAATAAACTTAAGAACGTAAATTACTTGGGGAGGAACAGTTCCCTCTGAAACAAGAATGAGAGAGAAAACTAAAAAACCATTTGGTTAAAAAACTGGTTTAGAACAATCTTAGAAAATTACTTTATATAGTATAATAAGGTCTCTGTGGAAATATAACATGAAAATTATGAGAGAGAGAGAGAGAGAGAGAGAGAGAGAGAGAGAGAACCAGATCAAGGACCATTCACAACTATAACTAGAGAGAGAATTTACAAACTATTCAAAATGAGATTTCAATTGCAAAGAATTGAAAACCATTTGCAGGCACAAAATCAATGTAACTCTTTGAAAGGAAGAATTTAATTAGAAAAATAATTCGAGGGCACTAAATATTTTTGACAAAGACTTGATATATCCAAGACATTATAATGAACTAATAGAAATTTGTTGTTTAGTTGTTTCATTCATGTCCAACTCTTTATGATCACATTTTAGGATTTTCTTGGCAAAGATACTAGAGAGCTTTGACAATTCTTTCTCTAGCTCTTTTTACAGAGGGAGTAACTGAGGCAAACAGGGTTTAAATAATTTGCACAAGGTCAAACAGCTAATAAAGTGTCTGAGGCCAAATTTGAACTCACAAAGATGTTTTCCTTATTCTAATATGTGACAACAAAATCAATTTCATATTTTTAAAAGTATATTAGTGAATGTTTCTTACACCAATCATTAGGCCAAATAACTTTTCAATAAAGCAACAATTGTAACAAAACCCAACAAAAATAAAATATAAATGATATATTCAATATCATATATCTATTTTTCTAATTTTTATTTTTCCATATTACATGTCAAAGCAATTTTAATCATTTTCTGGCATTTTGCAATACATATTCTCTCCCTCCCACTCCCCCCCTTTCCTCAAGAAGTCAAGCAAGATGATATAGGTTGTACGTTATCATAAAATATATATTTCTATGTTCACCATGTTGTGGACCAAGACATATAATTTACATTAGAGAAGAGTTTGGGAAGAAAATAAAGTGGAGAATGGTATAGTTTAATCTTCATTCAGACTCTATCAGTTTGTTCCTTAGCAATGAATACCTTTCTTTTTCATCATGAGTCCCTTGGAGTTGTCCTGAAATTTTACTTTGTTGATAATAATTATGTCATTCACAGTTGATCATTGTACAATATTATTGTTACTGTGAATGATATTCTCCTAGTTCTGCTAACTTCAATTTTCATCACTTCATATAAGTCTTCCAGGTATTTTGTGATCATCTTGTTTGTCATTTCTTATGACACAATAGTATTCCATTACAATCATCTACCTTGACTTGTTCATCCATTCCTTAATTAATGGACATCCCTTCAGTTTCCAGTTTTGCCAGCCCCAAAAAGCTGCTATAAATATCTTTGTACAAGTAGTTCCTTTTCCCCTATCTTTGATCTCCTTGCAATACAGACCTAGTAGTAGTATTGCTGAGTCAAAGAGTTTTTATCCTTTAGGCATGGTTTCAAATGACTCTCCAGAGTTCACAACTCCTCAAACAGTGTATTAGTACCCCAATTTTTCCACTTACTTTCCAATATTTGTCATTTTCTTTTTTTTTTGTCATATTAGCCAATCTGATAGGTATGAAGTAGTAGCTCAGAGTTGTTTTAATTTGTATTTCTTTAGTTAATTGTGATTTTGAGTGTTTTTTCATAGTCTCAATTTCTTCATCTGAAACTTGTCTGTCACAATTCTTTAACCATTTGTCAATTGAGGCATGCTTTATATTCTTATAAATTTGACTCTGCTCTCTATATCTTTGACTTTTTTCTTGTTTTTTTTTTAATGAGCCCTTACCATTTGTCTTAAAATCAATACTAAGTATCAATTATATGGCAGAAGAGGAGGAGTAAGAGCTAGACAACTGGGGTTGATTAAGTGACTTTGTTGCTAAGAGGTATTTGTAGTCAGATTTGAAACCAGGACCTCACTATTCCGGACCTGGGGCTTTATCTACTATGTGACCTAGCTTCCCCAATTCTCTGAATATTTGAGAAATGAGGCCTTTTTCAGAGACAGTTGGTATAAAATATTTTTCTTCCATGTTTTGTTTGCCTTTTTATCTTGGCTGTATTGATTTTGATTGTGCAATCCTTTTAAATGTAATAAAAGCAATGTTATCTATTTTACTCATAATATTCCCTAGGTCTTGTTTAGATTTAAATTCTTCCCTGTTTCTAGGTCTGAGGGTAAGCTATTTTGCACTTTCCTAATTGGTTTATGGTCAACATCCTTTATTTCTAAATCATGTATCCATTTTGGCTCTACCTTGGTTTTATGACATGAGGATTATGTCTAATTTCTGCCATGCTATTTTCTAATTTTCCCAGCAGTTTTTATGGAATAGTGAGTCCTTCCTCCAAAAACTTGAGTCTTTGGATTTGTCAAACACTGGGTTACTCAATACTGCCTTTTGAGTATCTAAGCAATTCCATTGATCCACCACTCTATTTCTTAGCCAGTACCAGATTGTTTTAATGGTTGCCACTATGTAATACAGTTTAAGATTAGATATAGCTAAGCCACCTTCCATGATAGTCTTTTTCATTAATCCCTTTGATATTCTTGGCCTTTCATTCTTCCAGATGAATTTTATCATTATTTTTCTAGCTCTGTTTTTAGGGTAATGTGATTGTATAGCACTGAATAGGTAAATTATTTTAGGTAGAATTGCTATTTTTATAGTCTCTGCCTACTTGTGAGCAATTAAGGTTTTTCCAAATGTTTAGTTCTGACTTTATTTTCATAAAGAGTCTTTTGTAGGTGTGATAATAAAATTCCTTAGTTTGTCAAGGCAAGTAAAAAGACATTCCGTGAATATGACTATGAAAAAAATAATACTCAAAGATTATGACCCAAATAAAATAATTCTGAAGTCTCACCTCAAATCCAACAAATTATCAAAGATAAAAAACTTTTAAATAATAAAATTTGGAGAAATATAGGTACTATTAATGGAGACAAAAGTTGTTCTAAATTTAAAAAGGGACTAAAATGTCCATCCACTTTGATTTTGAAACAGTAAAAATAAATATTTCACATATTAGAAAATATCTTATTGCCTATCTATTAGAAAATGAGCAAATTGTTATATATTAATATAATTATTAGTACATTATAAAAAAGATAAGTATGATAAATACAGAGAAGTCTTGAGATATATGTATATATGCATACACACATGTAAAAAATCAGGAAAAAAGGGGGAAAAGCAATATACTAATATACTGCATATAAGAATAATGCAAATATATTCATTAAAAGGATGATAAAACAACAATAAAATTGAAAGTGAATTTTTTGGAATTATAATGATAAAGCTTGGCTTCCTGAAAGAGAAATGAAAATATAATTGCAAAGGTAATGACTATGTATGTCAAAAAACGTATAAACTGTTGTACTTAGTTTATGTATAAGTTAAATTGCTCAATTTTTACCCTTTTTTTAATTCTTTCTCTTTTTAATGGTAAGGACATCTAGTTTGAAAGGAGGAAGGGATATATTGAAAAATTATGGTAATATGAAAAGAAGATATGAATAAAATCAAAAATGTAAAAATCTATCACTATACTACTATATTATGAGTCTATATGTGACATGATAAACATACACCTTACCTCAGCTCTTCCTTCTTTTTACTAACTGAACTGGCTTTGCACACCTAAACTACCCTCATGTTTGGAGAATTCTTAAAAAGAGGGAAGCCTAACAACTTCAGCTTACCCTCTCATGATTCATTCATCTGTATATAATAATTTCATCAAAAGACATTTTTTACTTTTTGGTTTAGTTTAGTTTTCCAGATAGTTAGATTGGGTTCTTTAAGTCATTACAGATCTCAATTTAATGTTTTGAATCTTAATGCAATTAGTAGAGTGATCTGCAAGGAGGAGCATTTGGAGTTCATCAATAGATAATCTCTCTTTACTTGAGGGCAGGAAGGTGACATAGTGGATATAGTTCCAGGCCTGGAGTCTGGAAGACCTGAGTTCAAGTGTGACTTCAGACATTTACTAGCTAGCTGCATAACCCCGGAGCAAGTCATTTAACTCTGTTTGCTTCAGTTTCTCTATAAAATGAGCTGGAGAAGGAAATGGCAAACTACTCCAGTATCTTTGCCAAGAAAATCCCAAATAGCAACATGAAGAGTCAGACACAACTGAACAACAAAAAAAAAAAAAACTTTATTATGTTGAAAAATGGAAAGGTTGTCACCAAAGGAATATATGTTGGGAGAAAAGAATGAGCATAACAGAGACTTTGCATGCTCCATTAGCATCTATTCAATGTCAAGATATCTAGAAGTCCTACCCAATATTGCATCAGATCTCCTTTAGTAAATTTATGGGAATGTATAAAGATGAATTGTGCATGGATATGGATGATCTGTGTTCCTGGAAGGGGTGCACACATTTTTGGAATATTTGGATATCAGAATATAATTGCATACTAGTCACATTATCATAATTGTACTATGCACTTATTTTGATCTTTTTATATGTTAGAAGATTTCTTGCATAGTAGAAATATATTGCTAAATTAAAATCATGAGAATTCTTGTTTCACTTCACTAGTGCCTCCCTGTCTTTTTAAATAATTTAGTCTTCTTTATTCCTTCTCTCCCTCTTTCTTTTCTTCCCTCCTCCCTTCCTCTTTTTCCTTCTGTCTTCCTTCCTTTCTTTCTTTTTCTTTCTTTTCTTGTTTCTTTCTCTCTTTCTTTCCTCCCTCTCTTTTCTTCATCTTTATTTAGTGTATAAAACTCCCCTACTAATGAAAATCAGTCCCATCTATAACTTATACTCTTCTTTTTTATTAGTTTCTTAAATTTTATTTATTTTTTAGGATCAGAAATGTTTAAATTCTTTTTTTTTACTTCCAAATTTTCTTTGGAGGTAGAATGGAGAAAGGAAGGAAGGAAGGAAAGGTAAAAAGAAGGAAGGAAGGAAGAAGAGGGAAAGAAAGAAGGGAGGAAGGAGGAAAGGAAGAAAGGAAGAAAATATGGTACAATCTGCAGTCAGAGACCATTATTTTTCTTTCTGCAAGTAAATGGCATGTTTCGTTTTGAATCCTTTGGAATTGTGGTAGAGCACTGTGTTGATTGGTTACTAAGTCTTTTTAAATTTATTACCTCTACAAGTTGTTATTATGTAGATTGTTCTCCTGGATTTGCTCAATTCACTTTGCGCCAGCTCATAAAGATCTTCCCAGGTTGTTTGTTGTTGTTTTGTTTTTTGGAAACTTCGTCCCTCATTATTTCTTATAGCACGATAGCATTCCATCCCATTCATAGTCTGCAACTTGAATAACTGTTCCCCAATTGATGAGCATCTCCAAAGTTTTCAATTCTTTGCTATCACATAGATAGAAAAGGCATATAGATATGTATATGTCATATATACATATATGTATACGTACATAAATATAGATCCTTCTTTCTTTGATCTCTTTGGGGTATAGACTTGGTAGGTTAAAAGGTATACACAGCTTGATATCCTTTTGAGCATATAGTCCAAATTGCTTTTCAGAACGGTAGCACTAGTTCACAGCACTAGCAATTGTCTCCAGTATGTCATTTTCATTTTTCATCACCTTAGTTAATCTGATGGGTTTGAGGTGGTACCTCAGAGTTGAGTAATTTATAGACTTTAAGAATGTCCTGAAAAACTGAAACATCAAAGGATTTGCCTAAGATCATTTAGCTTGTATGTCAGACTCAGAATTAGTCCAGGTCTTTCTGAATCAGAGGCCCGCTATCTTTCTATGCCACACTGCCTGCTTTAATCTCAATTTCTGCAAAGGTAAAATGTGAAAATGGAATGAGCACAACCTGTGTGTGTGATCATGATGAGAAAAAAAAATGCCCTCAAGATGTAAGGAGGTTGAAGAGCAACTGGAAAAGACTGAGAAACTAACCAGTTAAGAAAGGTTTTACATGAGAATATTATATGTGCACAAGCTTTTGAGAATCATATAAAGAAAGGATCTCAGATTTAAAGCTGAAATTGACCCTAGAGGTGATTGAGCCCAGCTTCCTCATTTTTAATATGAGGGAAATTATTCCCAGACTTGTGACTTGTTTTCAGTCACATATCCAGGCAGGATCAGAATCTGCAATCATACACAAATGCTCTACTCCAAACACAGTACTTCTCATACTGAATTATACTAGGTTGCAAGATTAGCAAAACTACCAAGGAAATAGGCCTTTAAGTCCTTTTCTCCATCCCCTTGTGAAAGGTAAGCTGCAGACTGAAGGGGGGTGGGGGTCGGGGAAGGTTAAGGCTCAGTAGGTGTAGAATTGAATATATGAAGAAGGGAACAAAAGAAATGTGACAGTATCGATTTATTGTTTTAGCTCCCAAAAGACAGAACAACCAAAGGAAGAAAAATAAAAATGTATTTGTCTTCTAATGGGGGGAAAGTTTAGTGGCAGTTTTCTACCAAAGGCAAATACATTGTGAAGGTCAGGTTCATAAGGGCAGGAATAGCTCCTAGAACTAAAACTGAACAGGTCATCTACTGCAAGTCCTTCATTTTGCAGATGAAGGCTAAGTGACAAACACAAAAATCACATAAAGAATTCTGCCAGAAGTAGGATTTGAACCTAGGTCCTTGACTCTGCAGTCAGTCAATGTGCTTTCCAATTTCACTGTACCTTCGGCGATTAGGGCGGCTTCACTCTTATTAGTTCTCCTTGATCCGAAAGCAGTAATTCAATTCCCTGGGAGAAGGGAACTTGGATTTATACCCTGGAAAGTGTCAAGAGTAAAAAGACAAACCTATTAGAAGTTCTCTAATGATTCCCCCAGTGCCGGATTGTTCAAGACCTCAGGTCCTCATTGTGATTTGGTTTGTTTTATTGTGATGCACCAATCATTCCAGTTAATGTGGAAGACGCGACTGGTGTCTGAACTAGGGGAAGAAAATATGAAGGAAACCTGGTAAAGGGGGTGGTGAGACTTTGGCAAAATGACTGGTGCTGGCCGGCTGGCAGCTGGTGGCCCCCGGCATTGGCAGAGGAACGCTACACCCTCCCCACAGTCTCCCAGTTTCTTTAAGCCTAGGACATCGCCCTTGGCGGCGGCAGGGACAACTGTGGCTCCTCGCTGGTGCACTGGGAAAAGCCTCCTGCCCTGTGGCCTTGAAAAGTGGGTGCTCTGGGGACTCTTGCTCCGTAAATCGGTGAGAGAGTTCCCTTTCTTTCCCAATCAATTTCCCGGCCCCAGAAACCTCTCCCCACCACCTCCCCACAAGCCTTGTGGTTGAGCCCTTGTCCACACTAGCTCCCATCTCCCAATAGCCCTGAAGAACCTCCCTCTTCTCCCATTTCCAGGATGAATATCAGCACAATCCCCAAGGCCGAATTAATTTTTGGAGGAAAATATAAACTGGTGAGGAAGATCGGAAATGGCTCCTTCGGGGACATCTTCCTGGCAATCAACATCACCAATGGCGAGGAAGTGGCTGTGAAGCTTGAATCCCAGTCATCCAAGCATCCCCAACTGTTTTTCGAAGTCAAACTGTATAAGATTCTTCAAGGGGGGGTTGGCATTGCTCACATGCGATGGTATGGTCGGGAAAAGGGTCACAATGTACTGGTCATGGACTTACTCGGACCCAGTCTGGAAGAATTGTTCAATGTATGTTCCCGCAAGTTCACACTGAAAACCGTGCTCATGTTAGCTGACCAGATGATAAGTAGAGTCCAATACTTGCATACAAAGAACTTTATACATAGAGATATTAAACCAGATAACTTCCTAATTGGCACTGGTCGTCACTGTAACAAGTTATTCATTATTGACTTTGGTTTGGCCAAAAAGTACCGAGACAGCAAAACAAAGGAACACATACCATACCGAAAAGATAAAAACCTCACTGGCACTGCCCGTTATGCCAGCATCAATGCCCACCTTGGCATTGAGCAGAGTCGAGGGGATGATATGGAATCTCTAGGCTACGTATTGATGTATTTTAACAGGACCAGCCTGCCCTGGCAAGGACTAAAAGCTGCAACAAGGAAACAAAAGTATGAAAAAATTGTTGAAAAGAAGATGTCAACTTCTGTGGATACTTTATGTAAGGGATATCCTCATGAATTTGCAACATATTTAACCTATTGTAAGGGTCTCCACTTTGAGGAAGCCCCAGATTATTTGTATCTAAGGCAGTTATTCCGATCTCTTTTCAAGTCTTTGAACTATCAATATGACTATTTATTTGACTGGACAGTACTGAAGGAGAAAGACGCCGCCCAGGAAACAGCTTCTTCTAGTCAGAATCAGCCACCACAAACCTCAACATTTGACTAAGCAGGAAGAACTACAGATAAAGAAGAAGAGATGATCCTAGCAGGCCTTATTACATATCAAACCTAGACGCTGTAGTTCCTACGGAGACACTTGAAAGTGGTTTTGGACAACCGTTTACTGGTGTAAAGAACTTGCTTTTGGTATAAGCTGGCTCTTGGCAGCAATGGTAATGCTGCCCCCCAAGTTGTAGCTGTTGTCATTGTGAATATTAACAGAGACAGTGAAATAGTGCTCAGCTTTCAAATGATTTTTTTTTCAAGGTGGAAAAGGTAACCAAATGGTTGACATGCGTGTGCTAGTGCTAGAGAAATTGTGCCTATGTCAATTTTTTTTCTTTTCATTTTGATCTCTACAGTTTTGAGATTTCATTTCATAAGAATAGCATGAACAATCTTCAACTGCAGGTGTGAAAATTGCCAATGCTCAAAATGGAACATTTTGGCTATTTCCTCTTTGGGGTTCTCAAACTGCAAACATAAATATTATTAATATTTTGGAGCCTTTTGTATGTAATCTAAGATTCTAGTTTTTAGGTCTGCAAAAGATTCCACCTGCTTATCATTATAGAAAAAACAGTGAGTTCAGGGAAAACTTAAGAAAAACTGGGTTTCTGGTAGATTGTTTTTAGGACTCTGTATTAACTGAAGCTCTTGGTATTTTTAAAACAAGAGCATATTTGTTTTAAAATGTCATTAGGATCTTACTAATAAGGCTATAAACAATACAAATGAAATAAAAGTATTTTTATATTCTATATTCAATTATATATTTAAATTAAAATAAGCTATAACACTTATTATTTATGTAATATTGCAGTATCATACAATTTGTAATATTCATTGATACTCTGATATTTTTATTTTTATAATATAAATGTATTTTTGTGTAAAAATACAAATTTATTAAGTGCCTAACCTATGTCAGACATCGTGCTAAAAAGTTGATATAAATAAGCTGATATAGGTTATATGTATTAGTTGCTGCGATAAATGTAATCACAAAAACAAACAAATGGCAAGAAGATGATAGGTTTAAAATAGCAACCTGCTGTTGTTGTGGGTGTCAATCAGAATGATGAACAGGTTAATTTTGGAAAAATATGGGAGGGTTCACATGAAATTATGAAGAGTGAAACATTATGCAGGACCAAGAGAACATTTTATACAGCAACAGAAATATTGTTTGAAGAATGACTTCGTGTATGTCCACCTCCAGAGAAAGAACTGATAAATAGAAATAAATAAGACATAGTTTTATATATATGCATATCTTTTTGTCGAATGATGCCTTCTTTAATGAGGGGGAGAGGTGGGGGGGGGAGGGAGTTACCTGGGCATTTAAATGTAACAGACAAATAATTTTTTTTAATGATGCCATGTATGTGGGTCATAATGTTCCTGAATTTTGACCCTTAGAATGCAATTCTTGTTCTTACCTCTAACTGCCTTCAACTTTTAACTCCTTGAGATCAGTGAAATGGTCATGATTTCTTATTTCTATATCTATGAGGTACCCAGAACGTTTAATAAAATGGAGACAGTGTAGAAATGAGCTAAACCTGGAATCAAGTGAAATTAAGGTCTGCCTCAAACATCTAGCTGTGTGGTTACTAGCAAATTATTTTTTGCCATTTGAAGCATTAGTATTTTTCATAAGTGAAATAAAAATAACAACTCAACCAATCAACATTTAGTTAGAACTTTATGCCAGGTAAAACTTGCATTCTAGTAGGGCAGACAACAAATCCATCACAAATATATACAGAATACATATAAAATGAATAAATATATAAATGAATTAAATACAATGCCATTTCAGAGGGAGAGTACTATAATTTGAGGGCATCAGTAAGGACAGCTACAAATAGAAAGTGATGCTTGAAAAGTAACTTAAAGAAAGCAGAGATGAAGAAGGGATGTATTCTAGGCACTGAGGATAGCCAGAGCAAAAGCTCCAAGACGAGTATTGTGTGTGAGAAATAGGGAGAAGGCCAGGTTGGCTAGATCTTTGAGCAAAGAATGGGAAATAATGTCCAAAGTTGGAAAGAGAGGTTACAGTGTCAGGTTGTGAAGGACTTTAAAGGCTAAAAGAATTTATAGTTGATTCTTGTGACAATTGGGAGTCACTTGAAGAGTCATAGGATCAGATCTGTGCTATGAAAATCATTTCGATAACAGTTTTTAGATGGACTAGAGTAGGCGGAGATGAGGCAAAGAGGTCAGTTAAGGAGTCTATTAAAATAGGCAAGAAGTGATGAGCTATAGTGGTAGCTTTGTGAATAAAAAGAAGGAAGCAATACAAAAGAGATTCTGTGGAAGTAAGAATCAAAATATTTGGCAACTAATTGAATATGTGTGGTGAGTTAGAAGTTCCTTCTATATGGACCTCAAAGGATTCTATCAAAAGAATAAGGTAGTAAAGCACAGGGCATAATTAATAAACATTTGTTGAATATCTTATAAGGATGATGGATAGAAACTTGGGTATAACATTATTTATGAAGAACTAAGTAAAGTAGTCCAAGAGTTCATCATAATGAAAGATCTATATCGAATAGCTGGAAAACAAATGAGTTTTTAACTTCTTAGAAAAATAATTCAGAAAAAAATAGCTAGAAATATAACCAAGAGGTTGTAGTAATTGGATTTTTCGAAGACTTACTTTAAAACAAATCCATAGAAGTTTTAAAAAGTCAAATCTGTAATGTTCTCATATATTCTTTGGATACCATATGGTGAAAATATAATAGCAAGCATTTGCTTAAAGACCAATGGAGAAGGTAGAAATATAAGTGATTTATTATTATTACAATATATTATAGACCAGTTAGACAGAAAGACAAAATAGATGAGGAATCCATGAAAAAAGGATCAAAAGCCTGAAAAAGAGGCATGATTTTTAGTAGTGGTGGGAGTTCAATTATCCAAGCATGGTCTGATGTTCTCTGCAGAAGCAGAGATAATGGCATCTTGGCTTTCCTGTAACGACAATCATATCTTTCAAAGTTGAGAACTGAACAAGGGAAAATTCTGCGCTGGATCTGATTCTCATTAACTGGAAAAATATTGTATTCTGGTTGTAGAAATTATGGGGACGTTGTGGGGAAGTTAATACCCTTTATTGGAGTTTCTCAAAGAGAGGAAAGGGAAATTAGATGACAATGTGCCATAGGTTTTTAGAATCCCATGAATTAATATTCTACAATGGAAATGACCTAAGGAAGAAGAGGAAATTCTGAAGAATGAAATTATGAAGATACAAAGGGAAATAATTCCAATGAAGATGGGAAAATGGATTTGTTTGAAGAGAGATATGTAGATATCCAGGGATCAAAGATAGCCACGGTCAGAAAAGGCCTTAGGTAGTGTATACTCAAGACCTGTCATTTTAGAGTAAACTAAGCCCTAGAAACATTAAGGGACTTGTCCAACAATGACACAGGTCCTAAAAGTACAATTACTGAAACTCAGATTCTGTGATTCTATGTTATGTGTCCCCTCCATTGAATATGTTGCCATCTTACTTAGATCCTTAAAAGGTACATTCAGAAGATGGAGGCTGAGGCAGGTAACAGTGAGCTGAGACGAGAGAAGCAAGCTAAGGACAACAAAATGTTTTGCTTTTGTTTTTGTTTCTGTTTTTGCTTAGGAGATGAGCAAGATCAAAGAAGGCAAAGACCTCTTTCTTGGGACTGGGGGAGAAGAAATGATGATCACTGACAACAGAAAAAAAGACAGAGGCTTGAGTCTTATCTACCTATTATTTTCTCCACCATGGAGAATGATTTTGGCCCTGGAAACAGCATTACAAAAAAGGCTACCAGATAAGTAGATAAGTAAGGAAAGATTGAGAGTACCTAATATTCTATGATGAATGTGGCCCCAATACATCCTCTGATATGGAAAGGACTGAGAAACAACACTAGGATATTTGAAAGATTGTGGAAAACAAAGGGGTATTGAAATCTGGAAAAGGATAAATGTCCTGAATTTCAAAAGAGATAACAGTTGGTAGACTATAGATCAGTGGCCTGGATTTCTATTCCTAGAAAAATTCAAGAGTTCATATTATTAAAGGGACGGTAGTGAACACTTAGAAAAGGAAGCATAGAAAATGTGGATATGGTTTCATTAAGAAAGAATCCTTACAGAATAACCTTGCTTCCATTTTTGAAAGGTTTACTAAACCAGTAGATGCAGGGGGATTTTGTAGATGATTTTTACTTAGGTTTTAGCAAGGAATTTTGCAAAAGTATATCATTATTCCTTTAGAAAAGATGTGTAGATTTGTACTAGATGATCATATGTTTCATTAGATTAGGGCAATCACTAATTGTTCAATGTCAACATGGTAAGAAGTTTCCTTTAGAAACATTCCAGAGATATCTGCTCGGCCCTATGCCATTTAACAGTTTTACAGTGACTTGGATAAAAACATGGAAGGCATGTTAAATAGATGTTCAGGTAACAAGACTAAAAGGAATAGGTAACACATTGAATAACAGAGTCAGTATCCAAACAGAACTGGATAAAATAGAACACTGGCTTGATTTTAGTAAAATGAAATTATAGAATAATTATAAAATCTTAAACTTCAGGATAAGAAAAATTGACTGTACAAGTAAAACGATAATGAGACTTATTAAATTTCAGCTTGTCTGGGGTAAAAATATCTGGGAGTTTTAATCTACCAAAACCTCAATGTTATAGTTCCATGATAACATGATATTGCTATTAAAAAATAGTGCCTGTAATCTTGAACTTTAAAGGCAAAACTTCCAGGAGTAAGAAGGTAGTATCCCTTTGTGCCTCCTTATTGTCCCTGTTGTTGTTGATATTAGATCATTTCAGTTGTGTCCTGTGTCCAACCTCTTTGTGATGCCACTTTGTGTTTTCTTATTTAAAATACTGGAGTGGTTTTCCATGTCCTTCTCTAGCTCATTTTACAAATGAAGAAACTGAGGCAAACAAGGTTAATGATATAATTGTGAACACCTGTGATCCTTAATCCTAGAGAAGGATAAGGCTGACAACCACTTAATTTCAAGCATTTTTGTGCTACAATAGAGCTAAAGTCTGGCCCCAACACAGTGAGTCCCAAAAAGGGAGGGCACCACAAGGCCAAAGAAATAGCGAGGTGCCACAGATTGGGAAAATGGAGCAAGTTATACCTCCTATGCTCATCAGAATTGGGATTGGGTCTGTGAGTAGTGACTGAATTTCCAGGCTGATTGAGTTAGGGAAACTTGGTCTCCAAAAACAAAGAAAAATATATATTATACTTGGTTGGTTCATGGGACTTGGGTTCACTTAGGCTTGTCTCCTAAGAGCATAAAAGAGTCTTTTCCTGGGGTCAGGGCTCTTCAAACTTGACAGGTGTCCTGTGGCTGATCTATTCATGACATTTTGTCATGCTGACCTGATACAATCCTGTATAAAGAGGAGGTGAGTTAAGTGTTTTATTATTGCTGAGTATCTTTTCTATGTTATAGCTAAGTAAATCAATTTTTGTTGTTAAATGGTCTACAAGTGTTTAATTTCATTATGATGTACTACACCAGCCTGAATCAGACCCAGATCACTACATGGAGATATCTCAAACTCAGTATGTCCAAAATATAATTCCCTACCTTTTCCTTCTTAAACCTTTTATTATACTGAAATCTCCTGTTTCCATCATAGGTACTACCATTCTTGCAGCCTACCATTTTCCAAACCTAGATATCCTTACCTCATTAATATTTCCCCTTCCCCCTAAATATAATTATTTGTGACATCTTCCTTATACTCTTGCATTTGATCCATTCTCTTCTCTTATGTAAACATCATTAGACTTAGCTATTGCAATAGTTCACTAATTGGTTCCCCTCTTTTAGGTCCTTCCCTATTTCTATGTATCCTGAGCTGCCAATGTGGTTTTTCTTTAGTGAAGATCTGAACATGCCACTCAAAAAAACAAAAGTGTTATCTATTGCCTCTGTGATTACGTATAAACTCCTATTCATTTTATATTTCCAGACTCATATAGTATTCATTTTCCTATGTCCAATCATACCTTCACTGTTTCTTACATATTGTACACCATTCTCTATCTCGATGTCTTTTCACTGACATCCCCCAAGGCTTGAATGCACTTTCTCCTCAACTCTGTTTCATAAATTCCACCACTTTCTTCAAGACCCAGAATAAGGGTAAAGGATGGGAAAATCAAGGGTACTTAATAAATGATTTTTCCATTCCATTCCAGTACAACCTATAAAGAGTTATCATGGAATCAGGCACAGTAAGAAAAAAATGGCCAGAAGACAAGGTAAGGAAAAATAGGTGATTCAGGGGTGAGATGGTGAAAGAAAGAAATGTAGGACATTGAGATATGAAAGGGGAATTTCAGAGCTCAAAATCTTAGGAGAGAAAAGATTTGATTGAGGATATGTCCACTACTCTGTGGCAAGGGAAGAGTGGAGCCAGAGTTAAAGAAGTGCAAGATTTTAAAAGAATATCAATAGGAAGAATTCATCAAGGGTAAGAGTAGGATTTGTGAGGAGAGGAAGGCAATAATTCAAGGACTAATTAATTGAAAAGTAATTAAGAAGGACCATAACAGAAGTATATTGTCTGACAGAAATCCAAAGATAAGAGATTGATGCTGAATGGTGGGGTGGGCAGGATCATTTGAAAAAGGTAAGGATGAGCACTGTGGGGCAATGGCCAGGATGTCAGAGAGTTTATCTAGAGTGGTATTCTCTTTCAAAGAAAAGGCAGTTTCCATAGAAAAGCAGGAGTTAAAAGCAAAATAAGTGAGACACAAGAATAGGATGCTAAGAAGTTTGTGAATAATAATGCAGACGTTCAAAGAGTCCATTGGATGGGGTCTATGGAGAGGCATGAACACTGTAAAGACACAGAACTGGGGTATGTAGCTGTGTGTTTGGGGAGAAAAAGTAGAAAAACTGTCTAGTTAGAGAACTCTCTTGAATGACAGACCATGAGAAAATAGATAAAGCAGTTTTGAAGCATTTTCATTGTCCAGATGTCATGCTAAGTATTGAGAAAAATAATCAGAAAGATAGTCCCTACTCTTAGGGGGCTTAATGAGGAGCTGCTCCAATAAGAGCACCAAGGTAGAGCCAGTGCAAATGGCAGCCAGGAGGAGGAATGAGGTCAAAGAAAGCTTCTTTCATTAGCTTCTCTCTGGTGGAGCTAGCTCAAGCATAAATCTTCAAATTTCAAATTTCACTTGCTTTCATATTTTGTTTTAGGGTTTCTCACAGAATCCCAAATTCCTATTGTGTGGAATCACAGGCTTCCCAGGACAAAGCCTGGGAAACTGGTGGTGCTGGAGGCACTGCCTTAAGGGACCCTTGGGGAAGAACTAAACAAGGAAGAAAAAGGGGAAATGCATACAGTTGAGTTAATTATATTAGAGGGAGTGGAGATTATATTTGTGCTCAATTTTTTTGTGTTTTTCTACTTGGTGGGTGGTTGTGGAATAATTGTAAATATGTAACAAATGCTTTTAAAAATACTGAAAAGAGTTGTGAGAATATCCGAGAAACATAGACTTAAGAGGAAAAAAAGGGGCTTCAGTGGTCATCTGTTCCAATCTATTAAAAAACAAAACAATAACAATAAAATCATTTCCACAATAACAGCCTCTGCATAAAATTCTCCAATCAGAGAGAATTTAACATTCTTGAGTCAGTCCAATCCACTTCTAGATAGCTCTTAATTGCTAGAAAATTTTTCTCTTTTAAAAAAGAAATCTTCCTCTTCCTAGAATCTATACTAAGCATTGGTTCCAAAACAGAAGACTCTAAGAGGTAGGCAGCTGGGGTTAAGTGACTTATTCAAGATCACATAGGTTGAAAGTATCTTAAGTCAAATTTGAAGCCAGGACCTCCCATCTCTATACCTGGCATTCTATCTACTCATATACCTAGCTGCTCCTCTAAATCTCCTTGCATCTTCCAACCACTGATTTTAGTTCTTTTCTCTTGGGGAAAATGGGAGAAGTCTCATCTAACTTTTCAAATATTTCAAAAGCTATCTGCTTTCCTGTTGAATCTTCTCCAGGTTAACTATTCCTAGTTCTTTCAATTAATCTTCATATGGCCTAAAAATCAAGACCCTTCACTATTCTAGCTAACCACTCCTGAAGGGTTCCCAGCTTATTAATGTCCTTTCAATAATGTGCTTAGTATTAAAAGCAACACAGAACAGGGCCAAAAAAATGAGGTGATCACTTTCTTATTCCTGGAACTTCTCTTAATACAGCCAAAGATCTTATTAATTGTATTTGGTAGTCATATGAAACGTATAACTAATATTGAATGTGTAGTGTGTTAAAACTCTAATATATTTTCCCTCCCAATTATTATTTATGAAACATATTTTTGCTATTTGTATTTTGTTATGTTCTTAATATTTTATTTTTCTATAATTACATGTAAAAATAATTTTATTATTGTTGTTTAAAATTTTTGTTCCAAATTCTCTCCCTCCCCTCCCTGCTTCTCCTTCTCTACTTCCCGAGGTGCTAAGCAATCTGATATAGGTTTTAGATAATGCAAAAATGTAAAAAAAATTCCCATAATGAAATAGATTTTCTGAATGCAATTGCATTTATATGAATTTTTATCTTTAAGAGGTTAATGTTCAGACCCACTTGTGACTCATGCTATTTGTGTAATTCTGGGTAAATCACCCAACCTCTAACTGCTTAAGCAACTCTCACATGTTTTTTGTGAGGTTCAAATGAGAAAACATTCCACATACATAAATCACTTTCCAAATCTTAAAAGTGATAGTAAATGCTAGCTGCTGTTAATATGATTATAGTTACTATTGCTATTACCACCACCACCACTACTATTAACTTACTAAGTAAAAAATAGTTCAGTATTTACTGGTCTGTCTTGACAAAGTATTCTCATCTGCAGTTCCCTATAATAGAGAAATTATGAATCTGGGGGGAAAAAAGGAATACATTTCATCTTACTAGATTCAGGCCAATATTCTAGCCTATCAAGATCTTTTTCGGATGTTATAATCGAATGTATTAACTATCTTTCAACTTGGAATTATTTTGAATTTGACAAGTTATAATGAGCATGAATCTATGACCTTATCCAAATTATTTCTTAAAATGTTAAAAGCACAAGTCCTTTGGAAGTTCTACTCTAGACCTCCTTTTGACTTGACATTGGACCATTAATGACTGTGACTAAGTCCAGCCATTCATTCACTTCCATATTCATCTAATTATACTATCATCTAACCCACACTAATTCATCTTTTCCACAAAAATAGTATGAAGTACTTCATCCAACACTTTGATAATATTTGAGTACATTATGTCTGTAATTCCCAATTTGCCTCCTTAATGACCTGTCAAGAAAAGAAATAAAGCTTATCTCCCATGACCCAGATGAAGCTATGCTGATTTTTTGGTATTAACTACTTCCATCTCAGGATGTTTTCCAGCCTCCCTTTAATTATCTGTACTCAAATTTTGAAAGGAATTTAATTCTGGTTTGCTGTCCTATATTTTGAAAACTCTATTCCCATTAACCTTTGAAAAAACTCATATTTTGTCCGTCTTCCCTAATACTATCATGGCTCTTCCATTCTTTCTAAACTCACAACTATCACTAACACTCAGTAATCAGATTTCCCACTTTTTCAATACCCAAGGGATAGATCATCTGGACCAGGTGTGGTGAATTCATTCATGAACAGCTGGATGCTCACTTACTTACTTCTTTTGTGTATAAACTTCTTAGCCATTTTACTCTATCTTTGCAAAAACAAAAGTATTCCTTTTGACAGAAAAAAAATAGACAACACAACAGTGGAAGAGCTCTATTTTTAAGTTATCTTCTTTGCAAGCAGCAGTTCTATAATTTCTTTGATCTTCTTTTCTCCAATATAGGTTAAAAAAACAGTTTATTTTTTAATTCTCTTTAGCTTCAGTCATATTTGAGTTTTAGCAAGCCTGGAACTTCATATGATACCATGCCACCTTCTAAAGTCTTCCTGTGTATTTATTTAATTTAATTGTTATATATAACATAATATATTATGTAAAATAACAATAATTTGATTTATATGATTCATTATAAATATGTAGTAAGTTATGAAAAATATTTTTCTGAAAGAAATCCTCACATTAGCAATATCCAAACATCTCATTCTTTTTTTTCTTTCTCTCTCCTACCCTACCTCCTTCACCAAAAAAGCAGATAATATTCCATAGATGATACCTATATTATCATATTTTCTATATTTCCCTTTTCTTCATTTGTGAGGTGATGCATATTGATTACACTATAGAAAAATTCATGGAGAAATATAGTGAAGAATGGTATTCAATCTGCATTCAGACACGGCCTGTTCTACCTTCCATCTTCTATTAATAACTTAGGAATCTAATTTATTTGGTCAATTTTCCATACAACTAAACATAGAAGTCATGTGGTTTAGTGGGATGTGGGCTGAGTTTAAAAACAAAGAACCTCACATGGAAATCTGATTACTGACCTTGGGCTTCATCTTCCCAATCTGTAGAAATTAAAGGCATCCCAGGACATTATCTTTCCATACAACAGAAATATATTTTCCCTAAAAGGCCACAAAGCTGTCCCTATGTCTAATTGGTCGCCCCTGCCTCCTTTGACCCAGTTTCATGGTTTGCCCAAGAGCATTAAAAAGTCCTACCTACATGGAGTCAAAGATACTACAACTCTATAGCTAAAGACCAGAGAACCAGCGAAGTCACTTGAACTTGTCCTGCTAACCAGCCACATTTCTAGATGGAGATGAGGGGAGCAGTCTTGTAGAAGCAAATTACCGCTTTATTTTTGTTGTATATCCTTGATATCCAGAGCAGAGTAACTCTATTTTTTTTAACTCTCCTATCCTTTGCAATTGCCTCATTTGGAGGCAACATGGACCCTAAAAATGAACAGGATGCTGGTATCAGATCTGTACCTAGAAAAAGAGGGTAGACTAGATAAATTTTACCTTAGGTCCCTTTTAACAAGAAGTCTGTGATCCTATGAAAAAAAGACGTATTTTTCCAAATCAATAATTAAACAGGAGGGCCTGGGTTAGAGACATCTCTTTTCCTCTTCACCTCCCCAACCTTTGACTGCATTTAAATATGGCTTTACTATCAATATAAAATTGCAGGATGGTTAATTTTATCTGACCACCATGTTTTATAGATTTGTCTAGAATTTTCTGTTTTGAAAATAACTCCCAAAATGTTCAGTTCTCAGTTGCGCCTAAACAACAACAAAGATGATTTGCATAACTTTCTGTCATTTAGGGTTTGTTTGTTTTTCAAATTTTCAATGAGTTCTAAGAAACTAAGGAAGAAAAGAGGAAAAAAGCAACAAAAAATATTGAAAACTGTGCTAAGTTCAGCAAATATCCTCCCTCCCCTCCTCCTCATCTCACTTACACTTAACACTTACACACACAATCACACATCCATTAATCTTTTTTGGACAATCGTCCAAGCAGCCCTCAAATCTCCCTGGTATTCCTCCCTTGCTTCCATGCTTCATTTCATTTGGCTATATTGCAGAAAGCAATGACTCAAAGCTTAAACAACAACATTTTCCTGTTTTCGAAAATGTTTCCATTGTTAAATTAAAACCTACCTAAGAGCCGTTCAAAGCCTATAGGCTTAACTCTCTTTGCTTGACATAGCCAAAGTGCATCCATTATTTTACTACACACTTTAATAGTACTAAATCACCTCACATATGGAAATGGGAGTTCGAGGGCCACTGAGCTGTGAATTTAACCAATGTATCACCATTATTGAAACACCTGGACCATTCCTTTGTGGTGATGCACTGTGATAACACTGCAGAGTATTAAATAGCTTTCCGGATCTCTTGTTCCTTGCTTGGGATGTGATTTCCTAGTAATGCAACACTGGATTGGAATTCAGGAGTTTCACCAACCCTGATTTCACACTACCTGATTTGATTTTAAATACCATTTACAGGATAGCCCATCTGCGCATCAGCATTTATGGATGGGTGTTTCTGATGGTTTTCTTCACTTATTTGGAGTGCTGAATATCTTGATTCTAAGATATATTTTTAAATATATTATTCTATTCTGATATAAATGCACATTTATGTTTATATATGTATACATGTACACACACACATAGAAAATTGTGCATTGCTTCCACAGTCACTTATGATCTCCTTTTAGGCAGGGACCATCTTTGCTTTTGTATTTGTATCCTCAGTACTAGCCATTTAAAAATATTTTTTCCTTTCATTTATAAAGCTTAGCATAATATAAGTAAACTAAACTAGTCATATTTATTATGTCAAACAAACTAAATTAGCCATAATTATTATATCAGATTCAACAATGCAGGACTCAGAAAACATTCAACTAAAGAGGGCTTCCTAATTTTTTCCTTTTTAAATGCAATAGAACCTTTCGGCTACCAGTGAAACCTATAGGCTGTTTCTCAGAATATTCTATTGTCCTAATTTATAATTGAAGGAATGATTAAATTTACATTTGAGATATATATGTATTTTTTCCTCTCTTATCCAATTCCATAGAATCCATGGAGATTATTTCATGGGCAACCCAGGTTAAGAATTCCTGAGCCAGGAGCTCCAACGTATCCATTGAAACGAGACAACTAGGTACTCTCTCTGGATCTAAAGCTTTAAACAGGGTGGGGTGATTAAAACTTTATTCTAGAGAACCAACATTTAGAAGTTACCAATGAAATTTTCTCTGAGTTTAACACTTAATTGACAAAATAAATCACTAAAGAGGAAGCTTCCAGGCAGTGGTGCCTTCTCTACTGCCCTGTCCTCCTCTAAGACCTTCTCCCTTTTCCTTCTTGACTGAAATCTCCCTAAAGCTGAGCTTGTGGTTGCTCAGAGTCTTCCCTTTTTCTGCCACCAAATGATTTGCTTTTTTGATCTTCTGGTCAGCAGCACAGAGGGCAGCTTTCTTGTTGGCTATAAATTGAGTAGGGCCCAGAGCTGGAAGTCAGAAATCAGGATCATCAAGAACTGAGTGCTCTCTATAATCCTGCTAAATCCCTTTTTTTTTTGAGTATGTAAATATGTAAGATATTAGATGCTTCTAATGGGGGAGGCAGGGAAAGATATGCTGTAGCCAGATGACAGATGTTTTGTTTGTTTACATTTTTAGTGTTTTATCTTTATTTTATTTTAATAACAAATTTCCATATGTTTTTCAAAGTTATATGATTCATGTTATCTCCCTCCCTTCTTCCTCCATGCCCCAGAGTTGAGAAGCAATTCAATCTGGGTGGTACATGTATTATCAAGCAAAACATTTCCAAATTATTCAAATGAATAATCTTACAAAACCAAAACCCCAAATCATATACCCAAATGAACAAGTGACAAATCATATGTTTTCAGCTGCACTAATACTCCAACAGTTTTTTCTCTAGATGTGGATAGCATTCTTTTTCAAAAGTCCCACAGAATTGTCCTGGATCATTGTTTTCATGTTAGTAGCAGAGACTATCACATTTGATGATTCCACAATATTTCAAATACCATGTATGCTATTTTTTTCTTGATGAGCATTATGATCATTCAACAGTTTCTCAGTCCTAAACAGAATCATTAACCAAAAAATTGGGAACCATGACACAACATGGCACACTCGTCTTTTTAATGCGTTTTAGGATCCCTGACCTTCAATGTTATCCCATTTTCTTTCCTTTATGATGTGAAGTCCAATGTCTTACATTATTCCATAAATCCTTTTTATTGTTTACATTTCTTTATTGAGAGGAAAAATTTTTATTTTATAGAGAAAGTGTGCATTTTCAAGTTCTTTCATATTTAATAAATAATACATATTCCTCTAAAGTCCTCCTTAGCTGAAGTGACTTACTCATGTTTTCAATCAGTACAAAACTAGTGAGAGAAGATGTAGTTTTGAATGATAAGGCCATATTTCAGCTGAGGAATTACAAAATTGAATGCAAACATGGTTCTTTCTTTTGAACTGCTTTACTCATTGAGACCCAAACAAAAGATTAAAGTGTTAAAGAAAACACTCCCTTTCCCCATATTCTCTAAATAAAGCAAAACAACAGAAAATGATGAACACAAAGGAGATCTGTTAACATGAAATTAATAACTAAGAGAGGTCATCTATGATTTTTTCTGTCTTAAGATTCACTCATAAATTGAAGTGTTGGTAATATATTGTAGAGAAAAACTGAAGTCTTATGATGCTGTGTAATTTTAATTTAAAAGGCATTTTTATATGAGAGGTTATACAGAATAGCAGCTTACAACATGGCCTACATGCTGCAAAAATAGTTAATCAGCATTCATTGTGAACCAGAAAAAAAGAAAAAAATGTGTGAGCCTAGTTAGTAGTTTTAAAAATGAATATTATTACTTTCTAAACCTATGTCTAAATGATGGAGAAAATTACTTTTGCTGTTTTTTTAAATAATTTATGAACTATATTTCTGTTCTAACCCAAGATCAAGGAATTAATAGTTCAGACATTGCTTTGCCTCCAGCAATAACTAATTTGTGTTAATTCATATATTTTTCATTTAATTTATTTCAATAAACAAGAATCCACTAGAAAAAATAGAAAAAACAAAAGTATTATGACAAATATACATGGTCAATCAAAACAAATTCCCACAATGGTCATGCACAAAAATAATCTAAATCTCAATGTCTCAATCTGTATCCTAAGTATATTACCTCACTGAGGAGATAGGGATCATGCTTCAAGTAATATGAGAACAGATAAAGATAGAGATATTAGATAACTATAGAGAGAGAGAGCTAGCTATATAAGCTTAGGGCTATCTATATTAATCATCTGTCTCTCTTTCTCTTCCTCCCTCTGTCTATTGATCCATCCATCCATCCATCCATCCACCCACCCACCTGCCCACGCTCTCTCTATCTATCTGTCTATCTATGTTACTTCTTTTCTACTCCTGTATCTCTTTAGTGTCTCACAATTCTTCATTGATATGTGTTGCAGTCTTAACACTTTTCCATTTCTCTGTGGATGACCACATGTTTAGTTATTCTAGGTACATGGTGATACAAAACAACTAAAACAAAAGATAAAATATTCATTATTATGATAATGTCAATCAAAAAAATAAATAGAATAAGGCAGCTAGTTGAATTTGGAATCATTGGGAAGAAAGGAAGGAAGGAAGGAAGGAAGGAAGGAAGGAAGGAAGGAAGGAAGGA
>NC_058135.1:26239884-26308765 GCF_016433145.1 Gracilinanus agilis
CATCTCTTGCAAGGAAACGTGTTGCTGACTCCTAGTTAATTCAACTAGGAAAACACCCATTAATTGTCCCATTCCAAACATAGGGAGCTCTATAGATGCAGAATATTGCATATTTCCTCAGATGTGGTTTATAGTAATCAGTTTTGCTTCATTTCCTCTTTGTTCCAAGAGATGTTTTGATGTGAATATAGTGGGAAATGATTGCCACACACAAACACACAATACAGCAACAAAAGGACATCATTTTTATGTTGAAATCAAAGGGTAAAATATCCATGACATAAAAGTCCGAGGCTTCCAAACACCCCAAGTCTTTGGTCTGTTTCCCAAACCTCAGGGATTTTTTTTTTCACAATTTATTTTTTGCTATGCTTTTCCATAGCTACTTCTTCACTGTAATCATTGGATATTACAAGATTTGTGAGCTTTGTAAGAAGATCAGGTCACAATATTCATAGAGATCTTCTTCATCCTCTGCTGTATTTATTGTCACCTAAACTAAAGGTGGTCCTTTCAAATTCGAGGTCCTCCCTTGAATTAGGTAATCAAAGAATGTTAAAGACCAGTCACTGCCTTGCTTCCCATTACTATGTTTAAACCATCCCTTTACTACAATCACTCAACAACCTCTCCTCTTCTAAAGTTCACAGTGTAAAAAATTTCCTCCCAATCCAGAACATGAAGATAGATGATAAAGTACAGCGACATCAAACTCAAATAAAAACATGGCCCCAAAACCACACATATGGATCCTGCCAGTCACTTAGACTTAGAAAACTACATATTAACATTATCTATGTTTTATCTTATTTTTATTTCATGAAATTCTTCCTAACTACATTTTAATCTGCTTCAACCAGTCAAGGACTGTTCTGGACCACAGTTCTGTGTGATTGCAACTACTCAGAACTCCTTAATATAGTCTCTAAAGCTAAAGGGAAGGGAACTAAGTTGGACCATGGAGAACATTACCTTGACCTTTAGGCTTAACAGTATTACAGAAAGAAAGAATCTTTCTTCCTACATATTTGAGTTATTTAGAGGGGGAATGGATTGTCTCCAAAGGTAGTGGATAGTCTCTCAGTTGAGTTCTTTAAGCAAAGTCAGAATGCTTATCATATGTAATGTAGAAGAGATTTCTTTTCCAGTTATGTGTTAGATGAACTGGGCTATGAGGGTCCTTTTTAACTATAAAATCCTATGAATTTATAATTAAATATATTTAGGCAAATCACATGGGTAAAATATAAGCAATAATAAATCTGTGATGAAGTAAATATTACCCTATTTAATTGCAAAGCTAGGCTTTTTTAAAAGCAAATTGTATAATATTTTATTTTTAACTTTTCAGCAAGACAAAAACCATGTTCCTCTATAGCCAATTTGATGATTCTTTGATTCAGTAAAATTTTGATATCCTGGACATAAATTTTATGATCTTTTCTCAGATGAAGATACTACTAGCAAGATTTTGCCTCTATAGAGAACAAGGGGAAGGCTCTACTCTTTTTTGTGGGTCTACATCTGTGTATACATATAAGACTATTTAGATTTGATTAGAGACCTAATTACCATGTACAGTTTCTATATCAGAAGCAGAATATTTTGGATGTATGCCTGGATGAATATTGTATTGTACTATGAAATAAAAATATAAAAATAAACAGTTAAGAACATGAGACTCCAGGGTACTCTATTCTGAAGATTATACTAATTGATACTAAAAGAAATGTACCAAACTTGGTATATCTTATTACTCCCTTGAAGAAAAATGCATTAAAATTGTCTGGCTTCTTTTCATCTAATTTATTTTGGCTTCTATTATTATTTTTATTTGTTTTAAAATGATGCTGAAGTTTTGAAGCTATCCTTTTCTCACTAGCTTTTTCCTGAACTAAAAATGCAGATGGTCAAAGGACCCATTTCTAATCAACAAACAGAATAATTACCCAGATGCCCCTAAATTCAAGGCCCTTTGATTAAAAAGCAGCACATGTAGACATATTTTATGACATCTATACCACACATTTTCAACCATAGCTCTTTAATAGTCCTATGCTAATGTATCATGAGCATTCTATACTATTCTATAAGAAGCACCAGGTGCTCTTATGATACATATTCTGACGTCCACTAAAACTTGGCTAAGCTCTATAACAAACTCAAAATTATCAAATATAATAATAATAATAATAATAATAATCCTCTATTTACCCCCTCATGAGTTTCTTTTTTAATTTTCTGTCACAGTGAATGATCACCTGTTCCAGAATGATTTCTGGTTCTGACTTTCAATACACAATTAATGTTTGTTTATCATTCCCTATTTTTATGGAATTCAAAAATTACATAATTTCATTTGGAAAAAACCTCAGGGGACATTTAGTCCCATCCATACCTAAAAAGTAATTTGTTTTTCCATGTACTCAAATTGTTATCTGTTAATTTTTTGAAGATGCCTCTTGAAGAGGGAAACCGACTGCTTTCTAGAGCAGATAATTCTCCTTTGGAGTATTTTCAATTGTTATGAACTTTTATTTGTTTTTTTTTCTCTTTTTGACATAGAGCTTCAATTCACATTTTTGTGATTTCCAAGTTACAATCCATTTTTTTCTAGTTACATCCCCTGTGAGCAAGCAAAAAAAAAGTTTCTTCCCTCTTCCATGTGCTCTCCAAGTATTATGAAGATGATTCTCATATTCTCTTAGAATCATCTTTTCCAGGATAAGTACCCTCAGTTCTTATCATGGATCTTCATGTGGCACAAATTTGAAGTTCTTCATCATCTTGTTTGCCCTCCTTAGATGCTCTCCTGCTTATCAATATTAATCCTGAACTGTGGAGCCTTGATGCAATATCCCCAAAGTAATTGCACCAGGAGAGAGTAGCATTAGAATATCACCTACTTTTTCCTAGTTACTATGGTTACTAGTGATTAATATACCACCCAATACATCTTAAGATTTCTTTAGCTTTTCTGTTTATTTGGTGGTGATTGCAAACAAAGTATGGATTTGATGAGTGCTACAGGTGAGACTTCAGGTACTTCAAAAACCAGAGGTGCCTGGTTTAGGCCAATGCCACATTTTTTGTAAGCTTACAGAACACTGAGTCTCATACTAATTACTATATCTATCTATCAGTGTGCCCAGAGCCTGGCATAGTTCCTGGTACTTAATATATGTTTGATGATGGATTCTTTGATTTCATGTATGAAAACCTTTGCATAATAATTAGTTATCTCACTTGTTAAAGACTTTATTTTGAGAAAGCAACTCATCTAATAGTTGAGTGTAATAAATCTGAGGGAGTAGAACTATTCAACATGCAGAGAGCAAGGCAGCTGTCCTCTGACACAAAAGCCAAGAAAAAAATGTAAAATCTTTTGAAAATTCATGTAAACTCTTAAAAAGAAATAGTAAAGTGTATCTTTTAACAAAGGCAGAAAATATTCTTCAGTTTAAATATAGTAGCTAAGAATATATATTAGGAAAAGTAGAACCAGAATTTAGCATTACTCTTGATAACACGACACTATGAGTAATGGACTTCCAATAGTTCATCTTGCTTTAATTATTTAAAAGTAATTATAGGAATTAGAGAACACAGGAAGGAAATAAGAGTGATTCCATTTTACAGATAACAGAGTGATAAAATGTGAAAGTGACAACTATATACTCAAGGTTGATAAGATCAATTTATCTATAAAACTTTGAGGCTGAAAAAATATCTTCACAATCCTAAAGGTACATGGAGCGATCATCCTCACTTTTCAGTTAATGAAACTGAGACTCAAAGAAGTAGGTGGTGGATGAATTGCCTAAGATCTATCAAAAGAAGATTCTTTCCAATTCTTTTTTTCCCTACTGCAATTCCATCATTGTCCAATGAGTGTAGTTAAGCACTATGAAACCCTTTGGCTAGCACATAGTTCACTGAGTTTCAATAAAGATGTGATTTCAGGAAATCTTAACAGACCGTGAATGATTCAAATCAGATGAGGTTAAATATAGCAAAAATCCTGATCCCAAATGGCTCATGCAAGTTTGCTAAAACAATCTTCATTAGCAAACCATCTGTAATTATGTACAATTATCCTATGGTATTGACTTCCAGTCACTAGCAATTTAGTGAGATTTCAGTAGGTAACTTTGTGCAAAACCCACAAAGTTCTATTATTCCTAACTTCATCTCCAGATCATTCTATATTTTTTAGCAACTCATTTTTTTGTAAACATAAGTAAGACACAGACAATGAGGCAGGTTAAAAGGTGTTGGATTAAAAATTCAGAAGATGAGTTCATTTCCTGCCTTTCTAGTTCTATAAGTAGGTAATCCAGCCTCAAATTCCTCATCTGTTTATAGGGCAGTATGAAGGTAAAATGAAAGGATATTTGTAAAACACTTTGAAAAGTAGTTATTGACTTAGGAGGTCTGAGGTTCAAATTTGTCCTCAGATACTTTTTAGCTGTGTGACTCTGGGCAACTTATTTAACCTCAACATTAAAGTTATTTAAAAAATAAAAATAACTATTATTAATAGTTACTTAGCACTACCCTTTCAACACACCAAGTATTTATTATTCAACACTTCCAGGTTCTAGGCACTATGCTAGGCACTAGTACTACAAAAAGACAATTAAAAACTTCTCTAGGAGTTTACATCCCAATGGAAAAGACAACGTGTAAATGAATAAACATACACAGGATAAATATGAGGAAAAAATACAAACTGGTTAAACAAAGACAGAGAAGGAGGGCACAAGCATTGAATGGGCTCAGGAAAGGATCATATAGTAAGTGGTGCTTGAGTTGCATCTTTTTCTTTTTTTTAACAAACTATCTTTGGTCATAGAATCAATACTATCTATTGGTTTCAAGCCCAAAAAATCCAAATAGGTGAATAGTATAGTCTAAAAAACAGCAACAGCTTGAAAGGTAAGATGTTGGCCAGGAGTAAATTTCCAAGACACCTGTTCATTCTGCACACTGACTAGTAATCTTACTATAGCTGAAAATTGATGTTGTATGTAGGATACTGGCATGGTATATAATTACTTTGTTTTATTGGGGAAAGGATGGTAGGATGTTACTTTTGCGATTAAATAGCAAGCTTTGGCTCCACATTATACATGACCATCTCAGTACAACCATTTTTATTCATCTTTTATAGAGTCATTAAATCAACAAATTAGATTATTTATACATCCAGGACAAATGGCATTGAAAGCAGAGCCATACTTATAAAATCTTAAATGCATAGTAAGAAATAGAGAATATGGGAATAATAGAGGATGCTTTAGTTATTTTTTCCTTTTTTTTTAGGAAGACATCATAATGGTGAATTAAAGTACTTTAAGCATGATTGAAGTTGAATTATCTTTATTTTTTTGTTTCTGGATCCTTGGTTATCCTTTAATAACATCCTGCCATTGTGCTCAGTGGCCAAATATTACATTAGTCTCATGTTTTCAGTCTTGTATTTTAAAAGGTTGTCTTATATAAGGATAATAAATCAACCAATCAACAAGCATTTTTGAATAGCTGCTCTGTATCAGGCATTATCCTTGGAAATAGAGGCAGAAATGAGGGAGGCAGTGTACTTCAAAACCCTTACATTCTGTGGTGTTGGGTAGTGGGGAGAAAAATGCTTAACTATATTACCATTTTAAATCTGAAATATATTATCTCCAAGGCTTTGGATAAGATTAAGGCTTACAACTTCATATGTGATCCTCTTTTTTTTGTTCTCTGGATATTTAAATGTTCATGCTTGTCAGTTTCAAAGAAATAAAAGAGTATTTTTTTAAAAAATAAATGTTATCAGAATTGTGTTTTCATAGTGTAAGGAATTTCCTCTGAGGACACTATTTCTACCAATGTAGATCTGTACCTACTCTGCAATTTATAGTTTAAGAAATTAGTTGCTCTCATGTGTAGAATTTAAAACTATCATTAACCACATAAAAATGTTCCAAATCACTATTGATTAGAGAAATGCAAATTAAAAAAACCCTGAGGTGCCATCTCACACTCATCTGACTGGCTAACATCACAAAAAAATGATAAATATTGGAAGGGATGTGACACTATCCCTGCCAGAGGGACACTGATACACTGCTGATGGAGCTGCAAACCGATACAACCATTCTGGAGAGCAATCTAGAAGGAACCATGGCCAAAGGGCCATCAAACTATGCATATTCTTTGACCCAGGAATAATACTACTAGGTCTGTATCTCAAAGATGCTAAAGATAAAGGAAAAGAACTTCCATGTATCAAAAATAACTCTTTTTTATAGCAGCTCTTTTTGTGGTGACAAAGAATTGGAAACTGAAGGGATACCTATCAATCAGAGAATGGCTGAAAAATTATGTATATGTTTGTAATGGAATGCTATTGTGCCATGAAAAAATGACAAACAAGATAATCACAAAAAACCTGGACTTATATGAAGTAATGCAAAGTGAAGTGATGAAAAGCAGAACATTGTACACATTAACAACAATAACATATGATGATCAACTGTGAATGATTAAACTATTATCTGCAATGCAAGGATCCAGGACAATTCCAAGAGACTCACAACAAAAAAGGATATCCACTGCCACAGAAGGAACAGATGGAGTTTGAATGCAGATTGAAGCATATCATTATTCACTTTTTTCCTTCACATATTTTTCGCTAAAGTAATGGTACTTATCTTCTGTACAACCTATATCACCTATATCATATCACCTAACTTCTTGGGAAGGGGTGAGAGGGAGAGAGAATATGGGTTGCTAAATATCAGAAAATGAATATTAAGAAATTGTATTGACATGTAATCTGTAAAAATAAAATTTATAAAAAGAAAAAAAAAGAAATGACTTGCACTAAGAGATTAAGTGAAGGTACCAGGACCACATTGAAGCAGGAGTAGATCTTCCATGGACTTTCTGACACTGAGGCAGGCTCTGTGTCCCCTAATTTAAACTCAAGTGCTCTAGACTTGGGGGCCCTCTGCCTATCCTCTAAAGCAGTGATTCCCACAGTGGGCACTACCGCCCCTTGGTGGGTGCTGCAGCAATCCAGGGCGGTGGTGATGGCCACTGGTGCATTTATCTTTCCTATTAACTGCTATTAAAATTTTTAAAAATTAATTTCCATGGGGCTAAGTAATATTTTTTTTTCTGGAAAGGGGCGGTAGGCCAAAAAAGTTTGGGAACCACTGCTCTAAAGTATATCCCTTCTCAGATACAAAACACGCACAGAAGATCTCCAGAAGTCTTCCTCAACTATCACCCCTCACCATGCTAAGTATTTCCATAACTATTTAGTCCCTTTATTCTCCTACAATCATGAATGAACCTCCCCCATCCTTTGCAGAATCATAGAAGTTGAAGGTTGGAAGGGACCTCTGCAGAGTCATGTACAATCTGTGGAATTCCCATTCTAAAGTAGCCACCAAGTGGTTATCCAACATCTGATTTAAAAGCTTGTATCATGGATCTTTCCACTCCTTGAGACCTCCCAATTAACTTTTGGGCAGTTTTAAATATTAGAATTATTAGACATCAGTTCTCAATGTGCTCCTTAACATCTTCCACCATTTCTGTCTCTGGAGCCAAACAGAAGTTTAATCCCATCTCCATATAAAGGCATGAAAGGCTATTATTGAGACCTTCTGGTGAGAAAACCCTTTACCAAAGCTAGTCTCTATGCAACTTACAGTCTGAGTTGTCTAGAGTTCTGAGAGGTGGCTCTTGCCCAGAGCCACAGAGCTAGTATTACGTCAGAAGCGGGATTTGAATCTGTTTTCCTAGTTTTGAAATCAGATCTTGAATCCATTCAGCCAGGCTACTTTATATCTCAGTCGATTACCCCTCAAATATTTGAACAAAGCCATCATGTCATCTTAGGTCTTTTCTTCTCCAGTCTAAACATGCCCAATTTCAGGTCTAGGTGATTTGACATGATCTTAAGATTTCATTCTTCTGGTTGTCTTCTTCCTCTGGACAATTTCCCCCTTATCAAATCTCTTAAATCACAGGTGACAGAATTGAATACAATACTTCTAATGATCTGGACAAGGACAGATATCTCTTCTTAGACAACATGCCTCTCTTTATGCAACCAAAGTTAGCAAAAAAAAAAACTGAACATAAATATCATAGGATTTGAGTTTGAATCTTAGCTTTGGCAGTGACTGATTATATGACCTAGGGAATCACTTAATATCTCTAAGTGTCACTTCCCTCAACTGCAAAATGAAGGTTTGGAGGAGATGATTTGCAATGTCTTTTCCTGCTTTAGATCTGTGACATTAGAATCCAGTGATAGATGTGGTGTTTTACTAGAGATCTCCAACCACACTGAAACTGAACTATTTTCTAATAATTATTCTTTGAGATTGAGACCGTTTAATTGTTATAAATCCTTCTGATTTTATTATCATTTCTCTATATGTCTATTTATTTTTCCCACAAGAACAGTATGGAATACTCTAACAAAAGCTTAGTAAAGATCTCAGTAAATATTATATACATTCCCCCTATCTACTAGTTTCATAAACCTGTCAAAAAAAGGATACAGTGACAGGTATGATGATGTACTCCTCTCTGCTGCTAGAAGAGACTGAAATTGGTGAATTGTTTAAATTATGGAGAGTTGAGCTACAATATGCTAAGCTGGTTGGTTGTCCACACTGTCTGACACCACTAGATTGGACTGCCGAGAATGAAGGGGTGAAGTTTCCATTCTGCCTAAGACTGGACAAGCCAGCCTAATTAGAAATGTGACATATCAGAGCTTCTGTGCTGATTAGCCCACAAGTGGCTGCTGTCCTTCAAGTTTAGGAAAGAAAAACAAAATTAAAAACAAAACAGTAAATTAGATTAGCCTTTTCTCTTTTGTTATTGTTGTTCCTCCATTTTCTTTTTTCTTTTGTGGGGGGTAATGCATTTTTAAAATTCTATGATTTTCCAGATTATATGTAGATACAATTTTAATAATCATTTTCTGACATTTTGTGATCCATGTTATCTGCCTTCCTCCCACCCTTCTCTGCTGCCTGAAATAGCAAGTAAATATGATATAGGTTGTACATGTGCTATCTTTAATACATAATTCCATGTTCATCATGGTGTGAAAGAGGATAAATATTGCTTATATTAGAGGAAAAATTCATGGAGGAAATAATGTAAAGAATGGTATACTTCAATCTGCATTCAGACTCCAACTTTTCCTTCTATAGTTGTGAATTGCATTTTTTTGTTATGAGTCCTTGATATCTGTTCTTGATGAAAACATACTTATCATTTCTTCTTTGCAGATGATCACAAACTAGTCCTGTTAAAGGTTCATTCTAGAATTTTCCCAGAAGTCAAATTCAAGTTCACTGGCCTATAGTTTTCATTCTCTTTTTTCAAAAGGTTATTTTGACTATAAACTATCTCCTTTAGAGTATGGCAGCTCACAGTTATGACCTTTCAGCTGAAATTTGAAAGGTCTGCATGGGGACATTTTTTTTATAACAACCTGTCTTCTTTCTTATCTCATCTTGCATTTATTGAATCCTCAACCCTATTGTCTAGGCACAAAATATCATTTTTGGCATTCCCAAAATCTCTTCCTGGTGACACCCTCTGCTTGATATTCTCAACATCTGTTCCTGGTAACACCCACTGTCTGACACTCCCAACATCTGTTTCTGATGCTATTCTTGTATTAACATTTGGGCTTCTTCCTTGTTCCCAGCCCATCTACTTATAATATCACTCTGACCCTGCCTCTAACATTCGCTGTTAACTCTTAATTCTTCTCTTGGCTTTTGATGTTTCAAAAAGACAAACTGAACGTAGAACTAAAATCTCCCCTATTATTAGCCATCATCATCATCATCATCCTATTCACCTTTTTCCTGGTCCTTCTATTTTTCAACCCCTTCTTCAAAAGAATGTCAAATAAAGTCCTCCACAAAGCTGCCAAAATGATTTTTCTAAAATATCCATCTAACCATATCATGCCCTATATTATAAATTCCAAAGACTCCTGATTTCTAAAGGATCACAACCTACCTTTCCAGCCTTGCATTACTTTCACTCAAATTGTCCTTCTTGCTGATTTGAGTCTGGCCATCTATAAATCCTTCTTAGGTCAGTCACATAGTGCATAGACAGCAGTAGAATTAGAGTCAGGAGGACAAGAGTTAAAAGTCTTGTTTCAATCCTTTACTAGCTGTTTGTCTCTGGGAAACTCACAGCCTCTCTCAAACTCACTTTCCTCACCATACTTATTTCCCCAGAATTTATACAGTACTTTATGAACATTATGTCATCTGATCCTTGCAGGACACCTGGAAGGTGGGTGCTATTACTATCCTCATTTTTCAGATAGGGATATAATATGGGAATCATAATAATACAGATTCAATGTGAGGATCCACTGAGATAATATAAGTAAAAATGCTTCGTAAACTTAAACCATTAACTACTATTTTATTATTGTTATTCAGTCATTTTTCAGTTGTCTCTGACTCTTTGTGACCCTGTTTGGGTGGCAAAGATACTGGATTGTTCTGCCATTTCCATCTCCAGCTCATTTTATAGATGAAAAAACTGAAGAAAAAATAGCAAAGTGACTTGCCCAGGGTCACATAGCCAGTAAGTGTCTGAGGCCAGATCTGCACTCTGGAAGAAGACCTTTCCTGACTCTAGACCTTGTTCTTTATCTGCTTCTCCACCTTTTATTATTATTTATTATTTATATATAAGATATTTATTATTATTACTACTTACCGTTACTATTGCTTCTTACTATTTATTATTATTATTACTTCTACTACTATTATTATTGTTCTATCACCTATATCCTATGGCTGGAATGCATTCCTTCATGTCTACATCTTAGAATGCCTAATGTCCTTCTGAACTGAGCTCAAACTTCAAATATTCCACACTAAACCTTCTCTCAATTCCTCCTTCCTTGCCCAAAGCTATGCATTTTCCCCTGAAAAATTACCCCATGTTTATTTTACATATACTTTTTTTAAGGTTCAGTAAATTTATTTTAAAAATCACAAAATATTTCTTACAAAACAAAATCACATTCTGCACACAGATGCCAGGGATACAGGGACTATTTTACATATACTTTTTAAGTACAATATTTTTTATAGCAAATATTGTCTCCTCCAATAGAATTAAAGCTTGTTAAGGGTGAAGATGGATGTATTTTTATTAGTGCTTCTCTACAGTAGATGCTTAAAAATTCTGATTGGTTGATAGATCATCATGTAGTTACAGGAACAGATATGTCAAGGGGATGGGTCATGCCAACTCTAAAGGTCGACTCTCCCAGTGGCAAAGTCCTTTCTCTCAACTACTCCTTTAATAAGTGAGTGGAGAGTTACTGCCAGCCCAGAATCATGATAGGAACAGATTTGAGGTTCAGCACAGTTAACTTCACGGCTATAATAGACAAAAGGGCATTAGTGCCTACTGCTATGGCTTCTGGCCCACCATTAAAAGTGACAGCCCACAGAGTAACGACCAGAGCCATAACTGGCTTTGCCGATAGGTTACCATGTGTCACAGTTAAAGGAGGGAGTTTGTCATTGAGCTATTGGACAAGTAGGATTGAAATAAGAGAAAAAGGGGAAAATTGTTTTTGGTGGAAATTTAAACTTTTTTTTCCCCTTCCTTCTCATTAAATTCCTTTTTCCTTTAGCTACCTTCTGAAACTATTTCCCACAAAAATAAATGTTTTTTTCTAGTGAGGTTTAGAGTTGAAGTATTTTTCCATATGATATTATGTGGGCAATACAGAGGACAGGAAACAGGAGAAAAAAAAAACTTTCATTCTGAATAAACTAAATTGGTTATAGGCATCCTTCTCCATCCTCCAGAAAGATCTATTTACATTTCCCTTCACATCCTTTTTATGTTTAGTGCCCTGACCAAGAGAAATTTCCTCCCTTATTTATACAACCCTCTTCATATTCTAACTATACTTAAATCAGTCTCAGTCCCCTATGATTCATGACGCCTTCCCCACTCATGGCAGTCTTCCCTGACACATGACCTTCTAAATTTCCTCTCTCTGTGCCAATCATTGTCTTTTATAATGTAATGTATTTTTTTTATTTTAAACCCTTAACTTCTGGGTATTGACTTATAGGTGGAAGAGTGGTAAGGGTGGGCAATGGGGGTCAAGTGACTTGCCCAGGATCACACAGCTGGGAAGTGTCTGAGGCCGGATTTGAACCTAGGACCTCCCGCCTCTAGCCCTGGCTCTCAATCCACTGAGCTACCCAGCTGCCCCTCAATCATTGTCTTTTAATCTTGTGACATATTTTTATTCAAACATTTAGAATTAGTCTAGAGCAGAGATTTTTAATTTGGGTACAATGAATTAAAAAAAATAACAAAATAATTATTTTCCTTTGTAATGCCCATATATTATTTCATGCATTTAAAAACATTATTCTGAGGATGAGTTCTTATGTTTTATCAGACTGCCAGATAGGATCATAACACACAAACAGCTAAGGACCCTAATGTTAAAGTATTGCACTAGATCACTTAGTTCAAAACAATTCAACAAGGGGGCAACTTGGTAGCTCAGTGGATTGAGCGCCAGACCCAGAGATGGGAGGTCTGAGGTTCAAATCTGGCCTCAGACACTTCCCAGCTGTGTGACCCTGGGCAAGTCACTCTACCCCCCATTGCCTAGCCTTTGCCATTCTTCTGGCTTGGAGCCAATACACAGTATTGTTTCCAAGACAGAAGGTAAGGGTTATTAAAAAAAAAACAATTCAACAAAGCAATTGCAATACGGAGGTTATGGGTGTAGTTAGACATTTATCTGAAAAAAAAATGGGTTTTTTGCAGACTGTAAGTTCAACTTGAAACATCCATCAGTGGGATGGGGTGAGCCAAAGAATAAATGTGAACATGTAATGCACAGAGATACCTGACTTCTAGGAGTAAGGAGAAAATAGTTCCTCTTGCACTCTTCCCTCACCCAAACCCATCTAGAATATTGTATTTATTTAGCAACATAGGTCACCAATAGAGGAAGGATGGAGGAAGGCCCAATTTGGGGGCTTTTAAGCTCAGATCTATGTATGCCTTTTAATAAATAGATACGTAGATATATATAGACAGAAAGACAGAAAGATAGACAGATAGATAACTGAAATTCAATATAATTTGTTTTCTTTAAAATCCTAATTACTTTATGATTTTTAAAATAGTATTTTCAGGGTTGCTAGGTACCTCTGCTAGACACCAGGCCTGGAGTTAAGAGGACATGGGTTAAATCTGACCTCAGACATTTCCTAGCTATGTGACCCTGAGCAAATCACTTAACCCCCATTGTCTAGCCCTTACCACTCTTCTGCACTGGAACCAATACTTAGTATTAATTCTAAGGCTTCTAGAAGGTAAGAGTTTTAAAAAAATGAAATGGAATAACAATCCTACCCAAGTCAATCTACTTATTTAGTGCCATACCTATCAAACTATCAAAAAACTTTTTTTAATTAGAAAAAATCAGAGCAAAGTTCATGTGGAAGAACAAAAGATCAAGAATATCAAGAAAAATAATGGGGAAAAAATGTGGAGCATGGGAGCCTAGCTGTACCAGATGTAACACAGTACTATAAAGCGGTGATCATCAAAACAATATGGTACTGACTGAGAGACAGAAGGATGGATCAATGGAATAGACTTGGGGTAATTGATCTCAGCAAACTAGTGTTCAATAAACCCAAAGATCCCAGCTTTTGGGACAAGAACTCACTCTTTGACAAAAACTGTTGGGAAAATTGGAAAACAGTATGGGAGAGAGTAGGTTTAGATCAACATCTTCACCCTTTACCAAGATAAATAAAAAATGGGTAAATTACTTAAATATAAAGAGTGAAATCACAAATAAATTACATGAACATAAAATAGTATACCTGTCAGATCTATGGGAAAGGAAGGAATTTAAGACCAAGCAAGAGATAGAGAACATTACAAAATATAAAATAAATGACTTTGATTATATCAAATTTAAAAGTTTTGGTACAAACAAAACCAATGAAACCAAAATTAGAAGGAAAACAACAAACTGGGGGAAAATTATAACAACTCTCTGACAAAGGTTTAATTTCCCAAATATACAAGGAACTAAGTCAAATCTACAAAAAAAATCAAGCCATTCCCCAATCAACAAATGGTCAAGGGACATGAATAGGCAGTTTTCACATGAAGAAATCAAAACTATCAATAAGCACATGAAAAACTGTTCTAAATCCCTCCTGATTAGAGAAATGGAAATTAAAACAATTCTGAGGTACTACCTCACACCTAGCCGACTGATCGATATGGCAGCAAAGGAAAGTGACAAATGTTGGAGGGGATGTGGCAAAATTGAGACATTAATGTATTGTTAGTGGAGTTGTGAATTGGTCCAAACATTCTGGAAGGCAATTTGGAATTATGTGCAAAGGTCTTTAAAAGGATGCCTGCCTTTCTAGATCCAACTATACCACCGCTGGGTTTGTACTCAAAAGAGATAATAAGGAAAAAGACTTGTACAAAAATACTTATAGTTGTGCTCTTTGTGGTGGCAAAAATAAATTGGAAAATGAGGGGGAGTTCATCAGTTGGGGAATGACTGAACAAATTGTGGTATCTGCTGGTGATGGAATACTATTGTGCTGAAAGGAATAATGATCTGGAGTAATTTCATGTGAACTTGAAAGACCTCCAAGACCTGATGCAGAGTGAAAGGAGCAGAACCAGAAGAACATTGTACACAGAGACTGTGCACTGTGGCACAATCAAATGTAACAGACTTTTCTATTAGCAGTAATGCAATGATCCAGAACAATCCCTAGGAGCTCATGAGAAAGAATACTCTCCACAGCCAGAGAAAGAACAGTGGGAACAGAAAGGGAGAAGAAAAACATATGATTAATCATGTAGTGTGATAGGGATATGATTAGGGTTTTGATGTTAAAAAAAAACTCTATTGCAAATATGAATAACATGGAAATAGGTTTTGAACAATGATATATGTATAACTCAGTGGAATTGCTTGTCAGCTCCAGGACGGGAGAGGGAAGAATGGTGGGGAAAATCATCAATCATGTAACTATGGGAAAATATTCTAAATAAATGAAAAAAATGTTTTAATTAAAAAATTGAAGTGGGGTGGCAATAATCCTTGAAGTAATCTAAATGCATCATAATCACAGGACCTTCAAACCTCTGTCTGCCCATCTACAGGTTGCCTTCTCTACTGGGGCAGACCATTGCTCCCCTAGTCACACCTGCAGCTCCCATAAACAAGAAATTCTCATTTATCCGCATTTGCAGCTCTTCTCTATTTACTACAGAAACTTTTGGCTTCTCCTCTCCTAGCCTAGCAACTAGGTCTTGGTAAGTAAGTTAAATCAATAAACATTCATTAAATATCTACTGTTAGCCAGATTCTGTGCTAAGCACCAAGGATCTTTTTAAAAAAGGGCAAAACAAGCAAAAACAGGCCCTACTCTTAAGGATCTCCAGGCTAAAAGAGTCTAATGGGAGATACAACAAATAAACAATTACAGTATAAACACAGTATATGCAGAATAAATTGGCCTTAATCCAAAGAAGGACCTCACTAGCAATAAAAGGGATAAGGAAATCTTCTTCTTCACAGAAAGCAGAGTTTGTGCTGGTACTTGAAGGAAATTATAAAAGCCAAGGATCCGAGAAGAGGAAAAGAACTCTAGGAATGGGACATAGCCAATGATACTGCATGAAATCGGGAGAGGAAAAGCAAGGAAGCTAATGTAGCTAAATCCCAACTAGATTATTTGAAATCCATATATGATTTTATATTTGACCATGGAGTCTTCTCCTTTTTATCTTACATTTCTTCCTCTTGGTTCATCTTTTCTGATTACATATGCCCCACTTTTTCTCTTGCCAAGCCACTGAGGAGTCAGAGTCAGTCATCTCTATCATTTCTTGCACTCAGATTCCTGGAACTTCTCACACATGCTTGCTACAGTGCCTTGCTTTGCACACCGAAGATGCTCAATAAATATTTGTGAAAACGGGAATAAAGTTGGGTATGGGAAATGCCAGGCAGATTTACTTGACTGGACCAGGAAGTTCAAGTTGGATACTTTAATAGAATAATGCTGGCCAGATAGAAGGCAAGAAATACAGGTAAATAAAATCAGTTCATATGCTTCACTTAAAAATCAGTGTTATGACCTGACATTTTGTACTGTGCCTTTGTTGAAATAAGTTTAGACAAGTAAAAAGAGAAAAGAATTCAGATGCATGAAATCTACTCTGTTTCAAAAGCAGCCAATTTTAAACATGAGGAAGAGAAAGCATCTCATTAAGAAATCAACATTGACATTACAGGCCATTAGAGATTAGACTAACGACCTGATTGTAAGTAGTCATGCCTGGTAATGGGAATGGAAACCAAAATTCTGCCAACAATTTAATTTTGTTCTACGCAAAGAGTTTAATTGTAAATATTTTTTAAAGTGCATTACTCTACTTAACCATTTGCTTCATAACCATTCTCCTTGTGGCTGCTTGACTTTGTGGCAAATCCTGGCAGCAACACTAGCCAGGGTAGGAGTTCAGACATTTGGAGCAAGTAGTGGCCAGAGCTCTTTTGCCAATAAGATGATAGATGTGAGCTGAAAGAAAAGAATGCACTCCTTTGCAAAAAACAAACAAAATGAAACACAATAAAAACAAAGCTTAGCTTCATTTGTCAAGCACACAGTGAAAACAGGGAGAAATCAATTGCAAAGTGATATTTTCCAGGGTTAGACTAGAGGCTTGTAAAGTACTTTCATTTTGTTAGTCCCATACATTGTTCCTTTAATATTATTTGGAAAGGAAACTAGTTTAACTCAATTATCCTTAACAGGATTCAGGGTATCTTAGTCACGCAAACAGGAAAGAAAAAATATAGCAGCATGCTAGTTATTAGGGTTGAGGCAGGAATGAAATGTTCCACCCACCCAGCTGCCCACAAATACAGTTAATTCTCCCATCTACAATTACATTCTGTTCACAAATGCAGTCAATACAACCTTTCATTACATATGAGCTTAGAAATTAACTCTCTGAAGAACATGGCCACTATGCAATCAGGCTGCCTCCTGATGGTATTGGCTTCTTTTGATGATGCTTAGGAGAGCCTGGAGCCTGGAACAAAAATATGGATCAGTCCACATTTCAAAGCATTTTGAGTTAGAGCTTGGTAGGGTGATGTTAATTTGGCGCTTGCTTGAAATGTTCCCAGAAATTCCTACTGTACTTTATCACTCCCTGAAGACCTAATCTTCCTGCTTATATGGGGAAAACAATCCTGTCAGAAGGTCTAGAGAACCCTACTCATGCCCCATCTGCCCAATGATAGGGTGGCCCCTATTTAATTAGAAGCTACCTGATTTTAGGAGAGGGCTGCTCCCCTAAAATTTGTAGGATGAATATTTGATTCAAATTCAGTTAGTCAAACATTTAATCTTCCACTTTGTGGCTACAAAGCAAAAAGCGAAATAGTCTCAACCCTTTAGGAGTTTACATTCTACTAATCAATAAGAATGCATATATGAGTATTAAATAAAGTAGCAAGTGAAGCAGGCAAGGGAGAGATAAAAAAAAAAAAAACAACTTACTCTTGGCAAGTTGGAGGAGAAAACTTAAAGGCCTGAAGCCAGGCAGCCTGAGGGAAAAAATTCCTGAGGAGGTGGTAGCTAAGCCAAAAAGGAATGTGAAGATAACAGAAATATGGAGATTAGAAAAGAACATCTTCCCTATGTGAAACCAGGTAGACTTCTATGAATGAGGTAGGAATCTGTAAAGACAGTGACATGTAAGTGTGAGGCCCTTTAATGTATAAATAAATATTCCACATTTGGAAAGAATTCTGAGACTTTAAGTCATTCAATTCTATATAAAATAATCATATAAAATCCCTCAAGACCTTTGCCTCCAGTCATTCATTTTGCAAGAAACTCAGCAAGAATCTGGAAAAATGTAACTGCATGTATATATTTGGGTAGCATCCTTCATTGAAGGCACCACCCTCTGAACCAGAAAGAATTATGGACTTATAGAAACTATATTTCTCCTATTCTCTGCCTCTAAACTGAGGCATTGAGGGAGCTGAACTGGTGAAGCACTCCCAATCTTGAGCTAAGGATCTCTGTCCTTTTTTAAAGAACACTCCTGAAAAAAAAAAAAGCACTGTTAACCCTTCTTCAGAAAGAGATCAGAAAAATCCTGAGGCAGGAGATAATGGAGACTGAAGCTCCCATTGAACATCCCAGGGAGTGTAGCATATTGACTCATGATATTGCATCCTGTGAGGAATTAGCTGTCAGGCTGAGTCATCTCCTTGAGTCCAAGGTGTCTTGTAGAGACCTTCTGCACCATGACGAACAAACTCAGCTAAGTAGCCAAAGACTCATCCATATTGGCACCACCATGCCATGCTACAGTGGACTTCATAAGGGCTCTTTGGAAAAAGAAGACAGCAAAGTCCTGCAGTTTAGTAGTCATGAGTTGCCTTGACAATGTATGTGCCCCATACCTATGCCTCATCACTTTTTAACTTGAAGTTGGTGCTCATTCTGCTCCCATAAACTTGGTGTATATTGGTGTGACAGATCACTCCAGGGAATTAAGGGGGTAGAGTAGGGAGAATGGGGTGTTTTGTAGCTATTCCTCTTCCTAGTATAAATAATATGCTATGATGTCCAAGAAACATTTTCATCCATGAAGCTCACTGCAGCCTTAGAATTCTCACACTGGAAGACTCTTCTGGTTCTTGGACCTTTCCCTCTGATTGGAGGGCTCTTCCAAGAACCTTCATTTTATGGAGAAGATCTAGACCAACCATGTCTCATTCCTCTCTAGTCTGCACTTCTTAATTCTTCCCCAGACAAGCCCCCCAAATCACATATTTCTGTTTCCCACTCCATCCCCCAAATTCCAGCTTTCTTTTATGTGTTATCTTCCCCCAGTAGATTATAAGCTTTTTGTGGAAAGATTGTCATTCTTTAGGCTTGTATCTTATTCTCAGCTTTTAGCATGGTACCTGGCACATAGTAAACTTTGTTGACTGACTTTAAGATTTGCAAAATGCTTCACAAACATTATTGTCTCATTTTATCCTCACATCATTCTGGGAAGGCACTTTTATAAAGCCCATCCCACTTTAGAGATGAGTTCAGTTGACTGGCCCAGAATCACATAGCTAATAAGTATCTCAGATTGGAATTAGCCTCAGGTCTTCTTGACCCTGGGGCCAGTGTTCTAGTCAAGCCTCCAGCTAACAAGTATTTTCTACTTGAGCTAATTGAGTTTATTGGTTCATGGGAAGCACACCGATGGGGGCATTAAGCTTCAGTATTAGGGATAGCCCCCTACAAGATTGTTCATAGACCTGAGGTAACAGTTACTTTCCTGAGGCCTCAACCTATCTATTTAAATTCAAGATGGGGAAATGAGCCCAGAGGGAGTGCTAGATGTTGAAGCTTACAGGGGTCATGTTGAATAAATAAAAGAGGTAGCTTTCCAATTTGGCTGGAGCATCTCAAGAGAAGAGGAAAAATATGAAATAAAACTAGAGAGGGAGAGTAGAGTCAGATCAGGGAAGACCATAAGTTCAGGGATGAGGACTTTGTATTTTCTCCTAGAGATGACAAAGCAACATGGACATACCTATACTTTATGAAATTTCTTTTCATAGATATATGGAGAATAGAATAGAGAGTGAGGAGATATGAAGTCAAGGGAGATCCATGAGGATCTTGCATAATAGTTTTATTATGTAAGTCCAGATGAGAGATAATGAAGGCCTAGAATTACGGTGGTAGTCTTGTTAATAGAAAGGAGGTGGATTTGTTACCTACTCTGGGTAGATCTATATTTGGCCTCATACATAGATATGTACTTGGATAATGGACCCTGTCCATAAGAAACATACATTTTCAACTATAATAAAAGTACATTTTAGCTTTACTCTCTTTTTAAAGTCAGAATCAAGAAAATCAGTTAACTTCTATGGACCTCAATTTCTTCATCTGTAAAAGTGAGGAGGTAGAACTACATCTCTACAGTCCTGATCCAATCTATTATTTATGGTGATTTAAAAAGCAAGAGCAAATTATAATAAAAGAGAGTTGCAAGACAGGAGATATATAAAACTTTAGAGTTCAGTTGTAATCCTATTAGGTTTTAGATGCTCTCCATATTCTAAGGCATGTGTGTCTCAAAGTGCAAGGCCTAAATCTGGGGAAGAGGAGCTAAATTTACCATGGCACATCTGTGGTCTTCTCTCAGCCAGCAGTTATCTTGTGTAAGTGTTTCTCCAAAGAGAAAAGGCCAAATAAGCTCAATGGGGCCAAAGCCTTTCCTTGCTAAAATTCTATGTTCTGAAACCATGCAACCTCTGATACCATCAGATTTCTTAGTTTCTTTTCACCTCAACCCAAGGTCATACAGAAAGAAGAGAACAGGGTTGAACTCAGCACAGAATTGCTAACACACTTCATCAGATACACATTGATCATGGAATAGGTCAAACTTGCTACATTTTTCTAAAGAATAGAAAAATAAGGGGAGAGCTGGGTAACTTAGTGGATTGAGAGTCAGGCCTAGAGACAGGAGGTCCTAGGTTCAAATCCGGCCTCAGACACTTCCCAGCTGTGTGACCCTGGGCAAGTCACTTGACCCCCATTGCCCACCCTTACCACTATTCTACCTATGAGCCAATACACAGAAGTTAAGGGTTAAAAAAAAGAATGGAAAAATATCTTTGCCAGCCCCAATCTCCCCAAATTTAAGAATTCTCCAGAGGTGCAATTAACTAAATTAATTAAGGTGCAATTAATTAAATTCGTGCAAATTAACAAACAAGCCTGTCAATAAGCTTAGGCAACATTCCTGTATAATGGAGGACTTCTCCTAGTGGGTCCTTGTGTGGGGATTTTGAAAGTTGAGAAAGGGTAAAGAGCAGGAAACATTCACTAAGCTGAAATTTAATTGTAAAGGATTTAGATTATGATTTTGATATAACTTTGCTTAGCATCCCACTCCGTATTCTCTGAATAAGTTAACTGTTAAGTTTATGCTATTTTCTTTATTGTTGATGTCAGTTTTCAAAGAAAATCATTACTAATTATGTAGTTCAAAAACCTTGGGGAGGTGGCCATGAAGCTCATGGACACAGGATGTGGTGGGTGTCGTTTCCTCCCATCAAGCTATCTGTTACTAAACCACAGACATCTTAAATTATCATCATCACCATTGCCACCACCACCACCATTCCATCTTTATTATTTGTGCCTCTTCCTGCCCCAAGCCATCTGATTTTCATTCGAGGTCAAATGTTTTCCATCCCCTCATTTCTTTTTCTTTGACTATTTAAGCAATTTTCCCTGAACTGTAGCTTAAAGACACAAATCTATTGTATTCAGTTATTTTCTATTTATATTGTTACCAGTCAATCCTCAGAGACATTTAAATAGAATCACTGCTATTATTTTGGGACTGGGCAACTATCAAAAGGTTTCTTCTCAATGTAACCCCATCTCCCAAAAAACAATAATAGAAACTTTTTTTTTTTTACCAAAGAAGGACTTTGATTTTAAACTTTCAATTTCTTTCTCTTCCAGTTTTTCCTTTCCTTCACTTTAGAGATTAGCTCTACTAGTGTAATTGGGTAATCTAGGGAGCTCCCCTCCCTAACCCCACCACCATCTTTTCTGTCTAGTGTAGACTCTTATAGAAGTTCTCTCAAACGAAGGTTTCCTAACAATATCCAGGGATAACTACTTAGTGTTGAAGAACTTTTAAATGATGTTACAATCTGTTTGACTCCAAGATAAAAATATTTGCATGTGAATATTTTAAAACAGATTGGCCACCAAGCCAGCAAAATTCAGGGGAATGTTTCTAACCTCTAGCATTGTCTCCCTTCCATCCAGCAAGCATGTTGGGACTCTGTAAGCCTCTCCTTTTAGCAGTTCTGGTAACCGATCATACATCATACATATTGTCTAGGCATATCTTAAATTAGGCTTTCGTTGCCTCTCTGCTCTGTATTTCTTTCCTTGAATATGAATTCAGCCCAGGAGATGAGTTAGTTTTTTTTAAACCAGTGTCTATCTCCAGAGTTCAGGAGTGTTTTCATTTCCTTGGTTTTTCTGCTAACTACTCTAAAGTCTATGTATCCTCCATGAATCTACTACAATGCTTATTGGAAAAGAAGATGACCACCTACAGGAATAAGAGTCCAAATGAGTATCTTTGCTATCTAAAGATAAGGACCCTGAGGTAGATGCTCAGTAACTACAGATCTAAAGAGAAAATGAAATACTTATTTTATAATCCCATAGTGTATTTCATGTTTTAATATAGTATACAGCAACCTCCTACAATTATGGGATTACTACTGCTTCATATTTCAAGTCTTTGCCAGTGCAAGCATATGAATCTTTTCTATTGTAATCCTTTCTTTTATGGTGGAATAAATTGTTTTTTTTCCCCATTAACATTGAGTACTTTTCTAGAAGGAAACCTAGTAATCTTTTGTGAGGAAACCCCAGATCTGAGCCAAATCTGATTTTCCTTGGCATGCCAAGATAGGAATATAAAAAGTCAGAAAAAACGAGGTTAAAAAAGAGACTCCACTTTTTAGAAACAGGCTAATTCCAATATCCCCTACATGAGCAGGATTTTACGATTCTAGTTTTCATTGCATTAGTGTCAGTTCTTCCTTACATTTTCATTGTAGAGGCAGCATGGACAAATGGATAATGATGTTGGTATTAGGGTCAAGAAACCTGTCTTTGGCATATTCTAGTTGTGAGATTCAAAGAAAGTCATTTAATCTCAAAGTAACCGTGCAATTTACTGAGATTAAAAGTTACAGAGCTTATCATCAGTATGAGATCCCTAAACCAGAGAAATCATAGGTCCAGATTTTTTAAATTATTTTTTAATGTACATTTGTTCATGGTCAAAGACAGAACAGCTATATTCTGATCTCTAGTATGGCCAGTAGAAGGAAAGGAAGTTTTACCCTACATAGCTCCTCACACTGATAAGCTATTTACTCCAACTTGTGATGATCCTAAAAACTACCTATATCTGAGCTAGAAGGGAATATGGGGTCCATCAAGTACAATGCCGTCATTTGATAGAGAGGCAACTTATATTTAAAGAGCTTAATTACTTGTCCAACATTCCAGAGAAACAATAAGATTCCAAGCCCAATGATTATTCTGTCATTCCATGTATTTTTACAAATTTAAAATTATAACATATACACACCAACAAGCATTATATATAAGCCTATGAAATTGTCTCAAAATTCTATTTAAAAAAACCTCAAAAAGGATGGTTTCTATTAGCAGCCATGTTTTGAATATGTTCACATTTTCAACAGTGTTTACAGGTTACACTGCACCATCTCTATTTCCAAATTATTGGTCTTGCCTGAAACAACAAGAGGAAATTAATTTTTAAAAAAGAACTAAAGAGGCCAGAACCTTCCAGAAATAATCAGTAATACAGAACTACCCTCCCTTTCTACATTACAACTATTCTCTTTTTCTTCTCTTGAAAAAGTTTGGCATTAAAGATTTGAGGTAAGGATTCCATGACTTTGGCATTAAAAAGTTTAGGTGAAGATCTGATAAGCTAAATGTACTAAGTATTTCACGTTAATCTATTTTCTCCTACAACCTCAATATTCCCTTTATTCATCCCAGCAGTCCTACTTTACATACTAAATTGGATAATTTAGCACTTTAAGGAATTATTCAATTATATGATCAGGGAAAGGATTATTATGAATCTCCAGATCTTGGGTTTTTAGCCCCTTTGGCCGGCACCTGGTAAAACCCATGAGCCTCTTCTCAGAATAATGTTTTTTACATGTCTAAAATAAAATACATAAAAATTTAAAGGAAACAAATGATATGAAATAGATTTACATTTAAAAGTTCATATATTTCAGATTAGGAAAATCTGCTATAGATTATTCAAGATTTTTTCATCCTTCCTTCCTTCTGTCCTTTCTTTCTTCCTTCCATCCTTTTGTCTTTCCTCTCTCTTTCTTTCTTCATTTTTTCCTTCCTTGATTTCTTCCTTCCTTCCTTGATTTATTCCTTCTTTCCTTGATTTCCTCCTTCCTTCCTCCCTTTCTTTCTTTGTTTCTTCCTTTCTACAAATAAATCAACAAATATTTATCACTTTCTTATTTATATAATCTTTGGAAGGTGACTAAACCTTCCTAAACCTTATTTTCATCACCTTAAAATTAGGAGCTTTAGATTAAATTATCTCTAGTCTCTTTCAACTCTAAATGATAATGGTGATGATGATTAAAATTATGGTTATTATTATCATTATTATTAATCACATTTGTATAGAATTTTTAATTTCGTATTGTCATGTGATTAAACCTCAGAACAACCTTGAACTATCATACTTTCTGTTTTAGAGATAAAGTTGGGATGGAATATTTACATAGCATCTGCTACATGAGACTCTCCATTAAGAGCTTTACAAATATTATCTTACTTGATCCTCACAATAACCTTTCTATGTACATATTGTTATAATCCCTATTTTATAGTTCTTCATTTGTGACCAGTCATTTCCTGTTATGATTCAGTCAATTTTGATTATTTATTTGGTATCTTCCTTGTCCAGTATATTATAATTTTCTTCTTAAAATTATTCATGGTATATACATGTGAGGCCTCTCTGTAGTCTATCAGCCTTTGTCCCCTTCACATTTCTTACGCTAGAACCATAACTCAACATTTTTTTACAATAACCTTTCTCCATCTTTTAATTAAAAATACAAAATATGTTAACCTGATTTAGGAGGCCTCGAATTTTTAAAAAAAAGTTTTCTATGCTTCATTCTTCTCACAAGATGGAGTATAAAGAATATAAACTTCTGTTATCTTTTTTCAATTAAATTTAACATGACAAGAATTGTGCAGACATAGGGCTCATGGAATTTTTTCCTCAAATATTTATCATTAGTACTATAAAGTGAGATTGCTAAGTACCTCCCCAAATAAGCTTTCATTTTCTTTTTCCTATGGCATTTTGATGAAATCAACTCTGGCAAAACCTGTGAACCATCCTTCATTTAGCTATAATTTGTTTTTTCTATTTAAATAAAGAATGCCAAGAGGAATCTGACTGAGTTTCACTTGTAGTCTGTTTGTTCACTGAACAGGGATCTCACCTTTAGAGTACTAACAGTCAATTTAATGTCTCTAGCTTTTGAGGGAGAATTGTTGCCATCTTATTACCTTTCCTCCTTTTTCTCTCATGAAATCTATATTTATATCTCTAATTAATCTGTATTTCTATGTCTGTATCTCTATCTGTAACTATATATCCTTATTCTTATACAATATCTATGTCTATACACATATGCATATTGATATAAATATTTACATATATTTAAATATATAGATATATACACCCAGTCTTAGGCCATCAGGTGGTAAATAGACCAATATAGCTGGAGGGAGGAAGACTGAGAAAAAATCTATCCTGAGATTCTTTTTAGCTGTCTGACCTTAGGTAAGTCATTTAACCTCTGCATGCCTCAGCATCCTCATCTAAAAAATGTGCATAATAATAATACTTTTATAATAATACTTAGACCCTAGGGTTGTTGTGCAGTGTAAATGAGATACTTGTAAAATACTTTGCAAAAGTCAAAGGTCTATGTTATTGTTATCATTATATAGCTTAAATCATTGCTAATCCTCTGTGTTCTTCTTAGCCTTATGTATCCCCACTGGAGACATTTATATTTCTGAGTCCTGATACACCAATGTCATCATCAAACATATTGAGCACCTCCTATCTAAAAGAAAATAGTATATGACAAAATAAAGTCACATTAGGGAACAAATGCCCTTTTTCTACCACAGAGCAAGAAACGTGACTAAGAGGTCTCACTATGAACAGTTTTTAATCATTCTGAAACACCGAGGAAACTCTTCAATGTGAAAAAGATAGGAAAGTTGGGTGAATCTGTATTTTTCACGTTCAAGCAATAAAATATGATACCTTCCTCAATACAACCAGATATACACGAGTCCGAATCCTCCTTGACAGGCACATGTAATACTCATTTCAATTAGAGGAAGTTATGGAGGAGGGAGACCAAAACAATATATATACCCCAATAAGCTTTCCTTCCTAAAGTGTCCTTTTAAAGTAGAGGAACATTTCTCATTTTAATTGTAATGCTCTACCTAGTCCACAAGAGCTATTTGACAGAGGCTTTAAAAGCTGAAAATAAAGTGCACCCTAACTGTGTTATTTTAACAAACTTTATTCCTTTAAGCAGAAGAGCTAAAAGGTTTGCAGTGCAATTCATTCCTATTTTTTAATAGATCCTGAGCACACTTTAATAGATCTCTTCCTTTTCCCAAGCTGAGCACCTCCACAGCACTTTGTAAAGGAGACAGCATGAACTCTTAGCAGGTTTCTCCTTCATCAGGCATTTAAAACCACCATTATGTGATTCATTGATGCATTTCAATTTGACACGTGAAACACCTGGTGCTTAACATGTCTTCATTAAATAGGCTTCTATGTATACCTAACTAATTATCACTAAGCATATTTCTTTCCTTACTATTTAACCAAGAAAATGGTTTATCTAAAGTTCCTTGCCTGGAGCTAAAGAAGGCCAACAAGTGGAGATTTATGCGGTAAAATGTATTTCCCCAAGAGAAATCAAATATGAAACCCTTAAATGAAAGTAGTTTTACTAACTGATATGCTGCATGAACCAATGGAAATCTAACTCAATGACTAGGCATATATTATCCAGCACCAATCAGGAGCCATTTCAAAAAAAAAAATCATTATTTTCAGCTGCACTGGACTAGAAAAATACAAATTCTCCCTTGCTAAATTTCAGAACAAGCAGCAGCTCTTTAAACCAAACTCTCGTTTCTCAACATATTTGCTGTAACTTTTTATTTGGAAGGAATCTGTAGAAAAACTCATAGAAGAGAAAGGTTCATCCAAGAGCACTCCAGAGGTCCAGGCAGGCCCAGAACTCAGGGCATTTTGACTCAAAATTTTATCCTAAGCATTTCTCCCCGGCAGCTAGCTTCTCGGGGAGACATGCGTATGTAAGCAAAGACAAGTGAAGGTCATTTCCCACATGTGGAGACTCAATTGTGACTTCTAGAGGGTACAGAGGGGAATGAGCCAAAGAGTTAACTATATTGAAATGGGCTGAGAGACGTTTAATGCTGCTTCGGAAAGAGATTTGTCTCCCAAAAGGACTAAAAACTGGATCTTCTCACAATAACTGGAATGGCAGAAAGTACCCTCAGAGAGCTGGGAGCAGGAAGCAGGACTGGCGGTGGGCAGAAGGCTACCTTGACTTCACTGTTCCATCCTCTTCCTGCTCTCACGATAGAACAGAAAAGAGGCAACATTGAAAGAATACCTTAAAAATCAACAAATCCGATCCACCAAATATATGTTATTTTTTTTACACTGAGAGTGATAGTTTGGTATGAAAAGAAAAAGGCAACAAATTTGGTTGCTATGTGTTTTTCACTCAAGATTGAAAACATCCATTAATATTCATTCATAAGTTGACCCAGAGCCATTTTTCCTATTCTTATGCGGTCTTCTAATTCTAACATAAGAGAGATAAAATTGATTTGTACAAATGCTGCTGTACTATGAATCTAAAGGAGATTCATGGAGTAATACGAGAAAGATGAAAAATCTAGTTATTTTCAACAAAAGCACTATTTGTAATGTCACTGTTTGGTGCTGTTAGTTATTTTTTATTTTTGTGCTTGATTGACCCTGACTGATTCTTAAGGATTAATCTGCAGTAGAAAAGAGTAAATGGCAATGTAACCATATGCCTATGTTTACGTGGGGGGGGGGGAGAGAAACCATGGTGTAGAGGAAAGAAACAAAATAATAATAAAAGACATTCTGCAGTCTTCATAGTCCATCCTCAGTGTGAAAGAGGCCCCCAAAAGGGCCATGGCTCAATATAATAGTGGCAAAGGCAGTAAATATGTGGACAGAGGACCTGAACACAAATTTTGCAATTATGTCATTAGACAAATCATTTAACTTATCTATAATATTTAAGCAGTGCAGAACTGTTAGATTAAATGTGAAAACCTGCATCATAATATTTTTAATAAATAAGCATTTATTGTATGTGTATTTCTATATTTAACATATATAAACATATGAAAGACTTCTATGTATAATAATGTTCATCCCTAGTTCTTTGCTCAGCAACTTGAATGAAAGATAGAATTGATTCTACTCACTATGAACAATGAAAGACTATTGATAGAAGTAATAAAGTGTCTGCTTATGAATAATTCACTGAACATTTGGACATCTAGTAACCTTATGAAATTAGATCATCCAATTAGGAGAAAACAGAAGTAATTTTGTGGGCAGATATGTTGAGCAAGGCTTAGAAAGGCCTGGTTGATCACTGAACTTGAGTCTTGCTTTGGATTCTGGTAGAAATAACATCTAGATTTTGGACATAACAAATGTGAGAATTTGTTTCTCTTGGATAATAATATTTATTATTATCCATTACATATTTATAAGAAATCATATATTATGATTATGTTACATATTATAAGGTTACATACATATGTATATGGTAACTTAAAAAAGACAAAAAGAAAGAACTACACTGTCAATGAAGACTAAACTAATCAAATTTACTTGAGAGTACATAGAATGGCATAAGGATAGACAGACAGACAGAAAGGCAAAGAGATAGATAAATAGAGAATGGGAAAGAGAGTAGAGAGGGTGGGCATAAGGATATATAGGTGTATAAAATGTATCTTTACATATATTTCTATATACTTATTTATGTACATGTGCATATTATATATAGTATGTGTATGAGTATATACATAACAACAAACAACAATGTTCATGAGAGAAATATTTTACATAAAGGAGGTACAAAAGGAAGAGCTTGTACAATAAATAGAATCACAGAAGGTTATGATACATATACATATATACATACACATGGGTGGGTAATGGCTAAGGGACCTGGGTATAAAAAAGTAGAAGGTTTAAGAAAGCAAGTCATAGTCCATCTAGTCTAGAGGCATACAACAGCTTTCATATTGTGGACCAAAAGTTCCAAGTTCAAATCTTGCCTTGGATACTTACTAGCTGTATCATTCTGTATAAGTCACATAATTCCTGTCTGCCTTAGTTTTCTTAATTTTCAAAATGGGAATTAAAAATAATACTATGGGTAGAGCCAAAAAAGAAGACTCCTAAAGACAGAAACTCACCCAAATTCTCCCAAATTCCCCTAGAAATAACTTTAAAATAATACCTCAAATAGAATTCTGGAGAATAGAGTGAAGAAATAGCTACAGGTGAACCAATTTTCTAAACAAAGACTACTTGGGAGGGTTACCAGGAAAGGTCCTTTTCACCAAAAAACACGGCCTACACTTTGGTAATACCATCAGCAGGTCTTGGTGGGGGATCGTAATAGCAGTGACTGCGTCAGGAGCTCTCAGCCTTTGGGGTAAGAGACTTAGACAACTGACCAAAAAACAGAGATTAAAGAAGACTTAGACTTAGAGTTTAGAACCCTGTTACATTGCCAAGATGCAGACCCAAATAGCCACCCCTGTTCTCAGTTCCAAGGTAAAAAGGGAGTATTGCAACTGTGACAACAGGAGAACAAGAGACCTAGTCACAATACAGGGCCAAGAGAAGTATGGCATGTGCTAGTGGCTGCAAGGGAACAATATCCTGTTTTGAGTAAAGTACAGAGCACAGGCCAATAAAGCAATGATTGTACTTCTTATATCTTACCTCCTAAGAAGCACAGAACAACCTATAGACCCCAGAGCTAGTTCTAAAAGTAGCAAACAAGAAGCCTGTAGCTTAGGACGATGTCTTCTCCACCCTGGGACATAACCCAACTTAACATTAAGTCAAAAAGACTTCTGGGTTAAAATGACAGCAGAGTAGAAGCAGCTTGCTTAACCTCTCCTAACCCACACATACAGGACTCATCAAGAGGACATAAAAACAAATCCAGACAAACAAAGGGCCCCACAACAGGGCACAGCATTGAAGGTATGTGGGATCAGGGCATTTCCAAGCTATAAGGGGGTGAAACAGCTCTCACTAAAATGCTAACTGAGCAATCCCCTCCCCCCCACACCACCTACAGTGCCAAAGCCAATGCATAAGAGTTAGAGCAAGTTTGGGGCAATCATTAAGTTCTTGGCAGCTACCTGGGATCACCAGGGCCTGCTCATGAGAGCACCAAGATGTAAGATCCCAAGAGGAATAAAAAAGCACAGATTTTAAACACAGACCTTGAGCTCAGACACGGACTTTGAACACACGCTCAGGCCCAGACAAGACCCTTGAGCAGAGGCACAGACCTTGGGTGGGGACACAGTGAAGAGGGGTGCATGACTGTGGAAGCAGGGCCCTGAGACTGATAAAGAAGCTTCAGACTGAGGATCAAGGAAGGGGACCAACAGGTAGCTTGACCGTGAGAACAACTAGACTTGAGACCTCAGGAGACTAAAGAGTACAGACCAACCTTGGGTGCAAGTTTAAAGCTGAGAGAGTCTCATGACACTGTGACTCAGGCGAAAACTACTCCACAGCTCAATAGGAAGAGCCTATCTGCCTAACCCAGACTTCTGACAGAGAAAGAAAAATATCATAATAATAATAATAGCAGGGCCAGGCACAAGAACCTCTAAAGAGAAAGCTCAAGGAGAAGTCTTTAACACTCAAAAACTTTTACGCAGAAAAAAATCCAGACAACAGAGTAAACAGCAGAGGAGAAAAAAACAAGTTATAACATCCAAACATTCCCAAAAAACTGAAAATTGGTCACAAGCTCTTGAAGAGTATAAATCTGAGATCATGAGAAAGATAGAAGAGGTCTGGTGAAAGAAGTGGGAAATAGTTCTAAAGGAAATTAACAGCTTAAAAGACAGAAATTTACAATTGGAGAAAGATGCCCCAAAATCAAAAGAATTGATAAGCAAATTGAAGACCAAAAATAAACAGCTGGAAAACAGGATAGACCAAATCCAAAAGGAAAATCAAAACATTATAGCAGAAAACAAGTCTCTAAAGACTCTCATCTGGTCAATGATCTCTCAAGACAGCAAGAACAAATAAAACAAAGTCAAAAGCCTGATAAAATAGAAGGAATCATGAAATATCTCAATGAGAAATTGACAGATCAAGACAAAAGGTCTAGAAGAGATGATTCAAGAATCATTGGTATTCCTGAAAAAGCAGAAATTAATAGAAATTTGGACTCCATACTACAAGAAATTATACAACATAACTGCCCTGAAGTTCTACAACCAGAGGGCAATATAAACATTGAAAGGATCCATAAATTGCCCTCTACACTAAACCCTGAAAAGACAACCCCCAGGAATATAAAAGCCAAATTCAAGAGCTGCCAAGTAAAAGAAAAAATTTTAGAAGAAGCCAGAAACAGGCAATTCAGATATCATGGAGCACCAATCAGCCTCCACACTGAAAGACCTCAAGGCTTGGAATATAATATTCAGAAAGGCAAGAGAATGGGTCTACAACCAAGGATCACCTACCCATCAAAACTGACTGTATACTTCCAGGGGAAAAGTTTGAGCATTCAACAAGATAGAAGATTTCCAAGCATTTGCACAGAAAAGACCAGGACTAAATGGAAAGTTTGATATCCAACCACAAAAACCAAGAGAAACATGAAAAGGTAAATAAGAAACAAAGGGGAAAGAAAGAAAACTCTTATTTTTAAATTTAGCCTCTTTAAGGACTTCAATAAGATCAAATTTTTGTATTCCTATATGGAGAAATGTTATGTTTAATTTTCAAAAAACTGTATTCACTATTATAGTAATTAGAAGAATTATTCTTCTAGGGAGAGATTGGAGCACTAAATGGTCTAAGATGATATAGGTTTGGGTGGGAAAGAGGTGGTGAATAGTAGATGGCACCAAAATAAACTTAAGTGAATAAGAAAAATAGGATATTCTATACCACACAAAGAGTACGTGACAAGAAGAGGGGATGAGTAATATTATAAGAAGGAGAAGAAGAGAGCATGAAGAGGTAATATTTAAGAGGATACCAAAATGTTGGGGAATACACAACTGATAATTATAACTCTGAATGTGAATGGGATGAACTCACCCATAAAACAGAAGCAAATAGCAGAGTGGATTAGAAACCAAAATCTTACCTTGTGTTGTCTGCAAGAAACACATATGAGGAGGGTGAACATACACAGGTTTAAGGTCAAGGGTTGGAGCAAAATCTTTTGGGCTCCAAATGAGAAAAAGAAGACAGGAGTGCTGATCATGGTTTCTGACAAAGCCAAAGTAAAAATAGATCTGATTAAAAGGAGCAGGGAAGGTAATTACATCCTGATAAAAGGTAGTATAGACAAATAAGAAAATAACAGTACTCAACATGCATGCACCAAATGGTATTGCATCCAAATTCCTAAAGGAGGAAATGGCAGAGCTCAAGAAGATAGTAAAACTATACTAGTGTGAGATATAAATATTCCTCTTTCAGAGCTAGATAAATCAAACCAAAAAATAAATAAGAAGGAGATAAGAGAGGTGAATGAAATCTGAGAAAAAATAGAGTTAATAGATATGTGGAGAAAAGTAAATAGGGACAAAAAGGAATGAAACTTCTTTTCAGCTGCACTTGGTACAAAGATTGACCATGAAATAGGACATAGAAACATCGCAAACAAATACAAAAGAGCAGAAATAATAAATGTAACCTTCTCAAATAATAATGCAATAAAAATAATAATCACTAAGGGCACATGGACAGGCAAATAAAAAAAAACTAATAGGAGATTAAATAATATGATTCTCCAAAACCACTTAGTTAAAGAAGAAATCATAGAAACAATCAACAATTTCATTGAAGAGAATGACAATGATGAGACATCCTACCAAACTCTGTGGGATGCAGCTAAGGCAGTACTCAGGGGAAAATTTATATCTTTGTGTGCATGTATTAACAAATTAGAGAGGGCAAAGTTCAATGAACTGGGCATGCAAATTAAAAAAAAACTAGAAAGGGAAAAAAATTAAAAATTCCCAGCTACTTCCAGGTTGAGACGCTGGCAGAGTAGAGGCAGGGCGACTTTCTCTTCTTACCAACAGATATAGCATACCTCCAAAGGACAAGAAAATAAAATCCAGATGAAAGAAGGGACCTGGCAATAAGGTGCAATATTGAAGGTACTTAGGATTTGGGCACTTCCATGCTATAAGGGGGGAAAATAGCTCCTATCAAAATGTGAGAGGATCAACCCTCCCCCAACCCACCCACAGAACCAGAGGCAGAAACTGTGCTCTAAAGTTAGAGAGAGCAGGGGCACAAAATCTAGCTCCTTGGTAGCTAACTGGCACCACTAGGAGCTTGCCCCTAAGAACAGCAAGTCCTAAAACCCCAGGTGGCTGGAAAACTAAGAACTTGGACATGGGAGTGGGGCTGAGAGAGGCAGCAGCAGAGACCAACATGCTCAGACTCAGGGGAAAATCTCAGGTTGACTAACAAGCGTGGGCCAAGTTCCAGGCTCTGGGCAGCCAGCTAGGATCACAAGGGCTTGACCCTGAAAAGAGCTAGACCAGAGACCCCAGGAGGCTGGAAAACTATGACCTTGGACTCTGGAGTGGGGCTGAGAGGCAACAGCAGCACCCAGCGCACTCTGACTCAGAAGAAAACCCCAGGTAGAGGACCAAACATGAGCCAAGTTCTGGACTCTGGGCAGCTGGCGTGGAACATGGGGGCTTGACCCTGAAAACAGCTAGACCAGAGACCCCAGGAGGGTCCCCAGAGAAACTAGGAGACTCACAAAGTAGCCTCAGTCAAAAACTGCTCCCTAACTCCATACAAAGAGAATCAGATTGCCTAACTCAAACTTCTGGCTGATAAAGCACAATGATGTCAAGCAAAGCCCAAGAAATAAAAAAGAAGACAACAAAATAAAAAACTCTAACACTTGATAACTTCTGCACAGAAAAAAACCAGAAAACAGAGGACAAACAATTAAAGAAATCCAAACCTTCCCAAAAAAATGAAAATGGGTCACAAGAATTTGAAGAGTTCAAATCTTAGATCATGAGAAAGATGGAAGACATCTGGCAAGAAAATAACAGTTTAAAAGGCAGAATTTTGCAATTGGAAAGTGAGGCTCAGAAATCAAATGAATGGATAAGCAAATTGAAGACCAGAAATGGCCAGCTGGAAGCCTTGAAGAACCAGATAGACCATGATGAAAAGGAAAACCAAGAGAATTTATCCTAAAACCAGTCTCTAAAGGCTAGAATTGGGCAATTAAAAGCCAATGATGTCGCAAGGCAATAAGAATTAATAAAGCAAAGTCAAAAGACTGATAAAATAGAAGGAATCACGAAATATCTCAATGAGAAATTGACAGATCAAGAAAAAAGGTCTAGAAGAGACAATTTGAGAATCATTGGTCTTCTTGAAAAACCAGGAATTAATAGAAATTTGGACTCCATACTAAAAGAAATTATTCAGCAAACTGCCCTGAAGTTCTACAACCAGAGGGCAATATAGACATTGAAAGGATCCATAGATCATCCTCTACACTAAACCCTGAAAAGACAACCCCCAGGAATATAAAAGCCAAATTCAAGAGCTGCAAAGTAAAAGAAAAAAATAGTACAAGAAGCCAGAAAGAGACAATTCAGATATCAAGGAGCACCAATCAAGATCACACAGGATCTGGCAGCCTCCACACTAAGAGACTGCAAGACTTGGAATATGATATTGAGAAAGGCAAGAGAACTGGGTCTACAACCAAGGATCACGCACCCATCAAAACTGACTATATACTTCCAAGGGAAAGTATGGGCATTCAACAAGATAGAAGATTTCCAAGCATTTGCACAGAATAAACCAGGACTAAATAGAAAATTTGATATCCAACCACAAAAACCAAGAGAAACATGAAAAGGTAAATAAGAAACAGAGGGCAAAGAAAGAAAACTCTTATTTTTAAATTAGCCTCTTTAAGGGCTTCAATAAGCTCAAATTGTTTATATTCCTATATGGAGAAATGTTATGTTTAATTTTTAAAAACTGTATTCACTATTATAGTAATTAGAAGAATTATTCTTCCAGGGAGAGGGTTGGAGCACTAAATGGTCTATGATGAGATTTGGTGGGGAAAAAAGAGTGGGGTGAGTAGTAGATGACACAAAGAGAAACTTGAATGAATAAGAAAAATAGGATATTCTATTATACACAAAGAGAGCATGGGAAAGGGAGGGGATGAATACTATTATAAGAAGGAGAGGAAGAGAACATTAAGAGGTACTATTTAAACCTTACTCTCAGCGGAATTAATCCTGAGAGGCAAAAGTAGCTATATCCATTGGGATATAGAATTCTATCTAACTCTAATGAGAAAGTCAGAAGATATTAACCAAGGGGAGCAGGAGAGTGGGGAGGTCAAAAAGGGAGGGGAGGATAGTGGGAAGGGAATTCATTAGGCCTTAAAATATAAAAGGAGAATAATAATAAATGAGGGGGTGGAAAGTGAAGTAAATCAAGGGAGGGGACAAAAGGGCCTGGTCTAAAACAAATAACTGGTTTAAAAGGGAATAGTGTAAGAAGAAGGGGTAGAACTAGGAGAGGATACCAAAATGTTAGGAAATACACAACTGATAATTATAACTCTGAATGTGAATGGGAAGAACTCACCCATAAAATGGAAGCAAATAGCAGAGTGGATTAGAAACCAAAATCCTACCATATGTTGACTACAAAAAACACAAATGAGGTGTGTGGACATAGAGAAGGTCAAGGGCTAGAGGAAAATCTTTTGGGCTTCAAATGGGAAACAAAAGGCAGGAGTGCCGATCATAATTTCTGACAAAGCCAAAGTAAAAATAGATCTGATTAAAAGAGACGTGAAAGGTAATTACATCCTGATAAAAGGCAGTATAGACAATGAGGAAATAACACTGCTCAATATGTATGCACCAAATGGTATAGCATCAAAATCCCTAAAGGGGAAACTGGCTGAGCTGAAGAAAGAAATATATAATAAAACCATACTAAAGGGTGATCTAAATATTCCCTAGATAAATCAAACCAAAAAATAAATAAGAAAGGGATAAGAGAGGTGAATGAAATCCTAGAAAAATGAGATTTAATAGATATGTGGAGAAAAATAAATAGGGACAAAAAGAAATACACATTCTTTTCAGCTGCACATGGTACATTCACAAAGATTGACCATGTAATAGGGAATTATACGAACACAACTACAAAAAAATTTCCAAACAATTAAAACTAAATCCAATCCAAACAATTGGAAAAACTTTGAGTGCTCATGGATAGGAAAAGCTAACATAATAAAAATGACCAGTCAACCCAAATTAATTAATTTATTTAGTGCCATACCTATCAAACTAACAAAAAACTTTTTTACTGAATTAGAAAAAAAACTATAATAAAGTTCATTTGGAAGAACAAAAGATCAAGAATATCAAGGGAAATAATGAAAAAAAAAGTGAAGGAAGGTGACTAAGCAGTACCAGATATACTATATCTATATCTATATCTATATATATATATATATCTATATATATATATATCTATATATATATACTATATATATACTATAAAGCAGTGGTCATCAAAACAATATGGTACTGGCTAAGAGACAGAAGGGAGGATCAGTGGAATAGACTTGGGATAAGTGACATCAGCAAGACAGTGTATGATAAATCCAAAGAGCCCAACTTTGGGGACAAAATCCACTATTTCACAAAAACTTTTGCGAAAATAGGAAAACGATATGGAAGAGATTAGGTTTAGATCAACATCTCACACCCTACACCAAGATAAATTCAGAATATGTGAATGTCCTGAATATAAAGAAGGAAATTATAAGTAAATTAAGTCAACACAGAATAGTGTACTTGTCAGATCTATGGGAAAGGGAAAATTTTAAAACCAAGCAAGAGTTAGAAAAAATTACAAAATGTAAAATAAATAATTTTGATTATATTAAATTAAAAAGGTTTTGTACAAACAAAAACAATGCAACCAAAATCAGACAACCTGGGAAAAAATCTTTATAACAAAAAACTCTGACAGAGGTCTAATTACTCAGATATACAAGGAACTAAATCAATTGTATAAAAAATCAAGCCATTCCCCAATTGATAAATGGGCAAGGGACATGAATAGGCAGTTTTCAGATAAAGAAATCAAAAATATCAATAAGCACATGAGAAAGTGTTCTAATTCTCTAATAATTAGAGCAATGTAAATCAAAAAATTCTGAGGTACCACCTCACACGTAGCAGATTGGTGAAAATGATAGCAGGGGAGAGTAATGAATGCTGGAGGGGATGTGGCAAATTGAGGACATTAATGCATTGCTGGTGGAGTTATGAACTGATCCAACCATTCTGGCTGGCAATTTGGAACTATGCCCATGAGCTCTAAAAGACTACCAGCCCTTTGAGCAAGCCATAGCATTGCTGGGTTTGTACCCCAAAGAGATAATAGATAAAAAGTCTTGTACAAAAATATTTATAGCTGTGCTTTTTGTGGTGGCAAAAAACTGGAAAATGAGGGTATACCCTTCAATTGGGGAATGGCTGAACAAATTGTGGTATATGCTGGTGAAGGAATACTATTGTGCTCAAAGGAATAATAAACTGGAGGAATTCCATGTGAACTGGAAAGACCTTCAGGAATTGATGCAGAGTGAAAGGAACAGAGCCAGAAGAACATTGTACGCAGATATACACTGTGATAAAATCAAATGTAATGGACTTCTGTACTAGCAGTAATGCAATCACCCAGGACAATCTGAAGGGACTTATGGAAAAGAACACTACCCACATTCAGAGGAAGAACTACAGAAATGGAAACACAGAAGAAAAACAACCACTTGAAAACATAGGTTCATGGGGACATGATTGGGAATGTAGACTTGAAACAACCATACCAATGTAACTATCAATAATATGGAAATAATTTTTGATTGATGACACATGTTAAACATTTGATATTGGGGGGGTGGAATAAGGGTGGATGAAGGGGAAAGTAAAAACATAAATCATGTAACAATGGAAAATTTTTCTTAAAAAAATAATATATTTAAATAACAAATATTAAGTCTAAAGTCAAGAAATTGGCTGGAAAAATGAATTGAAAAAAAAACAATAAGAAAAAGAACCTAACCATAACATGTTATTATGATGAAATGAAAGTCAAAATATAAACTCAGAAGATAAGCTTTTCAAATAGCTACAAGAGAAGCTTCAACAAAAAAGGTGTGAATTGGATATAAGCCCAGCAAGAACCCTTGAAAGAGCTCAAAAATTATTTTCAAAATCAAAGAGGTAGAAGAAAAATTGGGAAAAGAAATGAGAGTAATGCAAGAAAATTATGAAAATAAAGCTAATAGCTTTATAAAAAACATTAAAATTGTAATGAAAATAATACCTTGCAAAATATAATTGACCAACTGTTAAAAGAGGTAGAAAAATTGAAAATAACTTATTAAAAAGTAGAATTGGCCAAGTAGAAAAAGAAATATAAAATACTCACTGAGAAGATAATTCTTTAAAAATTAGAATACAGTAAATGGAAGCTAATGATTCCAAGAAGCATCAAGAAACAAAGTCAAAAGAATGGGGAAAAAAGAAGATGCTGTGATATAACTCATTGGGAAAATAAAACTTACCTGAAAAACGGTTTGAGGAGAAAATTAAAAATTATTGGACTAAGTGAAAGTCATATTTTTTAAAAGAACCTAGACATATTTCAAGAAATTTTCAAGGAAACCCCCCATATAACTTAGAAGCAGAGGGTAAAATAAAAATGGAAGGAATTAATTGATTACCTCCTGAAAGAGATCTCAAAATGAAAACTCCCAGTAATATTACAGCCAAATTCCAGAACCCCCAAGTCAAGGGGAAAATATTACAAGCCCCTGAATGAAACAATTCAGATATTGAGTAAACTAGAGTTAAGATCACACAATAATTAGCAGCTTCCACATTATTGTATCTGAGGGTTTGAAATATGATATTCCTGAATGCAAAGGAGCTAGGATTACAACCTATATAGCAAAATTAATTATAATCCTTCAAGGAAAAATTATATAGTTAATGGAAGAGAGGATTGTCAAGTATTCCTGATAAAAAGACCAGAGCTGAATAGAAAATTTGACTTTCAAATATGAAACTCAAGAGAAGGATAAAAATGTAAACATGAAAGACAAATCACAAGGGATTACATAATGTTAAACTGTTTACATTCCTACATGGGAAAATGATACTTGTAACTCCTAAGAACTTTATCATTATTAGGACAGTTAGAAGGAGTATAAATAGACAGAGAGAATGGAAGTCAGTTGATTATGATAGAATGATTTAAAAATAACACTAAGCATTAAAAAAGAGGAATTGTCCTGGTAGAAGGGGAAGGAAGAGAATGAATGGGAGAAATATCTTACATAAATGAGGTGCAAAAGGAAGAGCTTGTACAGTTGTGGAGAAAATGAGGACAGGGATGGCAGGCAGTGTTTGACCCACACTCTCATTGGAATTGGTTCAGAAAAGGATTAGGTATAGAAATAGATAGATAGATAGATAGATAGATAGATAGATAGATAGATAGATAGATAGATAGATAGATAGATAGATAGATATGGATATACACACATTAATGCATATATGAGTATATTTAAATATATATATATATAATGTATATGTACATATAAAATTTAACTCCTCCAGAAAGTCAATAGTGTCTGCTCTTTCTTGTATCACATACTCATTTAACCATAGTCTCCTCACCCCAATTTTCTTTCCTTCTCATTACCCTAATGAATCATCAGGCCCTTAGATTTATTTTTATTGCTGTGTTCTCAGTTTATCCTTTTCTCTGCCTACTTCAGAAATGAAAAGGCTATCTTCCCACCCAGCTCATTCATTCTACTTCAGGGAAGTGAATTTTCAGTGGCCCTTTCCAAAAAATTTTGTTTTCTTTCTACTCCCTTTCTTATTCCTTACCCCATTTGAAGATTCTCTAGAATTTATTACCAAAACTCAATTCTAGATGGACACCATGGGACAGAGCATAAAGTGTTCTCATATTATGCAGGAGATGTGAGAACATGGAGTGGGAAGGCTCATTCTTTGCTTTGTCTTTTCCCATCTTATTTTGTGCTTTATATTGTCAATTTACTCTCTCTTTGACCCTTATCTAAGCATTACTTTCTCAGGTACTTAACCACTTCTCCCACCAGAGTAGGATATAGCACTTTATATTGTATATGCTATTATCAAAGGCCTCAAGTCCTCAAATGTGATTTTTTCCTAAATATTTATTGTATTATCTCTTATCTCTTAGGGGTCATCTTCTTAATGCTACCCAATTGTCCCATATCTATGGTCATACCCAAATCCCACTCATTCTTTCTCCCATCTGATGTCCTATTTTTACTCTCTTACCACCTCAGACAAAAGAAACTGTAATCTTATCCACATTTTATATTGTCCTAAAAAGTCATTAACTAAATCCCCTGTTTCATCTCTATCTACTTTCCAAGTAGAATTCTTCTATAATGAGTATTTCAAAAGTCAGTGAAGCTTTTTAGCTAGTAAGGCTTAAAAAACTACACTAAGATTTGGGGGAACTCTATATTATACTGTCACTTATAAGACTGAAAGGATAAATTCTTACTTGAAATTTTAATTTATAGAATATACCCATAATACTCTTTTTGGTTTTTGCTCTTTGATATATTATTCTCACTAGATTGACTAATTACTACATGCTCTTTGCCTTCTCACTGTCAGTCAGATAATCTTAGGGGAGGAAATAGGTTCTGAAATCAAGCTCCAGTGAACTTTCCTGTATGTAGTAGGGTCAAAGTGTACTGATTCTCCCAATGTGACAGTATTCTGAGAGCATCAGAACAATAATGTAATGATTTCCCCAAGCTCCAAGCCAACTCTCTCTACAGTAGACACTTAGTTTTATTGGGAACTTAAGTTCCAAAATCTCAGGCAGAATGCAGAACTTCATCATTATTAGGACAGTTAGGAGGAATAAACAAACACATAGGACAAGGGAATGAATTGACTGTTGATGGAATGATTTAAAAAAAAACAAAATTAAGGGTTGAGAAAGAGGGGTGTACTGAGAGAAGAGGAAGGAAGAGGAGGAATGAGGGAAATATCTTATATAAAAGAGATGTGAATGGAACAGCTTTTATAGTTGAGGAGAAAATGGGGGCAGGGGGTGGCAGGCAGTTTTAGGAACTTAAAATAAACTTTTAAGATTAAAAAAATTCCTATGCCACATGAGTTTTATTGGAATATAACTTCAGGGAAAACATGTGAAATGAATCTAAAGGAATCTTTACTTGAGGGTTAGGCAAGTTGATCTAATCTAAGAGAAATGTGCTCATTTTGGAAAGAGTCAAAGCAAAGAAGTTCATTGGATCCCACCCATAGATGACTAAAATAGAGATGAAAGACACTACATTAAATCATTGCCAGATATATGGCAACTGATTAATGAGAAAAAATAGTAATTCAGTGGAATTTTAAGAAGACACTGACTTTATCCACATGTCTCCTTTCCGGTGGCATCATATAACTCCAAGTTCTTTGGAGGACTAAGGAAGGCCTAGCCCTTCTTCACCTCATCAACTATGACAATCTGCTGAGCCTATGACAGCTGAAGTACATGTCCTGTCTAGGTAAGCCTCTTCCTGAGTTTGGAACCATCTCTTTTCAGTTTGTTTCTGGAAAATCTTATAGAAGGCAAATGAGCACCAATCCCCAGGGGATGTACCATACCTGGAGGTCATTTTGTGAGTATAAGAGGTTTGTAGGTCCTGGCTTCATTGGGTGAAATCAATAAGCAATAGGGAAATTTTCTGAATTTTATCAGATGTTAATGACAGGAGAACAAATTAAACTCTTTTCCAGATTTGCCAGAAAGGCTTGGGTTTTGAGGGAAATGGTACAGAAACAATGTGAAATATAAAAGTCCTAAAGTACTTAGTATGAACTTCTTCATGGAAAGATGTTTTTAAGTATCTACTTCCTGACAAAGCGTAATAGTAATTAATATTGTTTTTCCTTTTTTTTGTCTTTCTGTCAAAGTACACTGAATAATTATAATAGCTAGAATAGTAATAATAATTAAGGCATGTTTATATAGCACCTTAAGGTCTAACAAAGCTCATTATAAATATTTTCTCATTTTAGTCTAATAAATATGTAAAGTAGGTGCTATTTTTCATTGCCATTTTGCAACTGAGGAAACTGAGTCAGATAGATGTAAAGTGATTTGCCCAGTCACAGAGTTAGCAAAGATAGATTTGAACTAGAAACTAGATTTGAACTCAATTCTTCCTGATTCCACTTTCTGGCACTCTATCCACTGAGACCCCTGGCTTCCTCAATATGTCTCTTTGTCAGTCAGTCATCATGTATCATGCACTGGGCTATGCATTGTGTATAAAATACAATATACTGTAAAAGAAAGACAGTATCTTCCTTTTAGAGGTAAGGAGGAAGGAAGAAAGAAGAGATAAATTCTGGAAATTCCAAAGCAGATGAAAAGTGGGAATTGAATAGTTTCCCCATACCTGATTCATACCAAATTAAATATGTACCTTTGTATTTCCACTTTGGGGAGACTAAAGACATGAAATAAAACCAAATTTTAAGTAAATTAGCAGCAGAGTTTTGGATTAGGGGACTTACAGACTAAATAGTGGGAGAAAAGAGAGACTTGCTTCTCTTGTTAGAAGTCAGGTGGTCTCATTCATGGATCTAGGAAGAAGGCCATCTTAAAGGGATGAGAAATCACCCTAGTTCCACTAGACATGGCTGTTTTCAAATTGTCAGTATATGTTACATGCAATTGGGAAAATAAAATAATTTTTAAAATATTTTAAATACTTTAAAAATACTTAAACTTTTTTTATGCTTTAAAAAAATTCCAGTGGGGGCTGGAATATAATGGGTCTATTCAAAGATTATTGTATGCATTCTCCCTAAAGGTGTATTCCAACTCAGCCCCCACTCCACTTATTTCGGACATTTGTAGCTATATTCTAAAAATAAATGCAACAGGGTTAGAAACTAGCTGAATCAAATAACTAAGCTCAGAAACCTTGTCTGAGCATGTTGCTGTAATATAATATTCAGGATGAAATTAATATAAGCTAGAGAAAGATATTTAATCTTTGAATTTACGAGTATATGGCTATAACCCTTAGCACTTTCTTAGAATTTCAGTCTTTCTGAGCACTTCTAACTGTCTTTCTTAATTTTTTCGCCAAGTCCTGAAAACCTAGATGTCCGCAGAGATGGCTGTCTATGTCCATCTCTCTGAATTACATCTTACAATATTCCATTTTGGACATCAGTCTATTGTGACGGACCCAGTATATCTCAGAAACTCACTGATGATATTGCTCCTTTTGACACTGGCAGCAAACTTGCATAGTGCTCTGATCTCTTTTCCTCCAAATCTTTCCGTAGTTACCTTGGTGTAATCAGATCAGCAGCAGCAGAGAAGGGAGAAGTTTAAACAGGGACTTGGCCAAATTGAAAAGCTAGGCAAGTGGAAAATTACATTTTGTTAGTGTGACTTTGGTAAGCTATTACATGAATTTACATATACATATTTATCTTCTATATATTTATTAATTTGGGAGTCGTTGACCTCTCTTTTTTGCCCTTTCTAAATTCCATTATTCTACCAAGATGAAATGGTAGCATCATTTCACCCTTCACGAAAAGAGCCGATTTTCTCCCTACATGATTCTATCCTTCTATAATGTATTGCCTCCAACTGAATATATTTTTATCCTCATGTTAACTATACTGTGCTGTCCACTCTACAGAATGAGTTTATTTATTTATATGCTCTTTTTTTAAAAACTTTATCCTTTTAGAATCAATTCTTTGTACTGGTTCCAAGGCAGAAAAGTGATAAGGGCAAGGCAATGGTGGTTAAGTGACTTGCTCAGGGTCACAGACCTAAGAAGTATCTGAGGCCAGGTTTGAACTCATCTCTGGGTCTAGTTCTCAATCCAACAAGTCATCTAGCTGCCTCTACAAAACAAGTTTAAACAAATTAAGCACCTTTTCTTCTAAAGGGTTCATGATTCAAAGTGGCCAATAAACACAGGCACTGACCAGTTAAAGAAGAGAAATTGTCTATGTAAAAACAACAATGTTGCCCCTTAATAGTCTGTATATTTTTCATGCTCGTATCTAATAGAAGACAAAGAGAAAGCTTTTTTACAATTCAAATATTGGGCTAGGAATGTTGTTATCCAAGCAAGAGAAACAGAATACTAAGAAGAAAGATAGTGTGGTGTTGTGTGAAAAAATGTTGTTTGGAGTCAGAAATCTTACATTCAAATCATGGCTCTGATATGTACCAACTTAGCTATGACAAGCTTCATATAAATTCTCGGAGTCTCAGCTTTCTCAACTGAAAAACATGGTGATTGAGCTTGTGTTCCCTAAAGTCCCTTCTAGGTATAAGTTCTCCAAATTCTTCTAAAACAAGTTAGATAAGAAGGGAAGGACATGGATAATTGGATATTTGTAGCTTTTAGCAAGTGGTCCAGGGAAGGAAAACTAAAAGTGAAAAAAAAGAAACCTAATGGGACCTGGTTTCTGTTCCCATCATCCTAATTAATAGTCTCTAGAGAGGAGTATATGAATAAATATATTTTAAAATCTGATATTCCAATATTATAAAAGATAAAAAAGCAGGAAAGAAATAATATGGAAAAATAATTTATCCCTGGTGAGAATTTTGTGTTATTATTTTGTTGTTTATGTTGTTTATGAAGCTAGATTCTGGAAAAGACTATTTCCTCAAGGTGGTAAAGATGAAGAGAGAAATAGAATTTGAAAGATGAGTCATTAGAAATTGTGAAATAAATTTGTGTGGAACTTTTAACCTGAGGGTTTATTTAGCTCCAAACCTATCCATGAAATCATCATCAGAAATGAGTTGAGGACAAGAGAAGTTTCAGCATCAATCTTATTCTTAAAGATAACTTTTAGTATAACCTCATCATTCCCTTTATCCCTGCTGCCTTATGTTTTAATTATTATTTAACTCCCTTATGTTGATTAGTAGTTCAACATGGACCTCCTTGTGTCCTGTAAAACCATAATACATACTCCTTGAGATGTCCCAGGTTCAGAGTGCAGGTTTGGATTATGGTTCAATTAAATTTGATTGAACATCAAAATGTTTATTAAGGACTCACTGAGAAAAAGTTACTGTGTAAGGAGCTAAGGGTACAACAAAAACAAAAAAATAAAAATTCTTGTCCCTTAAGGAGCTTATAAATGGTGTTTACACAAAATAATAAAAGGTAGGATCCAGAGGGGAAACGACTCTAGTGAGTAACTGGAATGAATAGGCAAAAGCTGTCTATAGAAGGTGAGCTGAGATGAGTTTTTAGTCAGCCACACAATCAAAGGGAAGATGAGGAGGGTGTGCCTCCCAGAAAAATACTAGAAAGGTATATAATGTAGCTGGCAAGGTAGTGCAGACCTGAAATTCCTGAAAACAGGAAGGTTGAGATTGATAGATCCCTAAGCTTGAGAGTCCTGAGAGTCCTGTAGTGTGGAATATAGTGATTAGATGTCCATGCTGTAACTTCTACCAATGTGTTGAGCCCCCCCAGAGAAGGAAACACCAGTATATCTATGGAAAATGAAAGAATAAAGAGGGGAAGAGAAAGGAAGGGAAGGAAGGAAGGAAGGAAAAAAGAAGGAAGGACAGAGAGGGAGGGAGGGAGGTAAGGAGGATGGAGANGAGTCTTTAAATAATGTTCTGAGGAGTTTGTACTCTATTCTAGTGGCAATAAGGAACAATTTGGTTTTATATATATCTTAAATATAACTTTTAGTATCACTCATCATTCCCTTTATCCCTGATCCCTTATTTTTAAATTATTGTTTCATATTAATATTTATATTGAACCAATATATATATGAATATATAGATATATATATATATATATAATTATGTATACTATTTTATACACACACATTTCTTACTATATTCCAGAAGTAAGCTTCAGGATATTAGAGTCAATATAATATTTTAACGGAAATTAAAGTGGCTAAAAAGAGAAAAATTTTTAAATTCAAAAAAGAGAACAAAAAGGTAAACTCTAGTTTTATAAGGTAAAAAAATGTGAGTTTTGTTGGGGAGAATTTTTGGAAGCAAGCATGAGTAATAATTGCAATGAAATTGATTGAAGTGTTATATAGTATTTATAAGAGAAACTTCTATTAGAACCAATGTTTTTAAGAGTGGAAATGACCTGCATGTTGAGAAAATATGAGACTTTCCTGTGAATATAACATTGGACATGGCAGTTAAATATATAAACAAAGATTCAGCAGACAAAAAAAAGGGGGGATCCGAGATGGAAAAGTAAGATTTCACATTTGTAGGATGCTAGAACGGAAGAGTGCCATACTGAGGAGGAAAAGGAAGAAAAAGGACTGATTTAGATGCAGCCAAAAAAAAATAGATATATTTGTGTCCTATTCTGAAGAGGAAGGAGAAGATGCTCTGGGAAATGAGTAGCTTCTTGTGCTCTGACAAATGGCATATGTACTAGAGCCAGAGAAACTTGAATCTTGATAGTGAGAGCTCATCCAGTAAAGGTTAGAGGAAGAAGCAAAGAATAGTTGTGGTGGATGATTTCTCTGCTCAAAGGTACTAAGGTAGCTATTTGTCAACCTAATAACAAAAATAGAGTAGTCACTGTCATCCTTGGGCATGTATCCAAGACATACCAGAGAGCCTCCAAGGACTGATTCAAACATATGACTACCTGCTGCTTCGAGTAATTCACTTGGACACAAATGATAATGACAGAAGGAACCCAAGAAGCATTGTCAAAGATTAAAAAGTCCTGGGAGAGAAACTAGAGGTAATAAGGGCACAGGTCATGTTTTTTTTTTTTTGCTGTTGTCCATTGAAGGAAAGAAAAACAGAAGAAATGAATCAATTTTTAACATAAACAGCTGCCTAAAAATGTTGAGTCAGAGAATGGGATTTGGATATCTGTACCATGCATGGCTTTAAATACAGTGATGACAGGCTTTTGACCAGTATTAGAGAATGCCTGACAAAGACCAATATGGATATATTTTCCCAGGAAACAATAGTTATAATAAGAGAAGAATGGTTATAATAAGAGAAGAACTCCAATTTTTGAGATACTCAAAAATTCATGGCAGGCCAAATCCAAGGAAGAATCCAGTAACTACAAGTTTAATCAACAAACAAAACCAAATAATGCAGGGAGGCAAATTCTATTTCATAGGTATTACTAGGACATGCTAGGATAAAGCATTATATTATAGGTAGATTTTATGCAAAAAATGGATTGGTAAAAGGTATAGGGATAAAAAGAATAGGTAAAGGGACACATAAAATGGTAAACACATGTGAGAAAGTCCAGAAACCAGAGGTGGAAGCATGATGAAGGGCATTCAGGTAAAGATTAATGGAGGCTAAAATAGAAGTTATTTCATCAGAGAACATTATAGGTCATCTGGACAGAAAAAGGAAATAGATGAGGAAGAGTTGGGGGAACATCATAAGCCTGGGATAGAAGCATAATATAATATTGTTGTGGATTTCAAATAGCCAAATATGTGTTGAAACTCTCTCTCTGCCAAAAGCAAAGTGACTAATAACTTCTTAACTTGCTTTCCTGATGAATTCATCTTTCAAAAAGTAGAGAAAACAAAGCATAGATTCTTTACTAAATCTTATTTTCACCAACAAGGAAGGATTGATTAATATGCCAGAAATGATGAGAACCTTTGAGGAAAGTAAGCAGAGCTTGTGATAAAGGAAGGTGGTCATGGTTCAACAATGCTCCCTAGATTTCCTTTAATCCCCTTAAATCTTCTTTAAATCTCAAAAATCAAGAAACATGAGCATTTGCATATGCAAAGAAAAGGGAAAAAGAGGATTTTGCATGATACTGCAAAAAAGAAAAGTAACTTGCTTTGTAAATATTATAAATAAAATGTTTGGCCACCACATAGAGCCTACACTTAATACGACATTGAGCCAAAACTCTGGCACTCTGGTCACAGTGTTTCTGAAAAAATCCACCAACAAAGATGATTTTCCATAGAGCATTAGAGCTTGGGGTCTTATATGCCTTTTGGGGAATTAAGGACAGAAAACATACCCTCACTTGGTTACAAGCAGGTTTGGGAAAGAGCCTGTACCAGGGAGAGACCTCGGATATAATGGAAGAAACATCTAAGACAAAAAGGGTGGTTGAGGACTTGAACATTTCTATCACTCCTATTCATGATACTTAATGGATGCTTGGTGATCCATTATTCAGCCTAAAACAAGGTCAGTTTGAGACTTCCCCTAAAGGCAAGTTCCCAAGGGACAGGTAAACTTGAGGCCCCCAAAAACCCAGTTAACAACTCCATTATAATTGTATGTCACAATATGTTCAGTCATTCTTCACTGATCAGCATCCCCTCAATTTTCAATTCTTTGCCAAGTGTGAAAAGAGCTGCTATAAATATTTCTGTATATATACTTTCCTTTTTTCTTTGATCTCTTTGGGGGTACAGATCTAGTAGTGATACTGTTAGATTAAAGAATATCAACAATTTTATATTTGGAGCACACTTATAAATTATTTTTCAGAATGGTTGAACCATTTTACAACTTACCAATATTTTATTAGTCAACCTGTTTTCCCTCATCTCTCCAATACTTTTCACTTCTGATAGATGCGCAGTGTTAGCTCAGAGTTGTTTTATTTGTACATTTCTTTTTATTAGTGATTGAGAGCAATTTTTTCATAAGGCTATGACTAGCTTCAATGTCTTCTGAAAACTGCTTGTTCATATTCTTTGACCATTCATCAATTGGGAAACGATTCTTAATTTTATGAACTGAACAAAATTCCCTACATATGTGTGAAATAATGCCTTTATCAGAGAAGTTTACTGTAAAATTTCTATCTATTCTGCCTTGAATGGAGAATCTAACTATTCCCCATGTGGGAGATGGTTTGTCACAGCCCTTTTGATTAAATTTGAAAGATATATAAGTAAATATAGACTATAGGTACTATAGAATTCAAAGTGCTCTTTGGGTCTACATCCATTCAAAACCTTAGACCTTGAGCTCTTCCTGCTGGGTTTATATTTTCCTTTAGGACTAGGAGACACAAGAGTTCCAGGTTAAGATGGCAGCAGAGTAAAAAGCAGCTGCTTAACCTCTCCTAACTGAAACTTATAGGATTCCTCAAGGGGACATGAAAACAAATCCAGACGAATGAAGGGACCCCTCAACAGGGTGCAACATTGAAGGTATGTGGGATCCGGGCATTTCCATGCTATAAGGGGGTAAAACAGCTTTCACAAAAATGTGAGCTGAGCAACCCTCTCACCCCACCACCACCACCTACAGGGCCAAAGCCAGCTCACAAGAGCTATGACAAGTTTGGGGCATCCATTAAGTCATTAGCAGCTACCTGGGGTCACCAGGGCCAGCTCCTGAAAGCAGAAAGACTTAAGACCCCAAGAGGCTAAAGAATGTGCAGACTTTGAACACAGACCCTGAGCACAGGTGCAGTCACAGCTGCCGATGCAGATTCTGAGCATAGGAACGGACTTGAGTGGGAATCCAGTGCAGAGAGGTGCAAGACTGTGGAAGCAGTGCCCTGAGACTGTTAAAGGAGCTTCAGGCAGAGAAACAAGCAAGGGGACCACCAGGAGGCTTGACCCAGAGAACAACTAGATCTGAGACCTCAGGAGCCCAAAGAGTACAGACAGACGCTGGGCATGAGGATAAACCTGAGAGGGCCATGGGCTCACAATGGCAAGCCAGAGACAAGAACACCAGAAGAGAAAGATCAAGAAGAAATCTTTAACACTCGACAACGTTTACATGGAAAAAATCCAAGCAACAAAGCAAACAGCAGAGGAAAACAAACAAGTAATCATATCCAAACCTTCCCAAAAAAATGAAAACTTGTTACAAGCTCTTGAAGAGTTCAAATTTGAGATTATGAGAAAGATGGAAGAGAACTGGCAAGAAAATAAGAGTTTAAAAGGCAGAATTTTGCAATTAGAAAGTGAGGCTCAAAAATCAAATGAATTGATAAGCAAATTGAAGACCAGAAATGACCAACTAGAAGCCTTGAAGAACCAAACAGACCAGATTCAAAAGGAAAACCAAAAGATTATAGCCAAAAACCAGACTCTAAAGACTAGAATTGGGCAATTAGAAAAAGATGCCCCCAAATCAAAAGAATTGATAAGCAAATTGGAGACCAAAATCAAACACCTAGAAAACAGGATAGACCAAATCGAAAAGGAAAATCAAAAGAATATAGCAGAAAACAAGTCTCTAAAGACATGAATTGGGCAAGTAGAAGCCAATGATCTTTCAAGAAAACAAGAACAAAGAAAGCAAAGTCAAAAGACTGATAAAAATAGAAGGAAACATGAAATATCTCACTGAGAAACTGACAGATCAAGAAAACAGGTCTAGAAGAGACAATTTGAGAATCATTGGTCTTCCTGAAAAAGCAGAAATAGAACTTTGTACTCCATTCTAAAGGAAATTATTCAGCAAAATTGCTCTGAAGTTCTACAACCAGAGGGCAATATAGACATTGAAAGGATCCATAGATCAACCTCTACACTTAACCCTGAAAAGATAACCCCCAGGAATATAATAGCCAAATTCAAGAGCTTCCAAGTAAAATAAAAAATCTTACAAGAAGCCAGAAAGAGACAATTCAGATATCAAGGAGCACCAATCAGGATCACACAGGATCTGGCAACCTCCACACTAAGAGACCACGAGGCTTGGAATATGATATTCAGAAAGACAAGAGAACTTTGTCTACAACCAAGGATCACCTACCCATCAAAACTGACTGTGTACTTCCAGGGGAAAGTTTGGGCATTCAACAAGATAGAAGATTTCCAAGTATTTGCACAGAAAAGACCAGGACTAAATGGAAAGTTCAATATTCAACCACACAAACCAAGAGAAACATGAAAAGGTAAATAAGAAACAGAGGGGACAGAAAGAAAACTCTTATTTTTAAATTTGCCTCTTTAAGGGCTTCAAAAAGATCTAATTATTTGTATTCCTATATGGAGAAATGTTATGTGTAATTCTCTGTAGTGAACTCTATTTACTATTATAATATTCACTATTATAGCAATCAGAAGAATTACTCATAGGGAGAGGACAGAATACTAAATGGTCTAAGATGACATGGGGGGGGTGGGAAAGAGGAGTAGAGAATAGAAGGGGACACCAAGAGAAATTTGAGTGAATAAGAAAAATAGGATATTCTATTAAACACAAAGAGGGCATGGGAAGGGGAGGGGATGAATACTATGATAAAAAGGAGAGGAAGAGAAAATTAAGAGGTAATATTTAAACCTTACTCTCAGTGTAATTAACCCTGAGAGGGAAGAGTAGCTATATCCATTGAGATATAGAACTCTATCTAACACTACTGAGAAAGTCAGAAGGGATAAACCAAGGGAAGCAGAGGAGTGGGGAGGTCAAAAAAGGGAGGGGAGGAGAAGGGAGAAGGAATTCATTAGGCCTTAAAAACAAAAAGAGGGGAATAACAAGGGAGGGCATAGAAAGGGTGGTAAATCAAGGGAGGGGACAAGTGTTACTAGTTTAAAACAAATCACTGGTTTAAAAGGAAATAGCCTAAGAAGAAGGGGTAGAACTAAGAGAGGATACCAAAATGTTGGAGAATACACAATTCATAATTATATCTCTGAATGTGAGTGGGATGATTGATTATACTAAATTAAAAAGCTTTTGTACAAACAAAAACAATGCAACCAAAATCAGAAAGGAAACAACAAATTGGGAAAAAATCTTTATAACTAAAAACTCTTTGAGGGGTCTAATTACTCAAATATACAAGGAGTTAAATCAATTGTATAAAAAATCAAGCCATTCCCCAATTGATGAATGGGCAAGGGACATGAATAGGCAATTTTCAGATAAAGAAATCAAAACTATCAATAAGCACATGAGAAAGTGCTCTAAATATCTAATAATTAAAGAAATGCAAATCAAAACAACACTGAGATATCACCTCACACCTAGCAGATTGGCTAAAATGATAGTAGGAGAGAGTAATAAATGTTGGAGGGGATGTGGCAAAATTGGGACATTAATTGATTCCTGGTGGAGTTGTGAACTGATCCAACCATTCTGTATAGCAATTTGAAACTATGCTCAAAGGGCTATAAAAGATTGCCTGCCCTTTGATCCAGCCATACCATTGTTGGGTCTGTACCCCAAAGAGATCATAGATAAACAGACTTGTATGAGAATATTTATAGCTGCGATTTTTGTGGTGGCAAAAAACTGGAAAATGAGGGTATGCCCTTCTATTGGGGAATGGCTGAACAAATTGTGGTATATGCTGTTGATGGAATACTATTGTGCTAAAAGGAATAACAAACTGAAGGAATTCAGACCTCCAGGAATTGATGCAGAGTGAGAGGAGATGAGCCAAAAGAACATTGTACACAGATACCAATACACTGTGGTAAAATAGAATGTAATGGACTTCTGTACTAGCAGCAATGCAATGACCCAGGATAATTCTGAGGGATTTGTGGAAAAGAACACTACCCACATTCAGAGGAATAACCGCAGGAGTCGAAACATAGAAGAAGAACAACTGCTTGAACACATGGGTTCATGCGGACATGAATTGGAATATAGACCTGAAACTACCACACCAATGGAACTATCAACAATTTGGAAATAAGTCTTGATCGATGACACGTTAAAATCAGGGGAAATGCACATCGGCTATGGGGGGAGGAGGTCAGAGGGTGAACGGGAAAGTAAGAACATGAATCATGTAACCATGATAACTTTTCTAAATAATAAAAATAATTTAAAAAAAAGACTAAGAGACACAATGAGTTCAAAGCAAAGCCATCTAATGAAATACACTAACAGAAAATTCACAATACTACATGCCCACACACCATATAAACCTGGGAGTACATGTTCTCAGAAAAACAAATATTTTCAGGGACAGTGAATACACATCAGAATCTTTCTCAAGGGGAATACTCAAGTTTACATTTATAACTCACACCTCTGTCATTATGGGGTCACTGATCACTTCTGGTGATGATATCACTGTGTTCTCTCCAGATCTGCTGCCTAATGGGTTAAGCAGGTTACTCTTCTAGTCCCTTGCTGGTCTTATCATAACTTCTTGGGTTGCAGCATATGTTTTTCAATAAAAAATATTTTAAAACCCTGCTTTCCATCTTAGAATTGATACTGTGTATTGGTTCTAAGGCTGAATAGCAGTAAGGGCTAGACAAGTGGGGTTAAAAGACTTGCCCAGGGTCATATAGTTAGGAAATGTCTGAGATCTGATTTGAATCCTGGACCTCCCATCTCCAGGCCTGGCTCTCTGTCCACTGGCCCACCTAGCTGCCCCTTCAATCAATTTTTGATAATTTTCATTCTCCCTTTATTCTTGACTCTAATTAATGTTTGTTTAATATCAACAGTGAGATTGGCAAATCATGGAATCACTTTGACTTAAAAATGCCATGGAACTTATCTTTTCTTTTCTTCATCTCCATCTTTAAAACCCTGAGTGTTCCTCTCTTTTTTGGTAATGATATATTTATTGTGAAGACTTGCTTTGAACCCATAGCCTAGTGGGTAGAATTCTGGACTTGGAGATACTTGAATTTAAAATCCTACCTTAAAACTAGTGACCACAGACAAGTCAATTCATTTCTCTCAGTTCCACCAGCACTTTGAGATTAGTCATTCTGCATAGATTATAATCTCTGTCATTTGAGGGAATTCACATATAAATGTATAAAATTTTAAGTCCTAGATAACTCAAAGTAGATACTGAGAGTCAAACCAGTTTCCAAGGAGAATTTTTCTGTCCTATGCAGTCTTCTCTCTAGTAACTTTAAGCTCTTTCAAAGGAGAGAGTGGTCATAAATCTCTTTCATTTACTCTTCATATAATCACCAGTTTTCTCACCACCATCATATTTGAGATGCCATAACAATAATTTGAGCTTCAGAGCAAAAATGAAGCTTCTCTTCCCTAATAATAGTAACAATATAATAATGGCTTGGACTCATCCACTTCCTTTCTTCCTCAGAACTCAAAGTGCTTTCACATATATTATCTCATTTTGTTCTTACAACATCTCTTTAGTTATGGAGGGACAGATTTTTTAAAAATCCTTATTTTTTTCATGGAGCATTTTTCTTCTCATTGTTATCCTATCTTTTTTTATTCACAAATTGGCATCATTTTTGCTTCTCTCTCTTTCTCCTTCCAAATAAGAGGCTGCCCAATGCTATCTTCTGCACCTCATAAGTGCCCTCCAAACAGCATCATTCTTTCAGCACGGTGGAAACCATTCAGATGGCACCAGCCACATTTCACTTTCAGAGATTTCACTGTCTCTTCAGCTATCTGCATGATACCATTGACATATCATCTACATTTTGCTACATAATGGCAGGTAGATCTACCAACTTCCAAATAGCTAGGTAGCACAAAAATAGATTTCATAATGGGCTGGTTAGAACAACAATAGTAGTAATAATGAAGTGTAAGAAATTGTCCCACTGCATTTATTTGAATTTTAAAACATTATGCAGGTTGGTTGTTCCATACCCCAGAGGGAAATTGAAAATCAGCCCTCCCAAGGGTTTATGCTTCAGTCTCACTCAGAATATTTTTCTCTCTTTCTTTAAATATAAATGCATAGTCTGGGAAATATAAGTTTCTAGCTGCCTACCAACTCCATAGAACCCATATAGTAATCATTCTTGAAGTGAATTAGGGGAGAAAGTCACCTAAAAGCAAAAAAGGTCATTCTCTCCCAGGCCCGGAACAACACGATTTCTCTAAATCTCATTAGAACCTGTTTCTGTTTAACAGTTCAGAGGGAGGAGGGGTGAGGAGATGGCAAAACAAGCTCAAGAAGGAAGCCACCAAGGCAAGCAATCTGGTATCATTAATGTTAAGACCTGTCAGGAATCTAGCTTGTAATAACATGAACAGACAAAGCCTTTTCTGAGGCTGAACCTAAAGCTTCAGCAGCAAGCAGGGGAATGACATTTACATTGAGATGTAAATTGCAGCTGGTGACACCACTCATTTATGAAGGATGGGTTTATTTTGGTTGCAGAAAAGGTAACTCGAAACCCTATATTTTACTGGCAATGTCTCATAGCGATCCAGGTCAAATTGTGGCCTGTCCCTGATACATCCAGGACATTTTGGTGCTAAAATGTGCCTATTGATACAGAAAAACAGAAAGCCTGCGTGAAATGAAACCCAAATTAGTTGAAGGATTTCTAAATTTTATCAACAAGTCCATTGCTCTTGGGACATTTTCAATTAATTAAATCAAAATCACAGCTAGAGCTGAGACAAGGTTTTGACTAATGGAAATAAGAGAGTAGTGTGGCACAGCAGTGGGCCACAGAGTCATTAAGACCTGTGTCCAAATCCTGCCTCTGCTTCATCCTGACTATGAGACCCTGGCCAAGTCTCTTCACCTATAAGAACCCCCTTCAGCAATTCTTGAGATCATAAACTGTAGAGCCCGTATTGATAGTTGGAGTTTCCTCAATGGGAGTTCCAATTAACAATGAAATCATATGTCCAGTCCACAGATAAATAAGAATTTATGTTGAAATTTAAGGTTTACAAAACACTTTCCTCACACCAGTTAGGTAAGGTTGGTATTTGCCAGGCTCGGCTTGTAAAAGATTAAGTCTCTTGTCCACAGTCATATAGGTAGTAAATGTCAGCTCAAGGAATGGAACCCAGTTTTTCTGGCTTCTGTACATTCCTGGATAACCATTTTAAGACTCTATGAAAAGTATATAGCCAAATGCACAGATGGAGAGGGAAGAACAGCTGGATAATCTCACCTCCTGTCACTCTGCCATCCACCTTCTCTGAATTGCTGCTGCCATTCCTAACTTCCCTTCAGGAGGTCTCAGAGGAAAATCATCATTTTGAGTTGAAATGGAAGAAAAAAGGAAGTTCATAGAGCAGAAAAGCCTTAGGGGCAGAAACAACCAGCGCCTGAGTTTCTCATAACAATCACTTTTCCCTAATCTCTCAATACCCAGTGAAAGTGTTTCACAATGATGCACCCTAGAGACAAGAGGTGTATTTCACAGAATTGGGGATTTGGAAAGGTTATTCAATTCACCCTCCTATCTCCTGGCACAGACAGATTGTGGTCTATCCTTTAGTCTATTCTTTTCTTAAATTTCCAGAGGATATTCTTCAAGCCCCATTGATAACGTGTACCAGGATGTCAAAGTCTTTATATTGAGGTTCCATTGTGTATATATATATATCACCAGACTCTGGAGACTGCATGAGAAAAGGTGTATTTGATTTCAGATAGGCTTGGCTATATCATTATATCTGCCTCTTTTTGAAGCTTCACTGAACTCCCATATGAAAGGGGGGTGGGGTGGGGCATACATTCCAAAATCTCTCTCTGTCTCTGTCTGTCTGTCTGTCTGTCTGTCTGACTGTCTCTCTCTCTCTCTCTCTCTCTCTCTCTCTCTCTCTCTCTCTCTCTCTCTCTCTCTCTCCCTCTCTCTCTCTATCTATCTATCTCTTTCATCTGAATAACAGATAACAATTAATGCTTTTAACAAGTGAGACAAATGAACATCTATCTGCCTGGCCCCAGGATTCAAAACAATGGAAAAATATAAAGAAGTGTCATCTCAGAGATACATTTTTCAGTCTTTAATTGTTCCAAGGGACTTCTAAATTAAATGGCACTGATTTTATATCATATTTGAATGGAAGAATTCATCTTTTAGGTAATTTTTTTCAAAGTTTACAGAGCAAGGTGAAGAAGACAGGACACAGTGAGAATGAGTGCTAAAGGGGGATTAGGAATACATTGACAGTAGACTCTACAGAAGCTGCTTAACAGAGATATTTTTCAAACTGTATTTTGTCACCTGACATTGTCACTTCAATTGTTTATTTGAGGACTGTCTTGAAAATCTGCTGCTGGTCTTCAGGGAACTTCATGATACTGAGATATTTTTCTTTGAAAACATTTGAGGATATTTTTATCCTTCACTTCCATTGGTGAAAATCATTTTGTAGGATAACTATTATAGTGAAAGATTCTTCTTCACATAGCCTTTAGCCCATTCCTAGTACATAAAAGTAATTTAATACTTGCTTAATGACTTAACATGCCTTTAAAGCTAATATAATGATACTAATTACTTTGATGGAAATGAGATTTAGGACAAGGATAGGGAAGGGACAGGGATAGGGAAGGGATAGGGTTGGGGAATGGACCTGTGATTTCATTAGCAGAAAAAAAAACCTCAAAAAAAAAAAATAAAACCAGAAACATAATGCCTTGGTAAAAATTAAAATAAAAATAAATGCTCAAATTTGTTATTACACAAATAAGATACTGGCACAATTTTCCCCAGTAGTAGACTGAGTAACAGAAGTTAATTGATACCAGTTGTTGCAACAGAGGGCTGAAACAGCATGGAAACCAATGGAGAACTTTGTAAGAGACAAAACTTTTACAGGGTAAATTAGAAATAATTATAAGAATTTGGGAAATTTTATGTCCAATATTGGATTTGCGGGGGTAAGAGGGAAATAATTGTGTCTTTTCTAAATAGTACAAGAAGAATCTTGGTGCACTCATATAGGTTGAACATTGGCTTTATAAAGGCATTATGAGAAATGATTGCAAATAAACATATCAAATGTCTTAATTTTTCTTTTGATAAAATATTATAAGCAAACAATTTAAGTTGAATAGCCAGTAAAAGAGCAGAATAGAAATGTAAAGGTAAATAGATTTTTTTATCTAATAGGAAAAACAGCTGGCTGGATTGTTTAATTTAAGTATCTAAACCATCCTGAAAATAGCATTTACTGGGTTTTATTACTGGGTCGTTGTAATAAAATAACTCTCCTAAGGAGCATAAAACTTACATCTTAATGCTTGCAATGATATATGCTAGTTAGAGACAGCTTCCTAAGAGACATAGGATATATCTATAATCAATTAAAAGCCAAAAAATTATTGAGAATCTACTATGGGCACAGAATGGGTACTATGGAGAATAAAAACATTGTGTCATTCCTTCCCTTGACATTTGCAATGTATTTTATTTTATTTTTAAAAACATTTATTAATATTTATTTTTTAGAAAAGTTAACATGGTTACATAACTCATGCTCTTACTTTCCCCTTCAACCCCCCCTTACCCCTCCCCCATGGCTGATGCGTATTTCCACTGGTTTTAACATGTGTCATTGATCAAGACCTATTTCCAAATTGTTGATAGTCACATTGGTGTGGTAGTTTCGAGTCTACATCCCCAATCATGTCCACATCAACCCATGTGTTCAAACAGTTGTTTATCTTCTATGTTTCCTCTCCTGCAGTTCTTCCTCTGAATGTGGGTAGCATCTTTACCATAAATCCCTCAGAGCTGTCCTGGGTCATTGCAGTGCTGCTGGTACAGAAGTCCATTACATTCGATTTTACCACAGTGTGTTGAGGACAGGCAGTCTTTTATAGCCCTTTGAGCATAGTTCCAAATTGCCATCCAGAATGCTTGGATCAGTTCACAACTCCACCAGCAATGCATTAGTGTCCCAATTTTGCCACATCCCCTCCAGCATTCATTACTCTCCCCTTCTTTCATTTCAGCCAATCTGCTAGGTGTCAGGTGATACCTCAGAGTTGTTTTGATTTGCATTTCTCTAATTATTAGAGATTTAGAACACTTTCTCATGTGCTTATTGATTCTTTTGATTTCTTTACCTGAGAATTGCCTATTCATGTCTCTTGCCCATTTTTCAATTGGGGAATGGCTTGATTTTTTATACAATTGATTTAACTCCTTGTATATTTGAGTAATTAGACCCCTATCAGAGTTTTTTGTTATAAAGATTTTTCCCAATTTGTTGTTTCCCTTCTGATTTTGACTACATTGTTTTTGTTTGTACAAAAGATTTTTAGCTTAATATAATCAAAACCATTTAATTTGCATTTTGTAATTTTCTCTAACTCTGGCTTGGTTTTAAAATCTTTCCCTTCCCAGAAATCTGACAGGTATACTATTTTGTGTTCACTTAACTTATTTATAGTTTCCCTCTTTATATTCATGTCATTCACCCATTCTGAATTTATCTTGGTGTAGGGTGTGAGATGATGGTCTAAACCAAATCTCTCCCATATTGTTTTCCAAATTTCCCAACAGTTTTTGTCTAATAGTGGATTTTTGTCCCAAAAGTTGGGCTCTATGGGTTTATGATATACTGTCTTGCTGATGTCACTTACCCCAAGTCTATTCCACTGATCCTCCCTTCTGTCTTTTAGCCAGTACCATACCTTTTTGATGACTTGCTGCTATTTAGTACATTTTAATATCTGGTACTGCTAGGCCGCCTTCACATTTTTTTTCATTATGTCCCGTGATATAATTGATCTTTTGTTATTCCAGATGAACTTTTTTATAGTTGTTCCTAACTCAGTAAAAAAGTTTTTTGGTAGTTTGATAGGTATGGCACTAAATAGGTAAACTAATTTGGGTAGAATGGTCGTTTTTATTATGCTAGTTCATCCTACTCATGAGCATTCAATGTTTTTCTAATTGTTTAGAACTAGTTTTAATTGTTTGGAAAGTTTTTTGTAGTTCTTTTCGTATAATTACTGTGTTTGTTTTGGTAGATAGATTCCTAAGTATTTTATATTGTCTAGGGTAATTTTAAATGGTGTTTTTCTTTCTAACTCTTGCTGCTGTGATGTGTTGGAAATATGTAGAAATGCTGATGATTTATGTGCATTTATTTTGTATCCTGCAACTTTGCTAAAGCTTCTTAGTTGATTCTCTAGGATTTTTTAAGTAGACCATCATATCATCTGCAAAGAGTGATAGCTTAGTCTCCTCCTTGCCTATTTTGATACCTTCAATTTCTTTTTCTTCTCTAAATTCTACTGCTAGTGTTTCTAGTACTATGTTGAATAATAGAGGTGATAATGGGCATCCTTGTTTCATCTTATTGGGAAGGCTTCTAATTTATCCCCATTGCATATGATGCTTATTGATGGTTTTAGGTATATACTGTTTATTGTTTTTAGGGAAGGACCTTCAATTCCTATACTTTTCAGTGTTTTCAATAGGAATGGATGCTGTATTTTGTCAAAGACTTTTTCAGCATTTATTGACATAATCATGTGGTTTTTGTTTCTTAGATTGTTACTATGGTCAACTATGTGGATGGTTTTCCTAATGTTGAACCATCCTTGCATTCCTGGTATAAATCCCACCTGATCATGGTGGATGATCCTCTTGATCACGTGCTGGAGTCTCTTTGCTAGTATTCTATTTAAGATTTTTGCATCTATGTTCATTAGGGAGATTGGTCTGTAGTTTTCTTTCTCTGTTTTTGATTTACCTGGCTTTGGAATCAGTACCATATTTGTGTCATAAAAGGAATTTGGTAGGACTCTTTACTTATTATATCAAATAATTTGTATAGTATTGGGATTAGTTGCTCTTTGAATGTTTGATAGAATTCACTTATGAATCCATCAGGCCCTGGTGATTTTTTCTTAGGAAATTCTTTGATGGCTTGTTCAATTTCTTTTTCTGATATGGGATTATTTAGGTATTCTATTTCTTCTGCTGTTAATCTAGGCCATTTGTATTATTGTAAATATTCATCCATATTTCCTAGATTGCTATATTTATTGCTATATAATTGGGCAAAATTGTTTTTATTGATTGCCTTAATTTCCCCTTCATTAGAGGTGAGGTCTCCCTTTTCATCTTTGATACTGTCAATTTGGTTTTCTACTCTCCTTTTTTTATTAGATTGACCAGTACTTTGTCTATTTTATCTATTTTATCAAAATACCAGCTTCTAGTCTTATTTATTAATTCAATATTTCTTTTACTTTTGATTTTCTCAATTTCTCCTTTGATTTTTAGTATTTCTAATTTAGTTTTCATTTGGGGATTTTTAATTTGCTCCCTTTCAAGTTTTTTAAGTTGCATGCCCAATTCATTAATCTCTGCCCTCCCTAATTTGTTAATATATGCACTCAAGGATATAAATTTCCCCCTGAGTACTGCCTTGGCGTCATCCCACAGAGTTTGGTACAATGTCTCATAATTGTCATTCTCTTAAATGAAATTGTTGATTGTTTCTATGATTTCTTCTTTGACTAGCTGGTTTTGGAGAATCATATTATTTAATTTCCAATTAGTCTTTGGTTTGCCTGTCCAGGTGCCCTTACTTATTATTATTTTTATCGCATTATGATCTGAGAAGGTTACATTTATTATTTATGCTCTTTTGCATTTATTCGCCATGTGTCTATGCCCTATTACAGGGTCACTCTTTGTGAATGTACCATGAGCAACTGAAAAGAAGGTTTATTCCTTTTGTCCCTATTTATTTTTCTCCACATATTTACTAAATCTCATTTTTCTTGGACTTCATTCATCTCTCTTACCTCTTTCTTATTTATTTTTTGGTTTGATTTATCTAGATCTGAAAGAGGAATATTTAGATCTCCCACTAGTATGGTTTTACTATCTATTTCCTTCTTGAGATCTGCCAGTTTCTCTTTTATGAATCTGGTTGCTATGCCATGTGGTGCATACATATTGAGCAATGTTATTTCCTCATTGTCTATACTGCCTTAATCTGAATGTAATGACCTTCCCTGTATTTTTTAATCATATCTATTTTTACTTTGGCTTTGCCCGAAATCATAATTGCCACTCCTGCCTACTTTTTTTCATTTGAGGCTGCAGTATATTTTAAATATTCATTCTGTCTAAAAGAAGGGATAGGAACTAACTCTCTTAGTATAGGCAAATCTCAAATAAGGAAACTTTCTACTAAGTCAAGGAAAAACATTCTTCTGCAACTAGCATCTGTCTTAGAGAGTTACCTAGAGTCAGTTAAGTCTGCAATCATTTACAAAGAGGCAACTATGTTCCAGGAATTATACTAAGTACTGAAGATTACAAGAAAAGAAAAGAGATAGTCTTCGTTTCCAAGTAGTTCACTGTCTAAGGAGAGAGACAATATGTAAAATACTCTGTAAGAGACAAAATTTATACAATGGAAATTAGGAATAATTATCAGAAATTTGGGGAATTTTATGGGAATTATGGGAAACTGGGTAAGTCTTCTTATAGAAGGGAAGATATTAGCTGAGTTTAAAAAGGAAACCATGAGATAGAGATGAAAAGAGAGAGAACTGAAGACTTATTGGACAGTCAATGAAAATGAACAGTTGGGAAATATGATGCCTTGTGCAAACAATAGCAAAGAGACCAGTTCCACTAGATTGTAGGTGACATGAGAGCAGGGAAGTAGTAAGAAGACTGGAAGGGAAGGAAGGTAACAGATTATGAAGTTTGTTAATGTCATTTGGTGGGAGGAAGTGGGATAGAGAAAAATGCTTGATAAGTGAAAAAATATAAACAAAACATTCATATAACTACACATTCCTCATTTCCCAGTAATAGATACTAAAATAGAGAACATAAGAGCTGATCTTCTGCTGTTAAAATGTATGTGTGTGTGTATAAAATAGTTATTTCACCATCCCAGAGTGACTGAATCAGCACAGAGATGAACTATTTCATCCCTTTGCCCCAGGCCAAATATTTCTATTGTTTGTCATGTCTAATGAGGGAAGAATTCATCTGGGGACATGAAAAAAACAAAAATAAAGTGACAGTGGGAGGGAGAGACTGAAGTGAGGGTTCATCACCCATCAGACACCACATACCAAGGTAACTAACTAGTGAAGATATACTAAAGTTTTGGCCATAGCAGAACAGTTAAAAGCAGGTGCAGAAATTACCACCTGAACTTGTTTGTTGAACTCCTAAGATATTGTATTACCTGTATACCATCTCCCCTTTATAGCCCCCCCCCACCAAAAAATAAGTTTGGGTTGCCTAGTATGGAAGTAGTGGATTTTATTGCTTTTTAAAATTCTTTTGGATTTTTCCCCATGGAGATATGGGTTAAGGTCAAAGTCTAAGTGAAATATTTAGATACACTTAAACTAAGGAGACTAAAATTTAGCAGATGCACCTGATATTGTATTGGCAATTTGACAAAAAAAGGAAAAGTATTTCTGCTGGAGAGGATAGAGGAAAAATAGATGGTCCATTGATGCAATGTTGGTGGACCTGTGAACAGGTAAAATCTCTGTCTCTGTCTCTGTCTGATTCTATCTCTTTCTGTCTTTGGATATGGCCAATGTGAGAAATCATTTCTCATAAACAATGTAGAATTATACACAAAAAGTGACTGAGCAGCTCATGTCTTTTGATCTCTCTATGTCAGTAGTATGCCTATACCCAAAAGAGATCAAAGAAATAGAAAACACCCTATATGTACAATATCTTTATAGCAATTCTTTTTTGTGGTAGCAAGAAGACCAGAAACCTAAATATCCTAAGGATGGACTAAGTGATAAAAGAAAAATGAGAGAGAATACTAATGTGCTATAAGAATTTAGCAAATCAGTGATTTCAAAGAGATGAGGAAGGATTTATATAGACTGATGAATAGTGAAGTGAGCAGAATCAGAAGAATTCATGATAAAATAAACATCATGACATGAATTTTAAGGACATTTTTAGAGAACCAGGAGGACAATTTCTACAATATCAAAACTGTAAAAACAAATTGAAAGTCAGAACTTTGATTAATACAATAACTATCCATGATTCCATAGTTATTCAGCCTATTATTCAGTCAAGTAGAATTTATAAAACATCAGCTCTGCCCCAGGAATTATTCTGAGTGTTGGGGATACAAAGAAAGGAAGAAAATTACAAAGACCACACGCAAACACAAACTAATCACCAGCTTCCATGTCAATGTGATGATTCAAATTTAAACAATTAAAGTGTTTATAAAAATATAAATTTATTTAATCACTTAATTCCATTCTTAAAGTCAGTTTTCTCTAAGATTAATTGGTCTGTATAATTATTTCATCCAAAAATAAACAAATAAAGGTAATCTAGCCTTTCATGATTCTATTCTCAAATAAAAATATGCACTTTAGAAAATGTAATTTTAAAATTAAAAAAGAGTTATTTATAAAGTGTTTGATTCTATGGTTTCTGTTAGGATTGATAGTTCTTGAATTTGCATTTATAGATAACTACATACAAGGGAAAATGCAAACGTGGACAGCCTCAGCAGACATAAAACTTATGGTCAATCAATCAACATACTTTTATTTTGACAAACATTTGTCAATCAACAAACAAACAGATTTTATTGCTGATCTTGAGAAAATTGGGAGCCAGTGGAGTTGATTGATTAAGAGAGTAGAAAATCATTTTGAACAAAATAAGCAAAGAAGGAGTTTTACCAAATTCCTTTTATGACATAAATATGGTACTGATTCCAAAGCCAGGCAGACCAGAAACAGAGAAAGAAAAGTACAAACCGATATCGTTAATGAACATAGATGCAAAAATCTTGAATAGAATACTAACCAAAAGACTCCAGCAAGTGATCATGAGGATTATTCACTATGATGAGATGGGATTTATACCAGGAATATAAGGATGATTTAATATTAGGAAAACCATCCACATAATTAACCATATCAACAACTAAATCAAAAGAAATTACATGATTATCTCAATAGATACAGAAAAGGCCTTTGACAAAATACAACATCCTTTCCTATTGAAAACACTAGAAAGTATAGGAAAAAACGGGCCTTTCCTAAAAATAATGAACTGTATATATTTAAAACCATAAGCAAGCATCATCTGCAATGGGGATAAGTTAGAAGCTTTTCCAACCTCTATTATTTAACATTGTACTAGAAACACTAGCAGTGGTAATTAGATAAGAAAAAAGAAATTAAAGGGTTTAAAGTAGACAATGAGAAGAGTAAACCATCATTCTTTGCAGGTGACATGATGATCTACTTAAAGAATCCGAGAGACTCAAGTAAAAAGCTAGTGGAAATGATCAACTTTAGCAAAGTTGCAGGATATGAAATAAACCCCAATAAATCATCAGAATTTCCCTATATTATTATACAAAAACAACTACAAAACACTTTCCAAACAAATAAAACTGGATCTCAACAATTGGAAAGCCATTGATTGCTCATGGGTAGGATGAGCTAACATAATAAAAATGACCATTCTACCCAAATTAATTTACCTAGTTAGCACCATACCTATCAAACTACCAAAAAACTTCTTTACTGAATTAGAAAAAACTATAACAAAGTTCATTTGGAAGAACAAAAGATCAAGGATATCAAGGGAGACAATGAAAAAATGTGAAGGAGGGAGGTTTAGCTGTACCAGATCTTAAACTGTTCAATAAAGCAGTAGTCATCAAAACAATATGATACTGGCTAAGAGATAGGAGTGTGGATGAGTGGAATATATTTGGGGTAAGTAACATCAGCAAGACAGTGTATGATAAACCCAAAGAGCCCAACTTTTGGGACAAGAATCCACTGTTTGACAAAAACTGCTGGGAAATTTGGAAAACAATATGGGAGAGATTAGGTTTAGATCAATATCTCACACCCTACACCAAGATAAACTCAAATGACTTGAATATAAAGAGGGAAACTATAAATAAGTTAAGTGAAAACAGAATAGTATACTTGTCAGATCTCTGGGAAAGGAAAGATTTTAAAACCAAGCAAGACTTAGAGAAAATTACAAAATGCAAATTAAATGGTTTTGATTATATTAAACTAAGAAGCTTTTGTACAAACAAAAACAATGTAGTCAAAATCAGTTGGGAAACAACAAATTGGGAAAAAATCTTTATAACAAAAAACTCTGACAGGGGTCTAATTACTGAAATATAGAAGGAGTTAAATCAATTGTATAAAAAATCAAGCCATTCCCCAATTGATAAATGGGCAAGAGACATGAATAGGCAATTTTCAGGTAAAGAAATCAAAAGTATCAATAAGCACATGAGAAAGTGTTCTAAGACTCTAATAATTAGAGAAATGCAAATCAAAACAACTCTGAGGTATCACCTCACACCTAGTAGATTGGCTAAAATGAAAGAAGGGGAGGGTAATGAATGCTGGAGGGGATGTGGCAAAATTGGGACATTAATGCATTGCTGGTGGAGTTGTGAACTGATCCAACCATTCTGGCTGGCAATTTGGAACTATGCTCAAAGGGCTATAAATGTATGCCTGCCCTTTGATCCAGCCATACCATTGTTGGGTTTGTACCCCCAAAGAGATCATAAATAGACTTGTACGAAAATATTTATAGCTGCGCTTTTTGTGGTGGCAAAAAACTGGAAAATGAGGGTATGCCCTTCATTTGGGGAATGGCTGAACAAATTGTGGTATATGCTGGTGATGGAATACTATTGTGCTCAAAGGTATAATAAACTGGAGGAATTCCATGTGAACTGGAAAGACCTCCAGCAATTGATGCAGAGCAAAAGGAGCAGAGACAGAAGAACACTGTACACAGAGACTGATACTATGTGGTAAAATAGAATGTAATGGACTTCTGTACTAGCTGCAATGCAATGACACAGGACAGTTCTGAGGGATTTATGGTAAAGATGCTACCCACATTCAGAGGAAGAACTGCAGGAGAGGAAACATATAAGAAAAACAATTGCTTGAACGCATGGGTTGAGGAGGACATGATTGGGGATGTAGACTCGAAACTACCACACAAATGCAACTAACAATTTGGAAATAGGTCTTGATCAAGGACACATGTTACAACCAGTGGAAATGTGCATCAGCCATGGGTTGGAGGAGAGCGGGGGGTGAAGGGGAAAGTAGGAGCATGAATCATGTAACCATGTTAAAAATGAATATTAATAAATGTTCAAAAAACAAACAAATAAATAAATAAAGTAAAAAAAATTAAAATAAAATAAAGAATTTCCCTATATTTTCAACACAAACCAACAGCAAGATCTAGAAAGAGAAATCCAATTTAAAATCATCCTAGACAATATAAAATATTTAGGAATCTATTTCTCAAAACAAATATAGGAATTATATGAACACAACTATAAAAACTTTCCGTACAATTAAAATTAGGTTTATATAATTGGAAAAACATTAATTGCTCATAGGTGGGATGAGCTAGCATAATAAAAATGACAATCCTACCCAAATTATTTTACTTATTCCGTGCCATGCCTATTAAACTACCAAGAAATTTTTTTTATTGAAATAGTACAAAGTATAACAAAGTTCACTTGGAAGAACAAAAGATCAAGAATATCAAGGGAAATAATGAAAAAAAATGTTTAGGATGGGGGCCTAGCAGTACCAGATCTTAAACTGTACTATAAATCAGTGGTCATCAAAACAATAAGGTACTGGTTAAGAGACAGAAGGGAGATTAATGTAAGAGACTTGAGGTTATCGTCCTCAGCAAAATGGTATATGATAAACCCAAAGATCCCAGCTTTTGAGATAAGAACCCACTGTCTGATGAAAACTGCTGGGAAAGTTGGAAAACAGTATGGGAGAGATTAGGCCTAGATCAGCATCTTATATCCTATGCTAAGATAAATTCAAAATTTGTAAACAACTTATGTATAAAGAAGGAAGTAAATTAGATGAACATAGAATAGTATACCTGTCAGATCTATGGGAAAGGAAAGAATTTAAGACCAAGCAAAAGACAGAGAATGTTATAAAATATAAAATGAGTAATTTTGATTTTTTAATTAAAAAGGTTTTGTACAAACAAAACCAATGCAACCAAAATTAGAAGGGAAACAACAAATTGGGGGGGGGATCTTTATAACAAAAACCTCTGACAAAGGTCTAATTTCTCAAATTTATAAGGAGCTAAATACATTATACAAAAAATCAAGCCATTCTCCAATTGATAAGCATCCCCCAATTTGACAGCAAAGGAAAGTAATAAATAATGGAAGGGATGTGACAAAATTGGGACATTAATGCATTGCTGGTGGACTTGTGAATTGATTCAACTATTCTGGAAGGCAATTTGGAATTATGCCCAAAAGGCTTTAAAAGACTGCCTATCTTTTGATCCAGCCATACCACTGCTGAGTTTGTACCCCAAATAGAAATAGGGGAAAATACATGTACACAAATATTTATAGCTGCACTTAGTGGTGGCAAAAAAGTGGAAAATGAGGGGATGTCCATCATTTGGGGAATGTTTGAACAAATTGTGGTATCTGTTGGTGATGGGATACTATTGTGTTAAGAGGAATAATGAACTGGAGTAATTCCATGTGACCTGGAAGGACCTCCAAGAATTGATGCGGAGTGAAAGGAGCAGAACCAGGAGAATAATGTACATGAGACTGACACACTGTGGCACAATAGAATGTAATGGAATTCTCTACTAGCAGCAATGCAATGATCCAGGACACTATCAACATCCAGAAAAAGAAGTGCTGGAGTAGAAACCCAGAAGAAAAAAATATGATTGATCACATGGTTTGATGGGGAAATGATTGGGAATATAGACTCTAAACAATCACTCTGTTGCAAATATTAATAATATGGAAATAGGTCTCGATCAATGATGCATGTAAAACT
>NC_058135.1:26309866-26356253 GCF_016433145.1 Gracilinanus agilis
GGGGGGGGGGATCTTTATAACAAAAACCTCTGACAAAGGTCTAATTTCTCAAATTTATAAGGAGCTAAATACATTATACAAAAAATCAAGCCATTCTCCAATTGATAAGCATCCCCCAATTTGACAGCAAAGGAAAGTAATAAATAATGGAAGGGATGTGACAAAATTGGGACATTAATGCATTGCTGGTGGACTTGTGAATTGATTCAACTATTCTGGAAGGCAATTTGGAATTATGCCCAAAAGGCTTTAAAAGACTGCCTATCTTTTGATCCAGCCATACCACTGCTGAGTTTGTACCCCAAATAGAAATAGGGGAAAATACATGTACACAAATATTTATAGCTGCACTTAGTGGTGGCAAAAAAGTGGAAAATGAGGGGATGTCCATCATTTGGGGAATGTTTGAACAAATTGTGGTATCTGTTGGTGATGGGATACTATTGTGTTAAGAGGAATAATGAACTGGAGTAATTCCATGTGACCTGGAAGGACCTCCAAGAATTGATGCGGAGTGAAAGGAGCAGAACCAGGAGAATAATGTACATGAGACTGACACACTGTGGCACAATAGAATGTAATGGAATTCTCTACTAGCAGCAATGCAATGATCCAGGACACTATCAACATCCAGAAAAAGAAGTGCTGGAGTAGAAACCCAGAAGAAAAAAATATGATTGATCACATGGTTTGATGGGGAAATGATTGGGAATATAGACTCTAAACAATCACTCTGTTGCAAATATTAATAATATGGAAATAGGTCTCGATCAATGATGCATGTAAAACTCAATGGAATTGCTTGTTGGCTACAGGAGGAGCGGGAGGAGAGGAGGGAAAGAACATGAATCGTGTAACCACGGAAAAATATTATAAACTTTATAATAAATAAATAAATAAACAAACAAACAAACAAACAAATAAATAAATAAATGATATATTACTATATAATATATTTTATATTATTATATAATATAATATATATTATATAATAATATAATATAATATATAAATATAATATATAAAAATAATACAATAAAATAAATATATAAATGAATGAATAAATAAAATAAAAATATTTTATAAAGTAAAATAAATAAATAAAATATAAAATTCATTCATTCATTCATTTGTTTGCACAAACAAACAAATAAATAAATAAGTTGATGGTTAAATAAATAAATAAATTGATTTTAAAGGATCATTTTGATAGTTGCACCAAGGGTCTGCACCAAGATGGTAACTTAATGAGTAGTGTATTACAGTAGCAGATGAGGACATATAAGAATGATGTTGAGACATTAGAAATAACAACATTTGTTGATGGACTGGATATATGAAATGAGTGTGAATGCGAAGTCAAGGATGACACTGACTGGAAAGGCCCAACAGTAACAGAAAAGTTGATAATGGAGGAGGTTTTGATGGGAAAACAAATGAGTTATGTTTTATTCACATTGAGTTTGAGCCTGTACACCATCCAGTTTGAGATGTCCAAAAGTCAGTTGATGATATATACTGTGGATCAGGAGAGAGACTAGAACTGGTTATATAAATATAATGATCATCTATGAAGAGAAGATAATTGAAGTGATAAGAAGTGATAGATTAGTTATAGAAGGAAGAGAGAAGGGCCTCGGATGACACTTAATGGCTTATGGCTATTACTGAATGACTAAATGGCTAAAGATCCATCCAAAGACAGTAAAAATAAGTGGTCAAACAAGTAGGAGAAGATTTAGGAGAGAACAATGTTGAGAAAACCTAAAGAAGAGAGGGTATCCAGGAATGAGAAGTGATTACAGATAGGTCTACAATAGGTCAAGAAAGGCAAATTTTGACAAAAAGCTATTATTAGATCAGCGGTTAGGATATCATTGGCAACTTGAGAGAGCAGTTTCAGGTGAATGATGAGATTGGAAGTTACTCTACCAAGGCACTAGACATCTTCCTTAAAGAGTTTACCTAACAAAGAGAGGAGAGATTTCGTAAAATAACTAGTTGGGTCAATGGAGTCAAGTGAGAGTTGTTTGTTTTTAGATGGTGGAAACATAGGAATAGTTGTAGGAAATAGGAAGAAGCTAGGAGATAGAGCTTAAAGATTAAAGAGAAAATAGAGGTGAGAGTAGGACCAACCTGCTTGAAGAAGATAGGAGATAATAGGAATCAGAGCACATATAGAAGAGTTTGTCTTGGAATGGAAAAAGGCCACCAATTTGTCAGAAAAAGAAATGAAAGAAGAAATAGTTGTAGAGATGCCTTAGTGATATATGTTGTGTGGAGATGCAAAGCATGGAATCCCTGCAAAGGGACAGGGATAGCCTCACCCAGAATTCCAGGGGACCCCCCTGGAGAACTGTGGGTGAGGGGGCAGTTGAGAAGGGTTTGAGTCAGTTATTTTGTGGAGGTTGAAGTGAGCAAACACTCTGCTTGCTACTCCAGACTTGAGGGTTCACCTGAGGTGGCCATTGTAGCATAAGCTAGTGGTTTCTACTAATAGGGTTAGCCTGTTTGTTATTACTATTCTTCATTAATATCTATATATAATTACTTAGTGATTAGAGAGTAAAGATATTCATTAATAGCAAGAGAGCCAGTTTCAGTTAAGTGCTTCATCCCCTCCTGTGGGGAGGGGGAAGGGCAGCATCTACTTAACAGTTCAGGGTCTCCTCTCATTATCTTAAAACCTTCATTAACCTTCTCTAGTTTCCTTGTTATTACTTAATATAACCTTTATCTTCAAATCTGTGCCTGATAATTGTTTGGGGGAAAATACTCACAACTCAGTCTGGACATCAAGTTTGAATCCTGTCTGCTGTCAGTTTAAGAAGATCTCCTCTGTCCTTCAGCAGTTAGATAGCTAGCTTCTATTTACTCCTCTAACTGACCTGTGAGGAATGTAAATTAAAGAAAAGGAACATCATTGGGGTTTCAGCCATAACAGAAACTTACCAGATGAATCTTATCCCTGTCTTCATTACCAACTGAAGCAGAAGCAGTTAGAGGGGGAGGGGTTTGAGATTCAGGAGTGTTTAGCCCCCTCCTTTCCTCACTGAAGCCTGTCAATCTGTGGCCTTTGACTTGAAGCTCTAATATTGGCCCTGACACATTATCTGTTTCTCCAAATTATCTGTTATTATCATCATAACATATTTAGATGATTAGAAGAGAGCTCTCATCAAGTGGTGTCAATTTTTGATGGTGAATTATAAGGCAAAGTCCTTAGTTACTAGAAAGAAATAGGAAGGTGGTTTTCATAGGTAACACATTTTTTTTTAAACCCTTGTACTTCGGTGTATTGTCTCATAGGTGGAANTCACTCCACTGAGCTACCCAGCTGCCCAATAGGTAACACATTTTGAAGAAATTAATGTATATTGATAGAGAGAATGGGATAGCAAATTAATTAGTGACTATAAAAAGACTTCTTTGCTTTGGTGATGACCTCAACTGAGATTAAGTAACATAATTTTGTATAGTTACCATGTTTTTCCTACCATGATTTTCTCCAACTTAAATTAATTAGCACATGAATAAGACGGAAGGAGGTGACAATAATCTAGGGCTGAGATTTGGAAAGATGTGATTGGTGATAGATTACAGTGGCAAGGGGCTCACCAAAAGATGATCATAGAGAGTGGAACTGGTAGATTAAGTGGTCAAGATAGGTAAAGGAGAAGAATGTAGCCACAGTGAGTAAAATGGTGAGAAGAGGAAATGGTGGTCACAGTGAGGAGGAAGATCATAGTTAGGGCTTTAAGGCATAAATAACTCCGCCAAGGACGGTCCCAAGCCCGGCTGAAAAAGGAGGAGGGTTGGGCGCGAGGCTAGCAACCTCACCCCGTAAAAATCTCACTTGCTAAAGAAACTGCAGCCTCATTAAACCAACAAAACCAACAATCGCCTAGTCTGGAAGATTGCTCTCCAACAGAGTCCATGACACATGCTGGCAAAAGCCAACAAACTCCAGGTCTTTGTTGCCGGGTGCCTGCGTCACATCTTGGACATCGGATGGCAGACCTGGCGGAGATCTGCCGAGAAGGAGACAGGGACCGTCGGAGTGACATGGGCCCAGTTGGGGGAAGTTGCCCAGAACAGAGTCCGTTGGCGTGAGATGGTTGCGGCCCTATGCTCCTCTGGGAGTCAATAGGAATAATAATAATAAATAATTATGAAATGATACAAAATTATAATTAGATAAATGAATTTTAGAATGTATGGACATGGAAGTGACACTGTTGTAGCTCATGACAAGATGAAGTTTATGACAATTTCTGTGTGCAATTGAGGTATAATGAAGGAACAGGTCATGGGAACCAATTAATCTGGGAAGTTAAGGCCTTTGAGGGTGCATCAATATTTATGATGAAGTCCCTGAGTTTGAGGAAAGGAAGTAGGTTGGAGAGGAAGACTGTGAGCCAATACTGAAATTATTGAGAATAGAGAGACAATGTCCTGAGACTGAGAAGATTGAATATCTTGATTGGATAAGAAATTTGGTATAAACTAACCTCCAGGAAGGGAGATTGTGGAGTGATAGTGGCAGTATGAGAGTGGGGAAGTGGTAATAAGGAGCAAAGAATGTTCTTCCTTTACCTCTATGACCAATGAATTGAGGATATGGATTATAGGGGCAAGCATTATAGGAAATGGTAATCAGGTATGCAGAGTCATTTAAAAAGAGCCATATTTCAGTGACCACGATAAATAAAAATGAGAGTAAAATGAATTTTTAAAAACTGGGGAGGGGTGGGGTGAAAATCTATTTGGATTAGGTAAATTTTTCTTTACTCCTCCCAGGTTCCTTTTCTGTACTTATTTCCCCTCTCAGTTTCACCCCTTTTGGTTCCATCTAGGTGTTTAGATCCCTAAAATTCTGTTTTCTCCTCTCCCCTTTATGAATATACTTAAATATTAATGACTGTCAATACTCATTTGAAAGTATTTGTGTTTTGATTCTTTTCTTTAATTATTAAATGCAAGATATTATCTCATGATAAAGAACTTTAGCATAGTACCATCATATCACTTTGACTTTACTTTCTTGCCCTACTTTGGTAGTGTAGAGTTCCAGGTCCCCTATTAGTAAGTCAGTCAGTTAGCCTTTATTAAGTACCTATTATGTTGCAGGCACTGAACTAAGTTCTGATGATATAAAGAAAGGCAAAAGGGGTAACATTTAACAAAAGACCAGTTTTGATTTACTCGAACATAACAAGGATATATTGTAAGGATAAAATCTCCACCACTCTTACACATCTGGAAACTGTTTCTAGTCAGTCAGTGATCAGGGCAAGACAATGTGACTTGCATGGTCTTAGGAACCCACCTCAGTGTCTAAGAGAACACATTACATGGGATCTTTTATGCCTCCAGACTAGGAAGCTGAATCAGGCGAGCTGAGGTCAACCAGGTTGTGTTGTGGGAGAAAGCTATCACAGGAAAATCAGGAAAGTTATGTAAGGAAACCACTGATCTGATCATACTCGTCCTTTGACAGATCTTGTCATTTCTAATTCACAACATCTTTCATATATGTTCCCACCTCTCTACTCCTACAGGACAGTGAATCTCCAATTCCTGCCTTCACTTGTAAGTCCTACACAATCAATTTCAAATCTTTTATCATTCTGCATAAATTGGTGATGGAGCAAATAGTTAGGAAGATCAAGGACATGACTGAAACTATTTTAGCTGAGGATCCCCTCAGTTTGAAAGGAATATGGTAGGTGGGGAGATGAGGTAATCTTCCTGGGCACAGGGAACCCTGGTGTTCAAAGTCAGATTGAGAATTTTTTTTAATCTGTAGGTCTGCATGTATGTAAGTTCAAGAAATTGAAATGTGGATTAAACTTCATATGGTTTTAGAAAAGGTAGTTGATATTTTTACTGGTCATAGATATAACAAAATTAACAAAGCAAAATGAGAATTATAAACATTTGGTTTGATTGTAAAAAAGTTAACCTAGTTATAAGCAGGTGATCAGCCTGCAGCAACTGTGCAGAATATTAAATATATCTCTATTTAGGGTGTATCTTATTAGATTACAATATTAAACTTTTGCATACTGAATCTTTGTAATTTGCCATTAAATTTGTAACATGGTTGTCTCTTTATGACTGAAACGTAAAGGGAATACTCTTTAGGACTAGCATATTGCAATTTTTAATCCTTTCTACTGGAATATGTTAAAGTAACTACCACACACAGAAGTCAGATTACATTTTGCTCAATATCATTCATTCTAAACTGATTTTTATTTCAAAATATGTCTTGAAAGCATTCATGTTTTAAAGTTATTAAAGCATTAGGATGACACCTTTCAAGCTATTGTTAGGTAGACATGAGAAGATGGGAGTGAGAAGGCTTTTGGTTGTGGTTTAGTCCTTTCAATTCTGTCCTATTTTTCATATCCCCATTTAGGGTTTTATTGGCAGAGATATTAGAGTGATTTGCCATTTTTTTCTCCACCTCATTTTATGGATGAGGCAACTAAGGCAAAAAGGCTTAGGTGACTTAGCCAGAGTCACACACCTAGTTAAATGTTTGGAGTCAGATTAAAACTCAGGAAGATGGATCTTCTTGACTATAGGCCTGGCACTCTCTGCACTGGACTACCTACTGCCCTAACAGAGTTTACACTAATGAAACTGTAAATATTGAAATGTAGAAAGAGCAATGACAGGAAAGGGAGGTGCTTTGAATTCTTCCCTAATCTTATCCATCCTTACAATAGGAGACCCTGGCATTAAAGAGGGAAGTAGTGGCTTTAAGAGAAGGACATACAAGACTGAACTATGGTATTCTTCTCTGAAAATAGCTTAGGTTTGTAGGAGTGGGGGGAGGTGACTATAATAAGCAGATAAGGGGGGAGGGAGGGTTTTAAAACTGCATTCAAGCCAAAAATATGGTCTTTTACTCTTGCAATATCACCCAAATCTCCTAGTATAAAGGAGGGGAGTTCAACATCCTCCTATCAACCAATGTTTGGGCATAGTGAATTTTAAATATGTAATGAAAATGGATAGTCTATATCCTCTTATTTTTCTATATATGTTCATACTTCTTTGACCAACAGAACAACTGATTGGCTAACCAAACAAGCTAAAAAAAACTGCAAAAAAAAAAACCCAGGGCTCTGGGGGGCTTTAAATAGCTTAAATAATCTTAGTAGAAAAGCAGTGAAACGGCACACAATTCTGGTGATGGAGTAGAATGGTTCAAATGATTATCGGGTGAAAATTGGAGCCAAGACCCCAGGAAGGAAACATTCTTGAAGATGAGAGTAAAGATGAGAATGGAAAGGAAAGCTTCTTTTTCTCCTTTCTGTCTCTCCACACCAACAAACTTCCTCATTAACCATATTATCAGAGAAATTAGACCAGTAAAACAGAACACATCCATTTGAAAGAGGATAAACATGAACATTCCAAGGGCAAACATAAATAAGTACACATAAACAGAGACAATCAAACAAAGGAGGAATCCTCTTTACAGAGCAAGACATTTTGTGACAGAAAAGAATTCAGAAATTCAAAAGAGGACTTCCAGGTCATAAAGAATCAGGAGCTATGTGTTCTTGTGGAAGAATATGGCTTTGGCTTCTGGGAGGGAAAGGGGTTCTTTATATCAATTTTTCTTACTGTACTGTCTTAGTAAATATTATTTTGATAAAAAGATAATTGAGTAAAACTGACTGAATGAGAAGCTTATCTTTGGGATCCATAAGTGGTCGTGCCAGGGACCCACACATTCAGGATTACTCATAGAACCTTAAGAGTAGATGCCAGCCTTGGTCCATCAGTGTAATGAGGGAGTGAGATTTGGAGATAACTCCACTTTACACTAAATGTAAGAGTGGAATTATAAATCCATGCTGATTGTTGTAATTATAAGAGACCCAGTGATTAAAGAATGCCAACTGAATCAATACATCAATCAGAACCATAAACTAGGTATTTTCAGTCAACAATCATTTTTAAAATGCCTACTATGTCCCAAACACTATGCTAAGGTTTGGGAAATACCAGAAAAAATGCAAAAGACATTCTCTGCCCTCAAGGAATGCATGATCTAATGGGGGTGGCAAGTATAGTTAAATCCTTACAAAGTTTAAGAATATTAGAGAGTTTTGGCAAATGACACCACAAAGGAAATGTCTTGTGATTGGCCAAAGACTGATCTCATGCATAAAATTACAGGCCTTCTGAGGACGAACCCAGAATTTCTGTGGAGGATTCTAGTGCTGACAACTTTCTTTTCATAAAATTACATATGTAGCAAAAACCTAGAGACAGAATCACTCTTTGGAGCTTTGTGGGGCAAGAGAGGGAAAAGATGAGAGAGAAAATATTATTTAATAGAGGATTAAATAATATGCTATGTTGAACCAGGCAAGTGAGAGGAGATTAAAATTAGAAACATGGCTTTGATGATTCCCTGCCCTTGGTGCTTGTATTTATTTAGTGCCATGGTAGACTTTCCCAAAAAATGTCTGAAATCTTTTTCTGTAGAGGTTTTTTAAATCTTTCTTTATATGTCTGTTATCCTGCCATTCCACTCTGCTGCTTTGCTCATGTCCTCAATTTCCTCCACACTGCTTTTCTTTTTTTCCCCCTTCTAACATTTTAGTTCTCCAGTGACCTTTCTTTTTTCTTATCTTCTTTTTTATTGATTTCTGATCTGGCTTAGCATTTATTCTCAAAACATCCTGCCTCTTGATTCTGCTCAGTGAAATCCTTTCCTTCCTTGCTCCACCAGGGAACTCTTCACATCTTAGAAAACAAACAAACAACAACAACAACAACAAAAAATTCTTTATTTCTAGTGTATTTTTATGAACTTTTCCTCCCACAATTTTATAATGCCGGTATATTAGCAATCTATTTACATCTTAAAGCTTGGTACTTATAATTTGGTCAATAATGGCTTTTTAAAAAATAAGGTGTTTAAAACTAAATGTGAGATATATCTTAACACTGAATATCATTAATAAAAATAACAATATACAAAGCACTCATTGTATGCTCCTTTTGGACTACAAAGTGATTTACATCCATAATATCAGAGTCAAGATGACAAAATATGAAATACTTGGCAAAAGTTGACGATTGGGAAGAAGAGGAAGGAAAGGAGACAGACAGACAGAGGCAGAGACAGAGACACAGAAAAGAGAACAGAGACACAGAGAGAAGGACAGAGAGATGAAGACAGAGAGAGAAAAAGACAGACAGAGAGAATCAGCGAGACAGAGAAAGAGACAGAAACACAATGTCAGAGACACAATGCCAGAGAGGGACAAATAACCTAAGACACAGAGAAATGGACAGAAAGACAATCAAGAGACAGAAAGACAAGGAGAAGGGGAGGAGAGGAGGGAATTGAAAAGAAGAGAGACAAAGAGAGATTGAACTTGGCAAAAAAAATAGTCCACCTCACTGTCAAAAGCTGGAGTAAAGAAGGAGAGAATGAGAGATGATATAAGGAATTCTGAGTTGAAAATGAATGTTTGGGAGAGAGAATTTATGTAGAATCCCTAACTTAAAGGTTTAGAAGAAATAAGAAAGTTCCACGTCCCTCACTCTTACCAAAGCTTAATCATATGATGGTTAAGCTAAGGCCAGAGTGTAGGACTTATTTAAGGCCATTTTGAGGTTCCCTGCACTTGAAAGCAATGTTTTTGCTGGGAAGACAGCTACAAGTAAACCAGCTTCTTTCAGTAAATCAATTATCTCAGAATCATGTGGTAAAAAATCTAAGTAAGCCAACAAAATTACTAATTCAGTTATTACTCCTGGTAATAATTATTAGGTCATACAAATTTCATCAGTTAGGTTTTTTGTAAGACATTAAAATTGTGCATTACAAATGCTGCAACATTTTATAGTTTGGACCTGTAAAATGGAAATGCAAAAATACATACTTCTAAAATTGTACATTCCAAAGAAGCTCCTGACCGGTTATGGTCTTGTTCTTATGTCTTTTTAACATGAGTTTATGGTTTATTTTTTTTAAAACTCTTACCTTCCGTCTTGAAGTCAATACTGTGTGTTGGTTCCAAGGCAGAAGAGTGTTAAGGGTAGGCAATGGGGGTTAAGTGACTTGCCCAGGGTCACACAGCTGGGAAGTCTCTGAGGCCACATTTGAATCTAGGACCTCCCATCTCTAGGTCTGGTTCTCAATCCACTGAGCTACCCAGCTGCCCCCTAACATGAGTGTGTTTTGACAGTTTAGAATACACCAATTGCTTCCAAAATTGCCAACTAAAAATGAACCAGTCTTTTAGAAGTTTGTATTTCTGTATTTCAGTCCTATAGGTACAAATAGCACATTTTATAAGAATTGATTTATAGTTCAAAAACCTTGATCAAAGAAGTAGAATATAATATTCTCCTCTGCTACTACCATTATGATCACTATAGCTCAGAGATTAAGTCATCAGAGAGTGGCTGACTACTCCTTCATCTCTCAGGAAAAATAGTGAATTTCTGAGGGGTTCTGTCACTGTTTCTCACAAGCCCCCACCAATGTACTTGTTAAATCAGCCTATGCATCAATTAGTTTTTGGGAAAGGGATTTCCTGAGAAGGTATAGCAAGAACAATTAGAATAAACAGTCCCTCCGGAGTCTGAGACATACCCCTCCCAAAAATACACACAGATACTGTGGTATAGAGAGAAATAGTTTGAAAGTCAATAGAAGTAAGGCATGTACATTGAGCACATGTAATTCCACACACATACACATGCAAATGCTTGCCCAAGTACTATGTGAAATTTAGCTATGAGGTAGAAAGACAGTGTAAGAGTGATATATAATTATATATTTATATATAGAATATACTCCTTTAATATTTTATTCATTAAGATATATTATAATTATAGATATATTACATNGATTAAAGAATGCCAACTGAATCAATACATCAATCAGAACCATAAACTAGGTATTGTCAGTCAACAATCATTTTTAAAATGCCTACTATGTCCCAAACACTATGCTAAGGTTTGGGAAATACCAGAAAAAATGCAAAAGACATTCTCTGCCCTCAAGGAATGCATGATCTAATGGGGGTGGCAAGTATAGTTAAATCCTTACAAAGTTTAAGAATATTAGAGAGTTTTGGCAAATGACACCACAAAGGAAATGTCTTGTGATTGGCCAAAGACTGATCTCATGCATAAAATTACAGGCCTTCTGAGGACGAACCCAGAATTTCTGTGGAGGATTCTAGTGCTGACAACTTTCTTTTCATAAAATTACATATGTAGCAAAAACCTAGAGACAGAATCACTCTTTGGAGCTTTGTGGGGCAAGAGAGGGAAAAGATGAGAGAGAAAATATTATTTAATAGAGGATTAAATAATATGCTATGTTGAACCAGGCAAGTGAGAGGAGATTAAAATTAGAAACATGGCTTTGATGATTCCCTGCCCTTGGTGCTTGTATTTATTTAGTGCCATGGTAGACTTTCCCAAAAAATGTCTGAAATCTTTTTCTGTAGAGGTTTTTTAAATCTTTCTTTATATGTCTGTTATCCTGCCATTCCACTCTGCTGCTTTGCTCATGTCCTCAATTTCCTCCACACTGCTTTTCTTTTTTTCCCCTTCTAACATTTTAGTTCTCCAGTGACCTTTCTTTTTTCTTATCTTCTTTTTTATTGATTTCTGATCTGGCTTAGCATTTATTCTCAAAACATCCTGCCTCTTGATTCTGCTCAGTGAAATCCTTTCCTTCCTTGCTCCACCAGGGAACTCTTCACATCTTAGAAAACAAACAAACAACAACAACAAAAAATTCTTTATTTCTAGTGTATTTTTATGAACTTTTCCTCCCACAATTTTATAATGCCGGTATATTAGCAATCTATTTACATCTTAAAGCTTGGTACTTATAATTTGGTCAATAATGGCTTTTTAAAAAATAAGGTGTTTAAAACTAAATGTGAGATATATCTTAACACTGAATATCATTAATAAAAATAACAATATACAAAGCACTCATTGTATGCTCCTTTTGGACTATAAAGTGATTTACATCCATAATATCAGAGTCAGGATGACAAAATATGAAATACTTGGCAAAAGTTGACGATTGGGAAGAAGAGGAAGGAAAGGAGACAGACAGACAGAGGCAGAGACAGAGACACAGAAAAGAAAACAGAGACACAGAGAGAAGGACAGAGAGATGAAGACAGAGAGAGAAAAAGACAGACAGAGAGAATCAGCGAGACAGAGAAAGAGACAGAAACACAATGTCAGAGACACAATGCCAGAGAGGGACAAATAACCTAAGACACAGAGAAATGGACAGAAAGACAATCAAGAGACAGAAAGACAAGGAGAAGGGGAGGAGAGGAGGGAATTGAAAAGAAGAGAGACAAAGAGAGATTGAACTTGGCAAAAAAAATAGTCCACCTCACTGTCAAAAGCTGGAGTAAAGAAGGAGAGAATGAGAGATGATATAAGGAATTCTGAGTTGAAAATGAATGTTTGGGAGAGAGAATTTATGTAGAATCCCTAACTTAAAGGTTTAGAAGAAATAAGAAAGTTCCACGTCCCTCACTCTTACCAAAGCTTAATCATATGATGGTTAAGCTAAGGCCAGAGTGTAGGACTTATTTAAGGCCATTTTGAGGTTCCCTGCACTTGAAAGCAATGTTTTTGCTGGGAAGACAGCTACAAGTAAACCAGCTTCTTTCAGTAAATCAATTATCTCAGAATCATGTGGTAAAAAATCTAAGTAAGCCAACAAAATTACTAATTCAGTTATTACTCCTGGTAATAATTATTAGGTCATACAAATTTCATCAGTTAGGTTTTTTGTAAGACATTAAAATTGTGCATTACAAATGCTGCAACATTTTATAGTTTGGACCTGTAAAATGGAAATGCAAAAATACATACTTCTAAAATTGTACATTCCAAAGAAGCTCCTGACCGGTTATGGTCTTGTTCTTATGTCTTTTTAACATGAGTTTATGGTTTATTTTTTTTAAAACTCTTACCTTCCGTCTTGGAGTCAATACTGTGTGTTGGTTCCAAGGCAGAAGAATGGTAAGGACTAGGCAATGGGGGTCAAGTGACTTGCCCAGGGTCACACAGCTAGGACGTGTCTGAGGCCACATTTGAATCTAGGACCTCCCATCTCTAGGTCTGGTTCTCAATCCACTGAGCTACCCAGCTGCCCCCTAACATGAGTGTGTTTTGACAGTTTAGAATACACCAATTGCTTCCAAAATTGCCAACTAAAAATGAACCAGTCTTTTAGAAGTTTGTATTTCTGTATTTCAGTCCTATAGGTACAAATAGCACATTTTATAAGAATTGATTTATAGTTCAAAAACCTTGATCAAAGAAGTAGAATATAATATTCTCCTCTGCTACTACCATTATGATCACTATAGCTCAGAGATTAAGTCATCAGAGAGTGGCTGACTACTCCTTCATCTCTCAGGAAAAATAGTGAATTTCTGAGGGGTTCTGTCACTGTTTCTCACAAGCCCCCACCAATGTACTTGTTAAATCAGCCTATGCATCAATTAGTTTTTGGGAAAGGGATTTCCTGAGAAGGTATAGCAAGAACAATTAGAATAAACAGTCCCTCCGGAGTCTGAGACATACCCCTCCCAAAAATACACACAGATACTGTGGTATAGAGAGAAATAGTTTGAAAGTCAATAGAAGTAAGGCATGTACATTGAGCACATGTAATTCCACACACATACACATGCAAATGCTTGCCCAAGTACTATGTGAAATTTAGCTATGAGGTAGAAAGACAGTGTAAGAGTGATATATAATTATATATTTATATATAGAATATACTCCTTTAATATTTTATTCATTAAGATATATTATAATTATAGATATATTACATATAAATATAATCTTTATATATTACATGTATTTATATATAACATTTTATATATACATAAATAAATATAAATATATTTTATAGAATATAAAAATAAAAACATAAATGAATATATTTATATACACATATATAATAGATGACTAATTTATATAAATATAGATATAAATCTTAATATCTCTCCATATAAATAAACAAAAACACATGCATGTGAAGGCTACTTTCTTCTTTTGGTGCTCATGTGCCACCCTGATACGCCTCCAAGATGCTGTATCATACACAGTGACCATATCCTGGTAAACTATCTTTGCATACAGAATAAAATAGGTTGAGAATAACTTTCAGGCCTCAAACAAGTAAGTGAGTTGTTTTCTCTCTGGGGTTGTTTATCCCAGACATATGAAGACTTCTCTGATTTATTCATAATCAAGGTCAAATACCTTCTACATAAAACCTTCACTGACCACCCTTTCTCCCAATCTATTATATATGATTTATGCATGTATGCATATATAAACATGTCTATGTGGCAGTCTGAATACAGACATATGAATATAGTATACAATACATTGACATACATGTGTATATAAAAGTGTGTATATATATGTGTATATATGTAAATATATATATGTTATCTATCCCAACTAAACTCTTAGCTCTTTGGGGCAGAGGCTGTTTAACTCTTATTTTTAAAAACTACATGTGTCAGTCATTGAGTTAGTGAGCACTATGTTTAATAAATGTTTATTGATTCATTGATCAATAACTGATTTTTAAAATAGAGCACTATGACCTATGAAAATCTATAAACCTCATTTTGATTAATTTTAGACCTTGTTCTATATTTCCATGTCACTGTTCCATCTGTGCATGGAAGTCAAGGAAATTATTAAATTCTTACCATTAGCTCTGTGGCAAGATTCTGACCAGTTGGAAGCTGCAAAGGCCTTATTTTCTCAAATATATAGCAAAATGAACCAAGATATGAAAATAAGAGCCATACCCCAGTTGATAAATGGTTAAAGGATACAAAGAGGCAGTTTTCAGAAGAAGAAATCAAAGCTATTCCTAGTTACATGAAAAATGTTCTATATCACTACTGATTAGAGAAATGTAACTTTTAACAACTCTGAGATTCTAACACAGTGATTAAATTGGCTAACATGACAGAAAAAGAAAATGACAAATGCTGGAGAAGATATTGAAAAATTGATATACTAGTGTATCATTGATAGAGTTGTGAACTAGTCCATCAATTCAAATTTAGAAATTTAGTTCTCCCAAAGGGATAGACACTGCATTCCCTTTGATGTAAGAATATCATTAACCTATTTCCCAAAGAGATCAAAGAAAAGGGAAAAGGACTTATTTGAAATAGTAAGCAGGATGGTTTCAGAAAAATTTGGGAATACTTATATGAACTCATGTAAAGTGAAATGACTAGAAAATGAAAAACATTCTACATAGAAACTGCAGTATTATAAATGTGATCAATGGTGACAGACTTATCTACTCTGATCAAGACAATGATCAAAGATAATTCCAAAATACCAAGGTGAAAAATGCTGACTACAAGAAATGGGACCAATGAACTCTGAAAGCAGATTGAAGAATATGTTTTTTATGTACTTTCTTTATTTTTCTTATTTTATTTCTTTGTCTTTTCTGTTGCAAAATGAATAACAGAAATATTTTGGATAACTTCACATGTATAATTCACATTACTAGCCTTCTCAAGGAAGGAGGTAGTGTGGGAGGGAGAGAATTTGAAACTCCAATTTTTTTAATGATTCTTAAAAATTTTACATATAATTTGGAAATATTTTATGAAATAAATTTTTAAAATATATTTTTAAATTTTTTCCATGGTTACAATGGCTGTGTTGGTCCCATGTCCCTGGACTTACACCCAGAAGGTACTAGCTGTTTTTATCTCTAAATCTCCTGCCTCTGTGGATCATCAACTATCAAGATTTCACTGGCTGGGAAGAGGTTGAGTTGTGGGCAGTGGAGTCAAGAGCCTTAGTCCCTATCCCTTTGGATTAATTGCTGAGACCTACTGGATTCCTAAAAGACCCTTGAAGGACAACAGATGTGAGATCTCCCAATCAGCCCAGTGAACCTGTTTTATCTTCCAGCTTTCCCTTGCTTTAAATACCATCATAGGGGAAACTCTGGATAGGATTGAGTTAGGCAGCTGAGTAATGTAGAGAGATCAGTATGGAAAACCTGTTGAACCTTGGTAGGAGGGAATCCAGATCTGTCCTAGTTGGTTCATCCCAATCCCTTCCCTTATCTATCCTAGTTAATTTAATAAACCCTTGTTGTTACTTTAACATCCTCTTCCTAAAATCCTTACCCAGATCAATAGGATTTGAGTTACTGGCCCAAGAACAATTAAGAACCTAGTGATTCAGTTAACATCATCCAATCTATACCATACCTATTGAATAACTATTAATACCCTATCAATACATATCTTACCAGACCCACATATTTATATTTTATTTTTTCACTAGTAATCTGAATTTGTTAGAGGACTCGAAGCTTTCTTTTTTTTTATCATCTTCTAATGTTCTGTTTAACACTTTTTTTTCTCCTTTGAACACATATGCTTTCTGGCAGAGAAAAGAAAAAAATGGTCTAAGTTGATTATCTTACCATATACCCCAAAGTGGTTCCTACTGCCCCTATTGTACCCCCCAAAATATGCACACACTCTTAAAATTCTATTTAGAATGATTTTGGGCTTCATAATTCAAGATTTTACTAGTCTTTTCTATTTTTTTCCATTGGTACATATTAGTATGTGCCAACTGGAATGTTAGCCTCTTACCAGCAAAGACTGTTAGTTGTATCTGTATTCCTCAAAAATCAAGCCCAGTACCATTCAAGCATTTGTTGAAGCTTTGTTGATTAAGTAAGAATTGATGATAACTATAACCTGACCAAAACCAAGGATTCCAAAATGTGTGGCGGAAGACATTATGTGACTACTTGCCCACTTTGATGCATTTTTTTCAACCTTGTCACTGTAGAAATGTGGAGTTTTGAACTGTTGATCAGTATTTGCCATAATGAATTTAATCTGAGACTGGGGCAAGGATCATCTAAAGAAGGAGTTGTTTGGATATGTGTTAACAATAAAAAATTTAATGTTAACACTTGAATTCTAAGAAACATTCAAAGGTTATATCTACCTGATTTCCACTGCTCTGCCTTTTGCTGCAGCTTAGTTGAGGAGAACACATTTTCATAATCATGGACTATGAAGTTGAACATAGGAAACTGAAAAAACATTAATAATATTTTAAAAGCTTTAAATATTAGATGAAAATCTTGGCTCAGAAAATTGGAGACAGTTCTTAGCTACTGACTGGGATTTCTGGCTGAGAAGAGTTTTAATCACAGGGGTTGACTTGAATAAATTCTTAGTCAAAAACATATGGTTAAATTTTCAATATAAACATTTACACTTCAGAAATCCCCAACACTTCAATTTAGGTTTTAATGTATTGCTTTGATTGTCTAAACAAAAGTTTAGTGATGGATAAAATAAATGTACAATCTAGATTTAAAATTAGATAGTGTATAATATATGTATATGCTATTATATGTGTATATATTACATGCTTAGATATGTATATGAGGTATGTATATAAGTATATAAGCAAATATTATTATGTTTGTAAGTATATATGTTACATTCAATATTGTGATGTTGAAAAAGGAAGGAAGGAGGAGGAGGAGGAGAAAGGAAGGGAATCGAAGGTAGGGATTAGGAAGGGAAGGAAGATAGCCGGGGTAGCCCCCCAGCCCCAGTGGGAAATTTACACGAGCCCTTTGGAGCTCAATAAAATCAGGCTACACTTTAGGGATAGATTAGCTGTGTTTATTTAGTTATGAAAAGTTAGGTAGGGAGAAAAGGCTCTCCTCCAGTAGGGGAAAATGGCACTCCTCCAATCCAGAAAAAGGCGCTCCTCCAGTGGGGGGGGGGGAAAGGCCCCCAAAGTCACCCTCTTTCTCTTCTTATATACTTTCCTCGGACACCTCCCATAAAGGAAGTGGGATGTGTCTGAGGAAGTTGTGGTAGGGAGTCCTAGGAGATATAGTCTCCCAGGGTCCTGGCCATTCCAAAACACACAACACTCAAAAAACATTCTTTCTTCAGCCCATTGTGAAGATGAGGAAACTGAGGCAAAGGGGACTAAGTGAGTTGCCATGGGGCACACAGCTAGTTAAGTGTCTGAAGTGAGATTTGAGCTCAAGTTTTTTCTGACTCCAGGTCAGTGTTCCATCCACTGAGACCCCTACCTGCCAAATAGCATACACGTGTACACATGCATGCCCACATATACATGTCTGGGCATATATATGTGCCTATATGTGTTTATGTATATATCTGTGTGTATGTATATGCATGCCCATGCAGATATAGCTATCTTTAGGTATTATGCAGACACATGCATAAATGTGCATGTGTATGAACATACATGTGAGTAAGGTACATGCATATATACACACATTATACACACACATACACAAACACACTCCCTTTGGAGAGATAATTGCCCACAATTTGCGAGCAGATCCTGGCTTGTAGATTTTTCCCCTTTTGGAAAGGTCTGCTCATCAAACCCCTTTGTAAATGAGCCAGATGCCACTTTTCTTCAGTAGGTTTAGGGTTCTATTTAAGAGGTCTGGGACTAATGGATGTTGAAATCAGAATTTTCTTTTTTCCTTTGCAGTGACTTTTTCATTAGTTTAAAGGAAGTCACATTTAGCAATTACCAGTAGAAATATTTTCATTGCCATTTGAATTATTTGCTTAGTTAAGAATTCAATAAGTGCCCTGGCCCTGGTCTTGGCCCTGGCCTCAGTCTGTGCAGAATTATCTAAAATGAATGTTTTTATATTCTACCATTTGGGAGTAGGGGAGCCAAGGCCTTGATTGATGCCTTAGTGTCCTCATTTATGAAGTGATAACCCACCTGATTAAATTAATCAGCAGAGAATGAAGATGAATATGGTAACATCTCTCAAATGCTCTGAATGATCCAGAGGAAAAGAGAGGAACAGTGTTTTATCACAGTATTATTCCCACAGCCTTGTGACTCTCTGGAAAGAGTTCAGCTTGGTTGCTCACAAGCAACGTCTGCATAGTGTCAACTGAATAGTCTTGGTTCTCTTGGATGCGGAAAGTCAGATGTGAATCATCTTCCCGGGAAAGCACTGAGTAATGCATGAGTGCTTGGGAAAATGTCAAGCCAGCCGACTGGCTGTTGGAGAATGCCAAGGAGGGTACCATTTTTTTTTTTTTTGGTTGTAGAGACCTGTGTTTCTCTCATTTAAAAGATGACTTGTAAAATTTAATCAGTGCTTTTGTTTTCAGTAAAACTAGTACAGCCTGGAGTACCAGATTTTTTGCCTGTTAAAGAATGTAAATTTCTCTCCATGTAATTGGGATAATCAGATAAATGCAATACAATCTGCCTTGCTGCTATAGTTTTGAGGCTGTTAAAATGAAAAAGGGACACATTATTCCATAATAATAGCTTTTCTTTTATCACCTACTACTGTAATAACTAAATGTAATGATTACAGAAATATAAATGGAGAGAAGGGAAAGAAAAACCAACAGAACCATTAGAAAAGATGGTGAGCAGCTGTAGGCAAAACAAAAACGCAAAGTGCTAAATTGCAGCTCATTGCTTTGAAAGCTTCCCCAGCACTGCCTAAGGAAGAAGACTGCAGCTACATGGAAGAAGAAAAGTTTGTGTAGTAGAGAGGAATGGGCTCAAAGACCTTTTGAATTTATTTCCTTTTCCTTAAAAATGAGTTTACAGTTTATGAGACCATAATACCTTATGCGGCTAAAATCTACATTATATACTCCTATTAGTTGCCATTGCTCAGCTGTTTCAATCATGTATTACTCTTTGTGGCCCCATTTGAGGTTGCCTTGGCAAAAATACAAGAGCGGTTTGCCATTTCAGTCTCCAATTCATTATAGAGATGAGGAAACTGAGACAAATTGAGTTAATGACTTGCCAAGGATCTCTTACCTTGGTAGCATCTAAAGCTGGATTTTAATTCATAAGATGAGCCTTCCTCAATGTGTCAACTAGCTGCCTTATTATTACTAATAATAAACATAAATAACAGCATAATTAATATTATTATATGTTATTATATACTTTGCTGACCTTTAGACACATATTCGCAAAGGCCTATAGGATACCTCTGATTGGATGTCCCATAAACATCTTAAACTCATGTCAAAAATTGAATTCATTATCTTCCTTTTTCTAACATGCTAATACAATTTTAAACAATATTTAATTTTTCCACTATTACATGTAAATTTTTTAACATTCATTTTTCTAAAGTCTTGAGTTTCAAATTCCTTCTTTCCTCTGACCTTCCCTCCCTTTCTGGGCTCTCCCCTCCCTATGATAGCTAGCCATGTGTTCTATATTTTATATGTAAAATTATGTAAAACATTTTTCTATATTAGTCATTTTGTGGAAGAGAACTAAAATGAAAAGAGAAGAGGAGGAAGAGGAGGAGGAAAAGAAGAAATAAAGAAAACAAGAAAGCAAGAAAGAAGGAAGGAAAGCATTCAAATTTTTAAAAGAGCAGATGAAGGAGGAGATAGTAAAACTATTCTAGTGGAAGACCCGAACCTTCCTCTATCATATCTAGATAAATCAAATCATAAAATAAACAAGAAAGAGATGAGAGATGTGAATGAAATCTTAGAAAAATTAGAGTTAATAGCTATGAGGAAAATAAATAGGGACAAAAAGAAATCAACTTTTTTCAGCAGCACATGGTATATTCACAATGATTGACCATGTACTAAAGCATAAAAACATGGCAAACAAATGCAAAAAAGCAGAAATAATAAATGCAACCTTTTCATATCATAATGCAATACAAGCAATAATTAGTAAGGGTACATGGAGAGGTAAATAAAAAATTAATTGCAAATTAAATAATATGGTTCTCCAAAATTGTTTAGTTAAAGGACATATCATAGAAACAATCAGTAACTTCATTGAAGAGAATGAAAATGATGAGACATCCTATCAAGATCTATGAGATGCAGCCAAAGCAATAATCAGAGGGAATTTTATATCTTTGAGTTCATATGTTAACAAATTAGGGAGGGCAGAGGTCAACGAATTGGGCATGCAAATTAAAAAACTAGAAAGAGAACAAATTAAACATTCCCAGATAAAAACTAAATTAGAAAAACCTAAAAATTAAAGGAGAAATTAATAAAATTGAAAGTAAAAGAATTATTGAATTAATAAATAAGATCTGAAGCTGGTATTTTGAAAAAAACCTAATGAAATAGATAAAGTACTGGTTAAGCTAATTAAAAAAAAGAAAAGAAAAGAGAAAACCTAAATTAGCAGTATCAAAGATGAAAAGGGAGACCTCACCTCTAATGAAGAGGAAGTTAAGGCAATCATTAAAAACTTTTTTGCCCAATTATATGTCAATAAATATGGCAATCTAGATGATATGTATGAATATTTACAAAAATATAAATTGCCTCAATTAACAGAAAAAGAAATAGAAGACTTAAAATAACCTCATAAAGCAGTGGTCATCAAAATAATTTGTTACTGGTTAAGAGACAGGAGGGAGGATCAGTGGAATAGACTTGGGGTAAATAACCTCAGCAAGACAGTGCTTTCCCACCCTTACTTTACTTCCCTTCCCAACCCCTACCTTCTTATTCCCCTCTTATTTTTCTTTAGGGTCTATTGAATTCCCTTCTCCTTTCTTTCCCTCCCTTTTGGTAGACCCCATCCTTAACCCCCCCCCCTTTGGTTTTTCCCCTTCTCAACTTCCCTGTAGGTAAGATAGAATTTTATGGATCTAGATGCTCTTCCCTGTCAGAATTTATTCCACTGAGAGTAATGCTTAAGTATTACCTATTACCACTCTCATCCTCTCCTTCTTATAATAGTATTCTTTCCCTCCACCTCCCATGTGCCTCTTTATATCATATAATTTATCCTATTTTTTCTGCCTTCAAGTTTCTCTTGGTGCCATCTTCTACTCCCCTCCTTTTTTTTTACATATCATCTTGAACCACTTAGTACCACAACCTCTATCTATGAATAATTTTTCTATCTACTATAAGGGTGATATCAGAAAATTAAGTCTTATTATATTAGTTTAGAGATAAGAAATAGAGACATTTCCTTGAGAAAGAATTGGAGTTTGAAGCAGATATGAGACAGAGAGTCAATTTCAAATGTTGACAGTTTAACAGTTTTTCTGTGATAGTTACTCTCTCTGGGTGTGGCAGTTGGTCTCTGGCAGTTGGCAGAGTCACTTACAGAGACTCTCTCTTGGGGCTTGGAGGAAGTGACTTCTTTTCTATATGTTTCCCTCACTATCTGAGGTAGAAGAAAAGGAGGGAAAGACCTTAAGGAGCTTAATGTTTTCTTTTTCCAACTTGGGAAACACTATTGACTATCTATTACTGTTTTATACATTGCTTAACTCTGAGAAGACCAAAGAAAACCCCAGTCTTTGGTTTGGACTCTGAGTCTGTTAAGGCTCAAAGTCCCAACTTGGTTCTTGCTGAGACTTAGCTAGCTGGCCTTTTTTATTGTTATAACTTGGAGGCAAAGTTAATAATTATAAGGATAATAGTGTTAGTTTATTTAAAATAGTAAAAATTTTGGTTAGTACAATAAGGAAGGATAAATGTAGCCTGAGGACACAGGAGAAGTGATTCCTTGTAGAACCAAGGCATTTTATTTGGGTGGAATTAGAATCCATTAGAGTTAAAAATCCTTTTTATCCTTATATTTTCAATAATACTTTATTTGTCTATAATAAGAGTCTCTTTAGCCTCCTTGTGTCTAGCCCTGAATGAAAGTTCACTTATAAGCTTCACTTCATTTATATAAACTGAAGATACTTTGCAAGCACAGCAAGCAGAGTATCTAAAATCAGTTTTATAATCAATAATTAATTCATTTACCATTTATTTTTACACTGTAGATGTTATAGTAGAGGATAATACTTAAAAAAATAAGAGAAAAGTTTTCAGAACAAAGAGAGTATAATCAATTAGATACATGGATAGGATTTATTGACATTCTTATACAGAGGGTTGGAAGGATATTAGATGAATGTTTGGCACAACTCCTGTCACTTGAAGAACTATTAGTATACTGAGAGGTAAAGAAGAGCATATATTACATTTTAGGAGTGGATATAGGGTAGCATAAACAAATGAACAGGGGCAGGCAATGAAATATGTAGTTTGATAATTGCTAATAGAGAGACCATGGCATTTGAGAAATAGTGGTAAATAGGAAATAATAAAATCTCTTTGTTCAAATTCTCTTTATGACACTCATTATGTTTATAGGATAACTATAGGCAAATTATGTAATCTTTTTGAGCTTCAGTTTCATCATATGTAAAATGGAGATAATAACTATAGTACATAGCTTTTGGTATTAATTGTAAGGATTAATGTGATAATTACATAAAATAATTCAATAAAATACTTAACAAGTTATAAATATATGAGATATATTTGTATACACACAATCAACTACACATATATATGCTAACATAGAGATACATATGTTTATGTACTTGAATTTTTATATATGTGAATGGTAATAATATAGTTGAGCTAGAATATCAAGTCCTCTAAGGGAAATATACCAAAAAAAAGAATAAACATTTAGATTGGAATCTGATTATAGAAAAATTTAAATGTCCAGATAAATGGGTTTTGATTTGTTCTGTTTTGTTTCTAAAGGCAAAACGACTAAAGATGTTTGAAATGAAAAGTAATAATCAGACTCTTGCCTAAGAAATTTGATTTTGTCAATAAGAAAGATCAATATAGGGAAAAGATTAAATGAAGGCAAATAACTTCTAAACTCAACCTGGAGGAATGCAATGTTTACTGAAAGTCATCATACAAATTTTCTTTTCACATGTAAAATTATATAGTAAAAATAACACTAACTCTTCTTTTACCTTGACTATCTTAAATTTGCACAGTACAGTAGTAATAATTCTTTCAGACATTAATTTTAGATAGCATTTACATAACTTACCAATAAGAAATAGAATATTCAGTAGTTATGAACAAAAAGCTAACTGAAATAACTAAGTAAAAAATAAAGTGACTATTTAACATAGTTAACAATCAGTAAATATGACTATATTTTAAAATTTGAAATAAAATTTCATAGAACTAAATCTTCAATGGATGAGGTATAAAGTCAAAAGATACAAATGCCTTTATTTTAAAGGTAAACTTTAGGGAGATTAAAGGAGTTATCGAAGTCCACATATATTAAAAGCATCAGAGGAGAAATTTATAACCACATCTTTTTGATGCTAGAGTCCATACACTTTCTTTTTTGCCAGAATTTAATATATATTATTCTTCCTTCAACCTATACCTGCATATAATACTAAAGGTTACTTCAATTGAATTGAGTTCAATTGAAAATTATTTTCATCTATATCTATATTTATATTTATGTATCTGCCTGTATATATTAGATATGTAGGTACACATAAAAATACTTGTATATATACTCATAAATATGTAGATTTGCACATACTTATATATATATATACATTTGCTTACCCACATATTATGTATGTATATTTCTGTATCACTGTATGTATGTGCTCTTGTGCATGTATGTTTTGGCATGACGATATATACCTATCATTTTAGAGGCCTGGTAGAAATCATGTTTCTAAAATTGATCTTCTCTAACTAGGTTGACTGGAATAGAGAATTGATTAAGATTAAAGACTTAGTATTTAGCATAAACAGTGCAATTACATCGTTCTCAATTTTGTTTACTAAGAATAGTCCTTCTGGGACTTGCAAACCATTGTATTTGCAATGTCTCATCTGTCATTTAACTTTAATCAATTCAAAATTATGTGGTGAGCCTGGGGAAGATCATAGGCCAGGGATAAAATTTTTTTCAAATAATTTGGCAATCTTACTTTGACTGTTAAATGATATCACTAAATGTTGTCAAAGCTTATACTGAATGCTTTGAATTTGTTAATTTCTATAAAATTACTAATTCTACCATATTTTCTCACTTATGAAAGATTTATACACAAATGTGTATTAGGAGTAAAGAGTGGAGAAATGCTAGTGAAAGAATAGAGAAGTGGAGCGATATTTTGTTACAGGTCAAGGTAATTGAGATTTTGTTATATGACTAATTTAGAAAGATTAAATAATAAGGTTTTCCTCTGTATTCCCTAGGGTCATCTTTATGAAGGAAGATTACACAGCTACCTGTATGGCATGGTTTGAGGAGCAGATGAAATTCTTTCATTTTCAATAGAGATTGGTGTGGGTTTTCAGACTCNCTTGTGTGGTGTGGGGGGTGGGGGAGGGGCTTCTTCCTCTCGTGTTTTAGTGAGAGCTGTTTCACCCCTTTAAAGTGTGGAAATGCCCCGATTCTGCGTACCTTCAATGCTGCGCCCTGTTGTGGGTTTCCTTCGTTCCTCTGGACTCGTTTTTATTTCCCCTTGAGGGGTCCTGTGTGGTTCGGTCAGGAGAGATCGAGCAGCTGCTCCTTACTCTGCCGCCATCTTAACCGGAAGTCCGGCTGTCTACACTTTTTAATGATCATTTTCTGACATTTTGTGATCCCTGTTCCCAAGACCCCACTCTTTCAGCCTCCCCAAAGAAGCCAAGGAACATGATATGGGTTGTACGTGTATCATCATACAATACCTATTTCCACTTTTTTTTCATGCTAAGACATCACTTTGTAAGGACAGGAGAGAACAATTCATGGAGGAAATAAAGTGGAGAACGGCATGCTCCCATCTACAGTGCATAGCCTTTTTAGTGATGAGGCCCTGGAGGCTGTTCCGATTTGCTAATATATTGCTAATAATAGTTGTCATTCACAACTAAACGTCATACATTCCTCTGTTGATTATTTACAGTTTATCCTGCACATAACCTATTTGTACATAGTTATTCGCATGCTGTTTCCCTCATTTGACATTTCCCTTGAGAGAGACCCATCTTCTGCCTTTCTTTGTATTTCTAACACATAGAACAGTACTTGGCACATAGCAGACATATAATAAATGTTGATAGCTTGACTGATGATCCAACGGGAGGCTAAGACAATGCTTGAAATATTCAATTTTATTAAGTGGTTATTTAAAATAAAAATTTTATTGATCTCTTTTGCTTTTAAAATTGCTTAAATATATTCTTGCTTGTCTCCTCTTCTTTATCTCAGAGCAGCCATCCCTTAGAATAAAAACATTTTTTTTAGCAGCTCACTTTGTGGTGGCAAAGAACTAGAAACTGAAGAGATATCCATTTATTGGGGAATGATTGAACAGGTTATGATTGTAATGGAATTTTACTGCTACCTTATAAATGACAAGCAGGTTAATTTAGGAAAACCATGGAAAGACTCATTTGAAATTAAGAAGAATGAAATGAACAGAGTCAAGAAAACATAATATACAGCAGCAGAAATATTGTTTGAATAATGATTTGTGTATGTCCACCTCCAGAGGAAGAATTGAAGAAATAACTGATAATTTAAAATATAGATGTGTGTGTATATGTGTGTGTGTATGTATAAAATTTTTTTTGTGAAAAGATGCCTTCTCTAATGAGTAAGGGAAGAGAAGGTGGGAGTTAACTGGATATTTTAATATGAGCAACAAAAAAAAAATTAAAGAAGAAAAGGAGGAGGAAGAGCTAAATAATAAATAGAACCTATCAACAAGTGGAAAAGGAATTTGACAATGTATTTAATGTTACATGCCTGTTGACCTCTCATTTCTACAAAGGAGTGAGAAGCATCTTCTCAACTTCCTTCTTTGAGGCTAATTTTATTTCTTTATTTTCTTTTATTTTATAAATAGTCTCTCCATTTTCTTTGTTGTAGTCATTATTCTATATTTCTATTATCTATGCTTACTTCACTTTGCATTAATCCTCATAGGTATTTCCAGACTTTTCTGTATCCATCATATTCATAATTTCTTATAGAGGAGTAACAATTCATTACACTCATTTCATAATTTGTTTACCCATTCTCTAACAGTTGGTAATGAGATTTGTTCCCAATTCCTAGCAATGAGGCAAAGTGCTGCTAATACGTATTTGGTGTAAATAAAGCCTTTTTCTTCATCAGTGATCTGTTGGGATTTTAAATCTAGCAGTATTATCTCTAGATCAAAAAGTGCCAACATTTTAAACCCTTCATTTGAATAATTCTAAATTGCTTTCCAGAGTGGTTTTATTGAGTCACAGCTGCACCAACAATATATTAGTGTGTCTATCATTCCACAAACCTTCCAACACTGAATATTCTCATTTTTTATCTCTGTAAATATGGTGAGTGTTAAATAAGTTAAATTCCCAGAGTTGTTTTAATGTACATTTTTTCTTCTTATTAGTAACTTATTTTATATGTTTCTTAATAGATTGAATTTCTTCTTTTGAGAACAATTGCTTAATATATTTTGACCACTTATCTATTGGGAAATGACTTTTAGTCTGTTTCTCTTAATCATCTATATATCCTAAATGATCATCCCTTTTCTGGTAAATTTGATAAAAATTATTACTATATTTAACTAATGAAAGGTCATATATCCTACTTCTCTTCCTTTTTTAATAGTATGATCTTAAATATTAAGATCACATCCATTTATCTCCTATTTTTCTCAGAAACTCATCAATTTGGGATGATTGCATTGAAAATGTCACTTTTTTGGAATTTTGAAGTGTTTTTTAAACTGCTTTGATCAAAATAAATAATGAGAGGATATTTTCTTGGTGAGTAGATTTGATTACTTGAATAATAGTTTTTTTCCCCATTTAAAAGTTAATGTTAATTTTTAGAACTACTATTACTATGATTGCTCTTTATGATGCTTATAAACTCCTTAATTTAGCTTAATATAAGTGTTTATTGATGAACTGCTTTTTTATAGTGAAAGAAAGTCTGAATTGTTATGCAAATTTTAGTTTGAATCCTAATTCTGCCACTAACTGACTGTATGACTAGGCAATATTACAATTGCTTCGTGCCTCACTGGAAAAATGATGGAGAAAAACTAGATGGTCCCTCATGCCCTTGTGAGCTTGAAATTCTATGATTTGATATGATCTCTATCCTCAAGAACTTGTAATATAAGTTGGGGAGTAAAGATGTGAACACCATAGAAAAATACAAGACAGACTACATAATAAAATTCTACAAAAAGAGGCAATATAAAACTCATATATAATCTGAAGATAAACATGAGCAGAATAGAAATTGTAATAAGTAGAAATAACACAGAAGGAACTATTGGACTGTGATATTTTTTCCTGGAATTTCCTTTGGGATAAGGGAAACCAGACTCTCAAAAAAATAGCTCTTAAGGAAATATAAATTAGTCAATATATGAACTAAGAAACAAATATAAGTCAGAAGGCATATTATCTTAATGTAATATCTGATTTAAGTGAAAAGTAAAATAATATAATTGAAGGAGGCTGAAAGAGATAGACTTTGAGTAGAAGCCCAAGATAAAACAATAATTATTTTATTGAGTTACCTTCATTTAAGAAAGCTGAGATAATTCATTTGCTACTGTTGAATCTATTAGCAGTCCTAAAATATGGGTATATACCAGTAATCTCCAATAATATTCTGTTTTGTGGTATAAGGTAATGGAGGAAATTAACCCTTGCTAAATGGTATCTCAACTCTTAAGAAATTATCAAACCATAATTGTGAATAAGGGATGAATGGTAGATGTAGTGGTAGGATGGGATATATGATAAAGTATCATGGTTGAGGGAAATGAGACAAAGTAACCTTTGTTACTAGTTAATACCCATTTAGTACAGCTACACCCTTGAAAACTAGTATTAATGGGAAGCAGCTTGCATGAATTAAATTATACTGTGAATTCTAATGAAGATGATCTGAAAATGGATTATTGATTCAGAAGTTATTTAGATAACTTAGAGTTACTTTCTCATTAAGATGATATATATCTATATAGTTATATCTCCATCTATTCACCTATTTATCCAACTTCTCTTTACCTGAATCTTATACTGATCTTTTTTTCCTTTTAAGATGTAGGTCAAACACCATCTTCTAAATGAAGCCTTTCTTGATCCCCAACTGTTAGTGCTTTTCTTCCCAAATGACCTGTATTTAACTAATTTGAATATATTTATATTTACTAACAATATGTTTAAGCTTTCTATATTTTTAGATGTATTTATCATCCTCTTTTGAATGTAAGTTCATTTTGAATACAGATTGTTTATTCTTTGTACTTGTATCCTCATTATCTAGTACAGGGCCTATCAGATGCTTAAGAAATGTTTGTGGAGTAGCTAGGTGGTTCAGTGGATAGAGAATCAGACCTGGAAATGGGAGGTCCTGAGTTCAGTTGTGGCCTCAGACCTTCCTAGCTGTGTTAACCTGGGAAGTCATTTAACCCCAATTGCCTATCTTACCATTCTTCTGCCTTAGAACCAATTCATAGTGCCAATTCTAAGATGGAACGTAAGGGTTAAAAAAAAAAAAAAAAAAAAAGAAAGAAATGCTTGCTATTCCACTGATTAAAGATGGTTAACTGAGGTGAGAGGAACATTTATAGATTTGAAGAGATCATACTTAAATGAATTTCATGAGTTTAAAATCTCATTTAGTTTGCCTGATTTAGAACTAATTCATCTATGATTCTCAACTTTCAGTCACTTAATTTTAACTTTCTGTATCACTCATTCTTTGTGAGAGTTTATAGAATAGGCCAAATTAGAACATTATGAGATTCATCTCCTTTTTATTTCTTCTACCAGTCTTTCCTAGTAGAAAAGATACTGCGTGGAGAAAGGACCAGAGAGAAGATGAGGCAAAGCCAGCATTCTACATAATCTTAGTCCAGACCATAGCAGTGATTCCCAAAGTGTGTGCTACCACCCCCTGGTGGGTGCTGCAGCAATCCAGGAGAGAGGTGATGGCCACAGGTGCATTTATCTTTCCTATTAATTGCTATTAAAATTTAAAAAAAATTAATTTCCAGGGGGCTAAGTAATATTTTTTCTGGAAAGGGGGCAGTAGGCCAAAAATTTTGGGAACCACTGGTCCAGACTATTCTTTTCTCATGTTCTAATGCCTAGAAGGAATTCACCTTCCAAAAGTATTTTGATTAATCTCAAATTGTCTTCTAGAAAAGCTTAGTTCATTAAAGCTAGTCAAACCTAGGGGAAATAAGGCATTGAAATACAATTGAATTTATGAAATTATTAATTATATGCTCCATTTGTATTTGAGTAACAAATATTCATTGTGCAACATCTGGCACATTGATTTTACTTTCTCTTCTCCCAATTTCAATGTTTCATAAATATAAAGCACTTTAAAAATGATTCCAAAAGCATTTTGAATAGAACAAATTTTTATTTATAGTACAGGTTGTTTCAGTCCATTCCAGTTAAATAAAAACCATGATCCTATGTGTGTAGAGCATTGTTATATGTGAAGTGGAAATACAATTTTAGATAAATAATGTCTGCCAGTCTAAAAAAAGCATACTTATATAATTGAAATAAAAATAGGATAAGTACTTCTGAAATATTATAGAAAAGTCAGTCATTAAACATCAATTAAGCATTTACTATGCGTCAAGTTTTATACTTCACTCTATGGATAAAAAGAAAGTTGAAAGACAGTCCCTATGCTCAAGATGCTTACAATCTAATAAGCAGGATAATATGTTAATAAACAACATACACACACATGCACGTGAATGCACACATGTTGAAAAGGAAATTATCAGAAGGCACAAAATTAAGAGAATGGGAATGTTGGCACTTCAAGGAAGATAGGGAAGTTGATAGGTACAGGTGAGGAGGGAACATTCCATACATTAAGGACAGCCAGAAAAATTGCCTGGAACCAAGCAGTGGAGAACAGCATTATTTGGGGAACAGCATGTATTATGTGAAATGATTGAGGAATGTACAGGGTATCATTAACAACTTGTGGAACCAGGGAAGTTTCATGGAGGAGACAGCAATTAAATAAGGCTTTGATAAATGAGTAGGAATTCACCCTATGGAATAGGGGACATTCCATTTGAAAAGAACAATGGGAACAGTCACATCAGAATCACAAGACCTATTCAGGGTAAAGAGTAATTCAGTGTGGCTGGAATGTAGAGGGAATGAATGAAAAAACTTTTAATATTCATTTACTTTGTGCGAAGCACATATAAATATACAAATACAAAAGTAAGATTGCTTCAAGACATTTTCTGATAGGAGAAGATTGTGCTTATAACTGGAGACAAATCCAAGGATGAAATAAAATGAAGAATGTCATGTTTCAATCTGCATTTGTACTCAACTATTTCTTCTCTGGCAGTAGATATCCTTTTTAGTTGTCCTGGATCCTTATCTTATTGAAAATAGTTAAGTCATTCACAGCTGATCATAAATTATTGTTATTACTCTGTACAACCTTCTCCTGGTTCTGCTCACTTCACTCTGTATCATTTTATATATCTTTCCAGGTTTTTTGTAATCATCTTGTTTGTCATTTCTTATGGCACAATAATATTCCATTACAAGCATAAACCACAACTTGTTCAGCCATCCCCCAATTGATAGAAATGCGTTCATTTTCCAGTTCTTTGCCACTACAACAGATTTTTAAACAGATAGTTTATTTTCCTTCTTCCATGATCATCTTAGGAAATAGACCTAATAGTGTAAACCACTGGGTCAAAAGGCATAACTTTTTGAATAGTTTTTTTACTCTTTTTATAACTCATTTATAATTTTTATTTGTCTCTTTAACAACATAATTGACAGGGAAATATGTAATATTATCTGCCATTTTGATGAGAGTGGTGAGGGTGAGAAGAAGGAAAAAAGAATGAGACATGTTTGGACACAGCTAATGGGAGAATTTGTTTCTCTTGGAAAAGTATATTTGTCATATCTGATTATGTATTTATAACAAAAATTATTTTCCTAAGGAATGAATTAATGAAGTAATAGAAGAAAGTTTACAGAGTGAGTTGTATATTGCAAAAGAATTATTTTATCTTTTTCTATTGATAAAGGAGACATTAATATTATATGTTCATTTGAAAGCATATTTTAACACATTCAGATAGCTATGTAATAAGATTTTTCTAATAAACAAACACTGTTTTTAAAAAAGTCACTCTTCTTTAATTGATAAAATCCCATCAATTTCCAGTGTTGCACCATTTCATAGTGCTTGGAATCTTTAGTAGATAGAGCTACAACACCTAGAGGCAATTTTCAGACTGTATGCCCACAGCCATTACTTCCCCAGGTAATTCCTGTGGGCACTAAGCTTTAAACATTTCTATTCCAAAGGTTCTTGGGTTCAGATCCCTAGGTACATCTCCCTCAGTATCCGCTGCAGTCGGACTTGTCTGCCATATGCAGCCTACTGTTTCTTTCTAAGGGTTCCTTGCTGCTTCAGCTAGGATGGTTTTGTCTGCCCTTTGGATGGAAGTTGGTTGCCAGTGGATGCAGATATGAGAACATTTGGGAAAAAAACAACATTGGATTAAGGATTGAAAAGGTAAGGTGGCAATAGAATTCCAAACTAAAGGAACTCATTAAGGAGCCATTGAAAAATTTTGAACCAAGGAGTGAGATGATCTGATCTATTCAGGAAACATATTGATATCACAGTGGTATTCAGATTTGATTGGAAAATGGAAAAAGAAGAGGTAGAAAAGAGTAATCAAAAGTTTACTGTAATAATTGAAATAAATGATAACAAAGCCTTGTTGTAGGGGCCTGAAAATGAGAACAGAGAGGAAGGGATGGGTGCAAGAGCTACCATGAAAATAGAATTAATGGAGTTTCCCATTCATCTCCAACCTTCCTCCACCTTTCTCCTCCATCTCCTCTATCTTTGCCTTTCTACTGGCTATCTGGCATGCCTAAAATGCTCTGTTCTCTCACTTCTGCCTCTTAGTTTATTTCTTCTTTTTGAAGGCACAACTTAAATGCTACCTTCCTTGTGAAGTCTTTCCCTAACCTGCTTCTAAAAGCTAGTATCCACCTTTCCTAATTATATTGTTTTATCTACTGTGTTTGTTTATTCTCCATATTTATTCTGTAAAGATGATACATATTATACATATAAAGTTATGAAACATTTTATTTTTTATTTAGAAATTGATTTTCAGCAAAGATCTGGACTCTTCTAGCACTCTGCCTACCTCCTGGTCGCCATATTGTTAGTCACATAAAACATTACTGGGAACATAAGGAATTAAGCCTTTGTACCTATCTGAAAAAAAGCTTATTTTCTGTTTTATAGTACATGTCCATAGTTGTGGTAAAGAATGAACGGCTAGATCTTAGCTAGTAGATAATTAAGCAACTGGAAAAAATGTGTTCAAATTCCTTTTAAGGTTAACCTACATTATTAACATTTCTCCATCACGTAAGTCAAGATAGTCAACAAAACAAATAAATGGCCTGATTTGTAGCAATTGTTTTCTTAAAAATTTTTTACATGTTAATACAATTTTTAATAATAGTTTTCTGATATTTTTGAGCCATATTCTCTCCTTCCCTTTTACTCCACTCCCCCTCTCCAAGATGGAAGATAATATCATATATGTTGTACATGTTTTATCAGATAATACATATTTCCATGTTCATCATATTGTAAAAGAAGCTCTCATGAACTCTTTGGGAATATCCAAAGGCCACAGCTGGGCTTTCTAGGCCTTCAAACTTATCCATTCTTTCTTCATACTTCTCCTTTACCTTTAAACTGTCAGAGCCAAACTGGATTACTCTCCATTTACCAAGACATTCTAATTTCCCACCGCTTGCTCATACAGTTCCTTGAATCTATAGTCATTTCCATATATATATATATGCTAGCTACCTGTCTATTGAAATATCATATCTATTCCTCAAGACTGAACTCAAATTCACTTGTTCTGTGCCATGAAAACTTTGATTTCTACCCAATTCCCCCACAGACACACCTTAATTCTTCCTTTCTTCCTATACATGATATTTTTTCCTAGAATTCTCTATCTCCATTCTCTCTTTTTACCTATAAACTCCTTGGATCTTTTCTACACAGAGATAGGGAGAATCTTTTAGGCCTAATTACCAGATCACAGCTTCACCCAAGTTTTTTTGTTCTTGTTAATAAGACTCACACCAAATAGAGTCCATTAGGACTCTATAGTAAGTGCTCATGTCATATGGAAATGAGTTAATTGCTTGTAGATAATTATATGATCCATTCCTATCATTTAGTCATTGACTAAACAGAGATATATTAAGTGCAATTATTTTCAATACATTATACTAGTCATTTTGGAGGTCGTGGTAGTGGATAGTGACAAAACGTAACATAATGGCTGCCTTCAAGAACCTTTTAATTTACTAAGGGGAAGGCAACTCTTAGAGGGTGGAATGGCAAAGAGAGTAAGAGAGTATAAATGGGTAGGAAAGAGACAGGCAGGTCCTATTACTGTTTTGGTTCTTTTTTTTCTCTCATATTCTTTTCTAATTGTTCTTTTAAGTTTTCTATTATTTGTTTTTCTATCCTTTTTTGGATATCTTCAGGATTTCATTTTGGACTTGACATGCTTTCACATTTTCCTCTAAACTTTCACACATTTTCATTTTTTGTATTGCAGTCCTTTTCTGAGCTTGTCTTTTGATCATCTCATTTGTTGAAATATTTTTCCAGCATCAGGTTTTTCTCTGTCTTTTGCTCATTTTCAGGTTATTTTTTCCCCTTGATTTTGTCTGTATACTGAAGTTTAGCACTGTTCTGGGACTCGAGGGAGTTCTATCCTGTGCTTGTATTGGGCCAGCTGGCTCAGCCTGCTACTCTCTTTCTCCTGCCACTTGCACTATATTGCCTTGGAGTTCCTGCTGAGTCTTGCCCAATGTTCCCTCCTCATACCCCAATGAGATGAGTCCTTCTTGCTGTCTCTTGACATTGTTTTGGGCCAAAGCAATATTTTACCACTTCTGTTTGTTCTGCTGCTCCAGAATTCATTTTGAGGCATTTTTGTTCCTCTCTAGTTATTTGGAGGGTGGTTAGTGGGCATCATGCTTCTTATTTTGCCATCTTGGACATATCTGCTGCTTCCTCTGCCCCGCTGCCCCCAACTATCCATGCCCTTTTGAAACTGTCACTTCTTGATTTATGAACTCTAATTATCTACACAGAAAATTTAACAATTGGCTCCCCCAAACAGATATGAGGAGCAGGCTTTTGATGCCAATGAATCTGTCTCCACATCTAACCTTCTCTAGAAATCTAACTTTCCCTTGTGTTTTCCTTAGAATATAGCATATGGTTTTATATATAGCAAAGACAATAAATTATTGGGTTTATATATACTTATGTAATCTCTTAATAATAAATATTAAAGTTAATTTAAAGGATTAACTTATTTCCCAATGGTTCCAGATTTATAGTTGAAGATCTAATTGGGTAAAAAGAGAGGAGGATTTCTTTTTTTTTTCCTTCTCTTTTTTCAAGCTGAACCAAACATGATTTTGAAACAGGAGGAAAAAATAAAATAAGACTTGGGCAACTAATTCACTTCCTTTTTTTCCCTTTCCCAAACAATTCTATTTGTCCAAAGGGAAAAGAACAGAACTGTAGTTAAATAGGTTTGGAAAGATTTCCTTATTCTGCTGAGGTCTAGAACTTCTCAAGTGATTTTGTAATGCTAAAAATGTCTCCAGTTATGTTAAGACATCAATATAGTCTCAAAAACAAATATAATTTTCCATTAATTTTAAAACAAAGTTTCTGCCATGTAACACTTTTAAGTAGGAAAACTGTATGAAAATAATAATGAGGTGTTAAGAGTATACAATTTGGAAATCATGCTGTGGGGATTTAGAAATCTACTCAATGTTAACCAAAAATCCATATTTATTTAGCCATATTAATAATTTTTGCCTTAAGCTTAAACAAAAGTACATTTTTTTGTCAGAAGTTTCATACTTATTAGCTTTAATGGTAGTGTTTTTCTCACTTTGAAAGTATGATATTTTTTGTTTGTTGTAATCATATTTTGGAATTTTTTATTTTGTTTTCATTTTTTCACTATTAGAAAATTGGGTGAAATTTAAGTGGATGGCAAAAAGTTATTTAAAATAATTGTTTATATTGTAGCTGTGAAGTAGCTGTAGTTTGGCATTATTGTTCTTCCATTTCTTTTTCTAGTTCTTTTCTTCTCCCTCTTATTTAATGAATTAATCCTAGCCCCTCTCCCTTCATCTCTTATTCTGCCACTTGCACTGGGTTAGACCCCTGAAGGTACCTAAATATAGTTGCCTGTCTCCGCTACTCACTCACCCTGCCCCCTTCTCTTTCCCCTCATAAAACCATCACTACTTAAATTAGCTAGGTGGAACAGTGGATAGAAAACCTGAATTCAAATTAGCCTCAGAAATATATTAGCTATGTGATCATGGGCAATCGATTTAACCTTTGTCTGCTTCAATTTCCTCATCTATGAAAAGGGGATAATAACCATACCTTTTTCCTAGGCTTGTTTTCAGAATCAAGTAAGTGTAATATTTGAAAAAAAATTCATCACAGTACCTGGTTATACAGTAGGTATTGTATAAATGTTTATTCCTCATCTCTCAACGCCCTTATCACCTTCTACAGGACTGTTTCAATAACCCCTGAAGAGTTTCTCTCCTATCTAATTTAATTGTCTTCTTCCATTAGAATATAAACTTGTCAGTGGCAAGGACTATTTTATTTTAATCTTTATATTCCTGGCACACATTAGATACTTAATGAATGTTGTTAGCTGATTGATGAAATCAAACATTAATTGAGCACCAAGCTTATACAGGCAAGAAAATGAGAAAAAAGCTTCTTTCTAAGATGCTTTCCCCTTTTGAGTCTTCAGAACAAACAGAATATATACAATAAAAGACAAAATAATAAAAGAGAATGTTTCAAAATAAAAGATTTTGAAATTGGAAATATATAGCAATGAGTTCAGTAGAGAAAGAAGCTGCAGATTTTGGGAAGGCTTTAATTTTCCTTTTTAAAAATAAAATTGTAAATGTGAAACTATTCATAACAACTCATGAGACAAAGTCTTAAACTTATGGTAAAGAAATTGTACTACTCTACCACCACCTCTGCCTACCCCCAAATTGAAGAGAGAGACTGTTTGTTTTTTGCCTTTCTATACCCATCATCTAGTATAGTGCCTTGAACAAACTAGACTTTTAATAAGTGTTAGAATGAATGAATGCTTTTTATTTTATTTTCAGAGAACATAGATATGTAAGTGAATATGACAACAAGTCTGAAGTGAATTTGAATAAATCCTGAACAATTAACTGGCATAAGCTAATTGTTTCTCTTTGATACAAAGAAATGTGTACATATTTTGGGGGAAACTTGGTAAGAGACGGCATGGTTATGGGAAATATCTATGGCATAAAAACAAAAGGCATCAATAAAAGTTTTTATTAAAAGAATACAATGTAAAAAATGAGGCCAATATGACAGAAAAATTCCTGTATAACTAATTTACTTACATGATTTTTATCTATATGCAGTTTCAGGTTTGGGTCTTTCAAATCCATCAATACTTTTTTTTTTCCTCCCTTCTCTATTCCTCTATATATCTATATATCTATTCCTCAGCACTCATTACTCTACTAATGTGAAAGTTTTACCTAAATTTGAGAGCAATGAACCTGGAGGCAGAAATCTTCTTTTGAATTCTCTCCGTGACTGATTTTAACCTTGAACCTTTTATGAAACATTCCAGAGCTTATTTCTTTTCTTGCATATTTGATGGTATAGCTCGAAGGTTGGCAATCTTTTTGGCCGTAAGAGCCATAAACGCGTGGGGAAGGAGGAGGATGGAGGCGGAAGGTGCTGGAATATGGGGCGGGGCTGAAGGGCCCCCTGGGGCACCTCCTGGGGCTTCTGCCCAGACTGGCAGGTTGGGAGGTGGAGCCAGATATGGCCGGAGAGCCCTGCAATGCTGACCCCTGGTATAGCTTCATTTCAATTTAAAAAACAGGAAATATGAAAAGGTTGACAAATAAGCAAAGCAAAATATAGAATCCTATAAAAGCATCATATATTTTCAATGATTGCTAGTTATTTAATTTGATTCTATGCTTCTTACATTCTAGACCTAGTATCCAGGCTTGTGTAGGATGCTGGAAGTTTACAGTGTTACACAAAACAACTACATATTCTGCCTAATGCAAAATGCTTCACAAGGGTGACATATTGGATGTAAGTGCAATGTATATCCAGTTTGTTCTTAGAAAAGGCCAATTTCAGGTTACGCCATTTTAAAGCAAGAGTTGGTTCATTTTGAAAACCACTTTATAAAAGAATGACTTTTTTTTTATTACTGTTGTTTTCGCCAAAGTTTTCCTTAACATTGAGTAAAATAAAAATTCTGTATTCAGAATTTTGTTATTACAGGCAGACACTCCAAATATCTATACTATCTATTGTATCAAAATGTGATATTAAGCCCCTTCATCATTTCATTCCTCAAAGCATGCATCCAAAGCAACTCTCAGGACTACCTGAGGATGGGGAACAGAATTAACAAGTGAATAGTTCTGATGATGGTAAGTCTATGTTGCATGGAGGGTGGAAGGCTAGGTATAAAACATTAACAAGCTTTGCAATATTGGCACAGACTAGTTTGTTAGTAGTTTAGCAACTAGAAATCCTCAATAGAGAACAAGTCTTTATCAAAAAGCATTTATTATATCCCTACTCTTTGCCAATCACTGAGATAGGCACTGGAGATGCATAGACAAAAATCAAAACAAGTCATTGTCCTCAAGGAGTTTTCATTTAATCAGGACAAATAAAATAGACACAAATATACAAAAATACATACAAATTTCATTCATGGTCCCTCCATAGTGGAGAGACACTAGCAACTGGGTGATCCAGAGAGGCTTTATGTAAGAGGTAGCAGCTGAGCAGAACTTTATTTTTGAGCTGAAAATATTAAGGGGTAAAGTTGTATATAGAATATATTCCAAGATTCTTTCCTTGTCATGCTAAGGTTATGCTTGAAAGCCTGGGGAATGAAATAAAGGAGAGATCATTTTGATAGCAAGAAGAAAGCACTTAAGAAAGGATGGGGGAAGGGTCAAGATTTTGGATGATGGTCCAAAGAGCATGTGAAGGAATCCACAGTAGGTGGAAGGTTTATGGGGGTTAGGGTTAGGTATGAGAGAAACAGGAGATGGCAGATAACCGAAGAAAAATGTTGCTGACTTTAACATTTTGCAAAGGACGGGCCTTACCAAGATTTGTAAGTTGAGAACTGTTAGAAAGTGCTTCTTAATGTGCTATAACCAAAGTTTATTAGCCCTGGAAAGAACCAAGGTTAAAATGCATTATATAATGAGTGGAAGGTGAGGATATTTGCATTATCTGAGCAAATCACTTATATTACCTCTGGTAATATACTGATTTACCTCAGGAGTTAATATTTACTCTTTGTATTTCAAGTCAGTTGACTCAATTCAAAGTCTTTTTTTGCAAGATGAGGAAAAGATTCTGTAGACATTTTTTAATATAAATATTCTACTATCACACATTAAAGGTTGTGTGTTTTCTGTCTTGTGGACCTTGAATTCCATTTCTTCTCTTTTGCTAGCAAGGGGGATTTGAAAAATTATTAAAACAAACATTAGTCCTGAAACATCAGGCAGAAAAGACAACAGAGAGTAGAAAAGTTAGCTTCAGGGTCAGGAGACCAGAATATGTGGTGCCTCTAATGTATATTTTCTCTGATACCCTGGGCAAGTCACTTAAACTCTCAGTATCCCATATATCAGTGGTTCCCAAACGTTTTTGGCCTACTGCCCCCTTTCCAGAAAAAAATATTACTTAGCACCCCTGGAAATTAATTTTTTTAAAAATTGTAATAGCAATTAATAGGAAAGATAAAAGCACCTGTGGCCCTCACTGCCCCCCTGGATCACTGCAGCACCCACCAGGGGGTGGTGGTGCCCACTTTGGGAATCCCTTGCCATATATGATAACACTGCTATCTACCAGAGTTCCTCCATCACCCACTGAATATGAGTTTGGTTAGTTTTACCCTTGAAAAATAAAAAGGACTTGATTGTCCCTAGAGAGCAAGGCTTAAGCTCTCTTGACAAAAGCTTTCTAGTAGCTTCTGCCTGGAAGCTCTGACCTCTCTCACATCATTTTCACCTCACATAAGTAAGAAGGTCCTTCCACATGAAGTCATAATCTTTTTTTTTCTTTTGCCTTCATCTTCTTTCCTAGAATCAATACTACATATCCATTTCAAGGCAGAAGAGTGTCAAGAGCTAGGAAATTGGGGTTATGAGTTGCCCCAAGATTACATAGCTAGTAAGTGTCTGAGTTCAGATTTGAACCAGGAATTTCCTGTCTATCGGCCTTGCTCTCTATCCATTGAATCACTTGGCTGTTCTTGGAATGATAATCCTTCAGATTTGGTATAGATCCCCCCCCAAATATGTCATAAGCCATTATACCCTACTCCAATGCCCAGACTATTTTTGTAGATAGCCTGTCCCTAATATTAGACAAAATTCTAAGGATAGTTTGAATCATTAAATGGAATTTTCTCACTGGTGATTGCCCTGTTCAAATTAAATCAAAGGTCTAGTACCAAAAAAAAAACAAAAAACTCAAATGAATATTGATCTGCTGACTAAAGCCTGTGTACCACAATAGTTATATATTTAAAAGCTTATGGTTTTCAGTGTTTTATGATAGTAAGATTTAGTGTTGTTTTCAGGAGATAGCCCACAAATATTCAACATGCAGAGAAAAATGTTACATATAGACTTAACTCATGTTCTCCCTTGCTTTCATGATCAAATAGCTCTTTAAAAATAATGATGGGATAAAATCCAAGAAAGTAGTTAATAAAGAATAAACTTTGATTCCAGACTATAGTGAAGCAATAAGATAAATAACATTGAATGCTATATACTGCAGAAAATATTACGTGTAACAAAACTACATCAATCTATAATGTGGGCTGGGAATTGAGGTTCAAGATCAGGAAATGATAGATTTATTAAATTGATATTTTTGCTTGTCTTTGGAATAGAAGTTACCAGCTGCAAAGAGAACAAAGCTATATGTACTAGTATTCCATGGAGAAGACTTAAATATTGTTATTTGTAGATAAATAGAAGTAGTATGGAAGAGATCAAAAACACAAAAACACTAGGTGGTATGACTTTAAATAGCAATCATCTATGTAACTTAGAGAGAGTATAGTTTTAGCTAACCTTGTAATCACTTGAGCTGGAAGAGAAACCTCTTAGACCATAAATCCATTTCTCTGATAAAGGGCTAATTTCTCAAATTTATAGAGAACTTAGTCAAATTTATAAGAATACAAGTCATTCCCCAATTGACAAATGGTCTAAAGATATGAACAAGCAATTTTCAGATGAAGACATCACAGTTGTCAATAATCTTATGAAAAAGAATGTTCTAAATCCCACTAGATTAAAGAAATGCAAATTAAAATAACTCTGAAATGCCACCTCAAAATTTATCAGATTGACCAATGTGACAAGTAAAGAAAAGTGATAAATGTTGGAGGGGATGAGGCAAAATTGTGACACTAAAGCATTACTGGTGGAATTGTGAATTGATCCAATCAATCTGGAGGGCAATTTGAAACTGTGCCAAAGGGCTATAAAGCTGTACATACCCTTTAATATTGTAATACCACTACTGGGTCTGTAATCCAAAGAGATTATAAAAAAAGGGAAAGGGACCTACTTGTACAAAAATGTTGGTAGTAGCTCTTTTTGTAGTGGCAAAGAATTGGAAATTGAGGGGATGTCCATCAGTTGGAGAATGGCTGAACACATTGTGGTATATGTTGGTGATGGGATATTATTGTGCTTTATTATAAATAAAGAACAGGATATTTTCAGAAAAAACTGAAAATAACTACATGAACTGATGCAGAATGAAATTAGAACTAGGCAAACATGGTAGACTGTAACAATAATATTGTGAGATGATCAACTGTGAAAGACTTAGCTTCTCTCAGCAAGACAATGGCTCAGGGAAATTCTGAAGGATTTATGACAAGGAATGTTATTCACCTCCAGAAAAACAACTGTTGGAGTCAGATGCAGATGAAAGCATACTATTTCTCACTATTTTAATTTGGGGTTTTGATTTTATGTGAGTATTCTCTTACAACAGTGACCAATATGGAAGTACATTTTTCTTTGTTCATCATCTCTAAAGCTGCGGGAATGGATAGAGGGAGACAATTAAGATCTTATAATTTTGGAAAATACATATTGAAAATTATTACATGTAATTGGGAAAATAAATCTTAGAATAAAGAAAAAAATAAAATGATACAAAATGTCATTAGTGATGACACAAGATAATATTTTCGTGTTATTTTAAAGTTTGCAAAAAATTTTATAAATAATATCTTATTATTCATTACAATAACCTGGATGGAGATGACGTTATTATTCCTGCTTTATAGATGAGGAATTTGAAGCAAATAGAGGTTAAGTGATTTGCCCAGTGAATGTTGGATATGAACTCAGCTCTTCCTTACACTAGGTCCAGTGCTCCATCCAGTGTGCCACCTCAACCTAAATAACAGAACAGTGCATATAGAAGTAGCTTATACATTGATTAATTTCAGCCTAAGATTTTTGAACACATTGAAACAATAGCTGTAAAAACTGAGGTTCATTGCAGGGCTCTCTCTATCAAGGAGTCTGAAAAATAGAGGAATATCCAGTTCTAATAAAGATAAAAATATCACCTCTGTCCTACAAAATTATAAGTTAAAGTAAGAGAATATTAATATGCTATGAGGCAGTACAGACTTCCTGACTACCAGTGATACAGCTAACTCCTTTTTTTCCTTCTTTTTGTCTAGATCTTTGATATCTTTTCTATAGGGAAGAAGTTCTTAGCATTTTTGCCTCTGGAGCATAAACTGCTTCTTAGAATAATGTTTCCAAAAATTTATGTGAGGAAAATGTTAAATTTCAGTTAGAGGATAATGAAAATAAAGTTGTAATTGTTTTCCCACCCAGGATCACAGATCCTTCCAACAACTGTTGGGACGCTATGGACCCCAGGTTAAAAACCCCTGTTTTGGGGAACTCTTAAAATGGAAACCCCTCCATTGATTCAGGCCAGCAAGTTGAGAGTTGCCTAAAGCATAGAGTGGCTAACTAATATACCCATTAATTAAAACCAAGCAAAGTCCAAAGCATTGTACCAAAATATGTATTTTTAAATTTCTTTGAATACTTTTTCAGTTTGCGTTAGGAGTGAGGCTACAAGTCTATCATGAGACTCCTAAATAATGAGAGATTTATCAATGAGACTGTTTTCTAAATGTGTAAAATGTACAATAATTCCTCCAAACTTCAATGGCACCAGACCATCAAGACTCACCTTAATTCTGGCTGAACAATGAGAGGAAGAGGGCCTCTGCAGCAAGACATCTGAAAGAAGAGCAAAGGAAGACATGTCAGGTCAAAGAAAAAAAAAAGCTTCAAAAGAGTGGGTCATGAAATAAGTAGAAACAGGAGAAAGCTGTACATAGTAACAACAATAGTGTATGATGATTAACTATAAAAGACTCAAAAAGTCAAGGATTCAGGAGAATTCTAAGGGACTCATGATAAACAAGAATATTTACCTCCACCAAAAGGACAGAGTCTGAAAGCAAATTGAAACATACCATTCTTCACTTTATTTCTTTCATAAGTTTTTCTCTAGTGTAAGAAATATGTGTCTTATTTCACATCATGATGAATATGGAAATATATATCATATAATAATATAGACCAAGTCCATAGCTAATGTGAGAATACCACATTGCATATTATATAATATATAAAAATAAAAATAAATATATCTATGCTTTCAAAAAAAAGCAGGTCACGGAAGATAGCCTTTATTTTCTGATAAAAGTGAACCAGTTGGATTTCTGTAGGAATACTTTAATATTTACTTTAGAAGGCCTATGTTATGTCCTTTATGGAAAAAGATTCTACCCTGGCTTTGAAGAGTCACTGACCCCTGGAGTAAGCCAGCTGGCATGCCTACTGTCCTGTCCTTGCATTTTCTCTTTTTAAACTTCTTTCAGCATTGCAGTTGCAGCGATAGAAGTGTTTCTTTGAGCTGTAGAGAAGGACCCTGCACACATCTATGGAGTGATGAAGAATCTGAGGGAACAGTTTAAAATCTTCACTTAGTTGATACAGAAATGAATGGCAGGTAATATTCTTGTCTAGAACAAACTTGTTTTTAAAGCTTCAACTTTTTAAAGGGCTATTGATGCTTCAAACTGGTTTCTCTGTTCTAGAGGGGAAAGAGAAGATTTTATGCTAAAAGTTCTCATAATTCATTTTTAATAAGCAAAACAAGGAATAGACTTTCCTAGTCTATATTTTAAAGAGTTCCTGCTGCTGCCTGAAATTCAACTCTGATGGGCCTCAGGGTGGATTTCACAGGAAGGAGAGAGCCAATGAGTCCTAATTATGCCTAATTTCCACACTCATCAACTAATTCACAGTCTTGTTGTGTGACATTAGGTAAGTCCCTTCCATTTCCTTGGCAGTTTCTTCAGCTACAATATGTGGTTGTCTTACCTCACAAGGGTGTTATAAAGCATCACTAATTAAAAAAGATTGCTAACCACAAGTGTGACTATTCCATTTAAAGGATAACAGGTAATTGATAAAATTAGCAAGAAACCATGGCAACCTCATTAGAACTAGAAAATTTTTTAGAGTAGAAAGCAAAACATGTTGTAACAGCCATATCTTACTTTCTCATATTTCATCTATAAGGAATAAAGGAAATATTCAATAATGACTCTTTATAATGAAGTATATTATAATATATAGGGAAGAAGAAAAAAAAAAGATCTAATTCACATACTCCCATCACTAGTGTTATTTTTATTGAGTATCTGACAACCACAGGATAAATTGAATCTGGAAATGACCAATGTGACCAAAACCTCTCCAGCAGTTGTTTTGAGACTGGGTTCCCTGACGAGCAGGACAGTTATTGATGGATTCCTGCTGGATTTGGGGTCCTGCTAGAAAAAACTGAGAGAAAATGAAAAGTACATTATCGAATGGTCATATTCTTATTCCTAATAGTTGCTGGGAAGGCTTTGGAGGTAGCAGTGACAAGTTCTTCATTCCAACTGGCTTATATACTTGTTGGCAGAATGCTGAAATGATATATATATATACTCTTAGGTGCTAAAGTTAGATTAAAAAATGAATGGCAAGTAATACATAATGGTGCTCATCATCATACTTAGAATCAGCATGTTTTGCCATAAATAATCATGTACATACAGACTGCATTAGCATGTTGTCAGCAGCCTCCACCATCAAATGTAAGGTTTATCTTGTCATTGCTTTCTCATGCTATGGCAGGATGCCCTGTCTTTGGCAGGTGTACAGATAAAAAAGTGATCATTTCAACCAGTTTATTTATGAGAGGATCCTTCTTTATTTCTTGCATTGGTTGATAAAGGGAATTGCTGTGGGTTAACAAGGAATTCATTGGCTAAAAAGAAAGAGTGAGGCTACAAGAACTTAGGAGACCTTAGAGGCATATGAGGTTTCTAGCCTCATTCCTCTGTTTCCTTATAAAAAGAATCAAATGCCCCAGGAGTTTTAATGGGGAATTACTTTGATACTGTATATGTATTTTGATGTAAATTACTCATTGTGGATACTCATAGCAGTAGCGTTGCAAATGGTACTGCTACTATTAAGAAGATGTTGGCATTACTCTGCCTAATAATTTGTGCATCTATGGTCAATCTGGAGTCAAGACATTTCAAACTCTAGTTGATTCTCAAAAAACAAACACAAAATCTGTTACTGGGTTGGCATTGAAAGCCTTTTCAGACCTTTCAAATTTATGATAACTCTATCATCACCTTTGAGAACCCAGGATCATTTTCACATCATGGTAAGGAATCATATTGGGACTTCAGTACTCAGAAGAAAGTGTGTATATATATATATATATATATATATACACACATACCCTCTGATGGGTGCTGCAGTGATTCAGGGGGGCGGTGATGGCCAAAGTTGCATTATCTTTCCTATTAATTGCTATTAAAATTTTAAAAAATTAATTTCCAGGGGTGCTAAGTAAGTTTTTTTCTGGAAAGGGGTTGGTAGGCCAAAAAAATTTGGGAACCATTGACCTAGAGAAAACCAATGAATCTCCCAATGCTCTTTGCATTTTCTTTCCTTTCAAAACTTTATTCATTCATGTGTTTATGACATTAAAGTTCTCAGGTATGTTTCTCCCTGCATCCTCTTCTTATACTAGAGGAGATATCATTTGACAAAAAAAAAAA